>NC_063351.1:18093625-18110961 GCF_021869965.1 Rhincodon typus | reverse complement strand
CCCCCCCAGTGGTCGAGAACGCCCTCGACCGTGTCTCCCGCATTTCCCGCAACTCATCCCTCACACCCCCTCCCCGCAATAACAACTAAAAAAGAATCCCCCTCGTCCTCACGTACCACCCCACCAACCTCCGGATCCAACGCATCATCCTCCGACATATTTTAAGAACTAACATCATTCTTTAATATTTATCATAATATTTAGAGCTTATTGTTGCTTTTCTGGCATTTGTTTGCATTTATTGTATGAATGGTATCTGTGGAATATGCTGCACAATTGGCAGATAACAGTTATAACTGATCGAGGAAAGGACTTTGTGTAACTGTTGCATAGTTGTGGCTGAAGGGCTACCCAGGCAGCTGGCATAAAAGAAAGATTCAAATGCATGGGCAACCTTAAAATGTACTTTCATACACGATTGGAGTTGACATTTATTCTCTGCAAAGTGGTGAGTGTTCTTCTGGAAAGAGTCTTAGAATTATCAAAAGTTTATGACACAGAAAGCAGCCACTTTAGCCCATTGTGCCTGTACCAGGTGAAAGAGAAGTCACCCCCAGCTATCCACATTTCCTAGAATTTGGTCTGTAACCCTGCAGGTTATATATTGTGAGGTGCGTATCCAGACACCTTTTTAATGAGTTGTGGGATAGGCTGCTGTGGCGCAGTGGTAGTGCCCTACCTCTTAAGCCAAAACACCTAGGTAAGTGTCCCACATACTCCAGAGTTCTGCAATAACATCTCTGAACAGATTGATTAGAAAATACATAAATGAGTTGACGGCCTGTGCCTGTACTAGCTGTTGAGACCTTGACCACTTCCTAGGTGATTTTGCTTTCCTAATTTTCTCTTGAGGCTTTCAACTTGGCCTAGCAGCACGTTCTTGAGACAGCTTGGGATGTTTTATGATGTTAAATTCAAGTTGCTATCATATGATATGACTCTGCCTAAAGGAATAGAAGCAAGAGTTCTCTCTTGAATAACCACCGAGCACAATAAAGCATGGTTTATAAATAAAAGCAAGTAGTTAAGATGGCCCTGCTTGATGTTGAGTGGTGATGCTAGAACTTTTCTCCACTAGAACAAGATACTAAAAGTTGTTAACGATTACAAAAACTAAACAAGAAATATTTACAAGTACCAAACAACAACTAAACAAGGAATTAAGAACTACAAATTAACATTTTACAGCATCAAATAGATCTATTACATTCAAATACACAAATGCTTTGCACATTATATTTAAATTTTAGAATTTCACTCATTTAATACAATCATTCTCATTTGTTTCCCTTTGTCCCTGAGCAAAGACACTGAGTAGATGGGCAATGCCTGATTGCTGTGCATCTGTTTGTGTTAGTCAGTAGCCACTGGAAGATTTGTTTGTGATCCAAGGTTACTAGCACTTTGATCTTTTTTGCTCTTGCTACATGAAAGTAAATAACGCTTATCGAAGGAATCCAGTTATCAGGAATCCATCATGTGATGATTTCATGTATTCTCACATTCCATGATGTGTGATCGTGTTCTAAGTAGGAGTACTATCATTACATTGAAGTATCATCTCTCATTTTGTACTCCTTATTGGCAAATTTTGGAATAAATTTCTTTTATTTTTGTGAAACATGATTTACCTATTAAAACAGTGTCACTAAATCAAAGTCTGATGACTTACTCCATAATGGAATTATGGGTAAACCTAGAGGATATGGACTGGAGCAGTTCAAGTAGGCAGCTCATCATCACCTTCTCAAAGGCAACTAGGGATGGGTAATAAATGCTGGGCAGCCAGTGATAAAAACATAAACTGAATGAATAAGTAAAAATTATCAGTATCCTGGGGATTGCCATTGACCAGAAACTGATGAGACATCTAAATACTGTAGCTTCAAGAGCAAGTCAGTGGCTCAGAATTCTGTGGTGAATAACTCACCTCCTGAAAGGTCAAAGCCTGCCCACCATCTAAAAGACAAACATCAGGGGTGTGATGGAAAACTCTCCACTTGCCTGGATGAGTGCAGCTTAAACAACACTCAAACATCTTAAGAGCATCCAGGACAAAGTAGCCCACTTGTTTGGCACTCCATCTCACATTTTTAACGTTCACTCTCTCCGTCACTGATGCACAGTGGGAGCAGCGTGTACCAACTACAAGATGCACCGTAACAAGGCACCAAGGCCCCTTAGACAGCAGCTTCCAAATCCACAACCACTACTATCTAGAAGGACAAGGGCAGCAGATACACAGGAACACCAGTGCCTGCAAGTTTCTGTCAAACCATGCACCTTCCCAACTTGAAACTCCACTGCTATTCATTCGCTGTGGCTGGGCCAAAGTCCTGCAACTCTTTCCCTAACAGTACTCTGGGTATACCTGCAGCACATGGGCTGCAGTGGTTCAAGAAAGGAGCTCACCAGCACCTTCTCAGAGACAATTAGGAATGGGCAATAAATGGTGGCCCAGCCGGAGACTCCTGCGTTCTATCTTCATAAAAAATGTTTATGTCATAAAAAGTACTGGTCTAGTCTTTAATAAATATGTTTTGAACAATTTGTATCCACTTCTAAATTATTAATTTCCTAAATATATGAACAAACAGTAAAAACTGTTGAGATTACTCCTTCCTCTGAAATCCCTTCCAGCCTTAAGTAAGGTATGTATTCAACAGCAGTGTGGGTTGACGCTTAACTCCCCTCACATGCTCTTCAAGGGCATTTAAGGATGGGCAACAAATACTGGCCTTGATAATGGAGTCCACATCCTGTGAAAGAATAAAGAAAAGAAATAAAGAAAGTATGAATAAGTATAAAAGTATATCTGACACGTAGAAAATAGCTTTTATGTCATATAAACACTAACTATTATTTGTGATGAATATCAGCTGTAATTCTGTGTCCACCTTCATGGTTATACACTGATTTCATTGTTTGTGATTAGCTGAACTGTTGGCTGCACCTTGTCTTGGAATTCACACCGAAGCATCTACTTTTCTTCAGAGTGAATGTAACGTATGGTGTGTCTATAAGTAAGGGAAGTGTAAACATTTCTCTTAATTAAAGCATATGATAGGTCTAATTATACCAGCAATGATTAATTACATTTGTGTGTGTCTGTCATGAGTCATTGATAGAGTCACTGCTTTTTTAGTGGTTTCTAGTTTCCTGCTCAGTTCCAGGAGTAGCATTTTGTCCTTATTACTCATCTAATGTCTCCTTTGACACACCACATTGATACGTTTCTCTTATTAAATTGTTCAGCAGTTTTTCGCTCCACTATTTTTGCCTATCTGTGTTGTCGTCTCTTCTTTCTCTATTTATATAAAATATTGCATCTAATATTCATTTGGGCATTTGCTCTTTGATCAATTATATTTAGGAGAAAAAGCTTGACTTTTGTACCCTCAGCAGCATGTTGTAAATAACATCTCTGTTTTGATTTTAATGCAAAAGTACAAACCTTTTCATTATGTTTGGAAATGCAGGATCATATAAAAGTTGTAATGATTCTTCAGTATGGAGCTGGAGAAACACAGCAGACCAGACAGCATCAGAGGAGCAGGAAAGTTGACATTTCGAGTCGGGACCCTTCTTCAGTCCCAACCCAAAACGTCAACTTTCCTGTTCCTCTGATGCTGCCTGGCCTGCTGTGTTCATCCAACTCCATACTGTGTTGTCTCTGACTCCAGCATCTGCAGTTCTTGCTATCTCTGTCTGATCCTTAAGTGTTTTGCAGTAATAAACTATTTTGAATTAACATTCAAAGGATTTTTTTATTTAGAATAATAGTATTTTTAAAAAGTCTATTCTTGTGTGCTAGTTCCTTATAGAAAATGATGTAATATGGTTTTATACATACTAGCCCATGTATTATATATCACAGAGACGGGTTCTTCTTGAGACAGATATATGGAAGTTTACTAACAACTAACTGTGTACATGAATATGACATCTCTGACCTACAGTTAGTCAAGTTTATATTCTTACCCATATTACTATTGTATTATGTACATAGTTGTCTGGTTGACTGACTGACTGGCCTATTCTATCGAGAATAAATTCATCCAAACATAACATCCTAAAGCATCACATGTTGTGATGCCATCCAGCTGTCTTAAAGGTGTAGGGCCTTTCTGAGATCTATGTAAATACACAGCAGAAAAGTAGATGTGGATTCATCATGAAGCAACTTAATATGCAGATATTTTTATTACTACGCTAAAAAAAAGTCTTTTTTGTTCAATTTGTGGGATATAGGCATTGCTGGCTGGCTAGCATTTATTGTCCGTCCCTAGTTGCCCTTGAGAACGTGCTGGTGAGCTGCCTTCTTGAACCGCTGCAGTCCACCTGCTGTGGGTTGACCCACAATGCTGTTAGGGAAGGAATTCCAGGATTTTGACCCAGCGACAGTGAAGGAACGACAATATGTTTCCAAGTCAGGATGGTGAGTGGTTGGAGGGGAGCTTGAAGGTAGTGGTGTTCCCAAATATCTGCTGCCCTTGTCCTTCTACATGGATGGTCATGGGTTTGGAAGGTGTTGTCTGAGGATCTTTGGTGAACTTCTGCAATGCATCTTGTAGATAGTACACACTGCTGCTGCTGAGCGTAAGTAGTAGAGGGCGTGAATGCTTGTGGATGTAGTGCCAATCAAGTGGGCTGCTTTGTCCTGAATGGGGTCAAGCTTCTTGAGTGTTGTTGGGGCTGCACCCATCCAGGCATGTGGGGAGTATACCATCACACACTGTGCTTTGTAGATGGAGGACAGGGTTTGGGGAGTGAGGAGGTGAGTTATTCGCTGCAGTATTCCTGGCTTCTGACCTGCTCTTGTAGGCACTGTGTTTATGTGGTGAGTCCAGTTGAGCTTCTGCTCAATGATAACCCTTGGATGTTGATAGTGGGGGCATTCAATGATGGGAATACCATTGAATGCCAAGGGGCAGTAGTTAGATTGTCTCCGGGCGTCACTGAGCAGGTTATTTCTGAGCAGGTGCTACTTGATAGCACTGTTGATGACACCTTCCATCACTTTACTGACGATCGAGAGTAGACTGATGTGGCGGTAATTGGCTGGGTTAGATTTGTCCTACTTTTTAGGTACAGGACATACCTGGGCAATTTTCCACATTGTCCGGTAGATGCCAGTGTTGTAACTGTACTGGCACAGTTTGGCTAGGGAAGGGGCAAGTTCTGGAGCACAAATCTTCAGTATCATTGCTAAAATGTTGTCAGGGCCCGTAGCCTTTGCAGTATCCAGTGGTAATTGTTGTTGTAAAGATATTGTGAGAAGTTATAAGAATGGCATAGGATGCTTTGAACTCATTAAAATGCTGGGTGAAAATAATAATAGAATGATTGAACTAAGATATTATACCAGATACACAAAAGATTATTTTTCAATATGAAATATGAGTTTGTTCATATCTACAATACATTTCCAAACATTAATTTGATAAAATAAAATAATTCAGTCTTTACTAGTCACGTGTGATTATATCGAAATTAAAACATCCATCAATAATTCACAGAATATATTTTGCACTTCAAAAATAAAATAATCAAAATGCACTTATCTTTAAATAGCCCCAGGGCACTTTACCAGTGCAAGTTGAAATCTACATTTAAATTTGTCTTTTATTGATCTTCATTAGATGATTTGACGTGTAAAAGAAAACAAAATTCAGAGGTCTGACATTCAGCATCTGCCAGGGTTTCTGAAACAATTTCAGAAATCATTATTTTTCTTTTCTAAATTTAATTGCCATTACTTAGTTCTTCCCATAAGTGTGTTAATTCCTGTGAGTACGATTATGTGGCTTTGGCAACTCTTGCAGAGATTTCCTATTATGCACGTGTGGGCACAGGGAATGATTGACAATGTGCTTTTCTATTGTTTAAGGCATCACAGGAAATTTAATCCGGTTCTCAACTGTTGGCCAAAAACATACATTTCCCAGTAGGGATCACTGGATCATGATCAGGAGCTCTGCTTGACCCCTTTTGGCATCCTTAGACATGGACCGTTCAGACCAATTGCAACTGCCGTCTTGCATAACCTTGACTGACTCAAGATCAAACTGTCCAGTATGACTCAGTGGCACAAGTTTTACCTGCTAGAAGTGTGGAATTCTTTGAAAAGTTATTTCTACTTTTGTAACATATATTCAGAACTTGGTGAGACTTTAAAATAACTGTTTCCTGGTTGCAGCATTTGATTCTTTGTTTGTACCAACAGTGACAGGTATTATTATTGTGAAGCTTAACTTGATCAGCAGCTGGCGTGGAGATTTCAGTCCTATGCTGTTTTTTTGCTGCATGTACAAAGAGACATTTACTATTTTCAAACTGTGAAGGTATACAAATGAAGGCTGTGATCCAGCAATATATGTTGGGGTTGCTCTTGCTCATGTTCAGCTTTACTTTAAGAAACTTGATTTGTCGTAAGAATGTAAATTATAGTAAGATATACAATCTGTTACAAAATTACTTGTCCATCAAGTGGCGAGATCAAAAATACACTATGGTACCCTGTTCAGTGTGTAGTACCTCATTGGTAAAAAGGGTTCTTTGTTCACTCTGTGGCTTGCTGGACCAGATTACTTTGTACATAGACTGATGTTTCAGTTCATAGCGAGTGAGATCTTGCCTGTGGATGGAGACCTTTTGAATTTGGCATTAAAATAGGCATCTGGAACATGTTTAAATTCTAACAGCATCCCTGTGTTGTGCTTTCTCCTTCAAATAATTCTGCAAGAGAAGACTATCAAAAAATTAAGGCATCAAAATTGCTGCTAGGAACTTGGCTTTTGAGTTATACAATGCTATGCTGATTGTCACAGGCTACCTGCATATTGATGGGACTGACCCAGTAAGTATTCAAGCCAGAAGCAGAGACAAAGCATACTTTCAATGCATATGTAGTCATGTCTAATCTAAGTAGAGCTGCCTGAATGCCTGGGAAATGAACATTTGTCTAGCAACATTGAAATAAACTGGAATGGAAGGGATCCAAAAGGGTCTATAGAGATGTTCCAGTGATGTTTGGTGCTGAATTGTTCTAGGGTTTATTGTAATTAAGAGCTGTTTTTTTTTCCATTGACAACGAAATGCAAGCAACATACTGCAGATGCTGGAGATCTGAAGTAGACAGAAGCAGGCTGTGCAGTAACAAGAACAGAAGTTGTTGGAAGTTCAGCAGGTCTGGCAGCATCTGTGAAGAAAAAGTTCAGAGTTAACGTTTCGGGTCTGGTGACCCTTCCTCAATTTTGGGGGACTGTCAGGTGCGAAGCTGTGCAGCAGAGATCTCTGTGACAGTCCTGAAAACAAGAGCTTGATGGGGTCATAGTCTGGGGGACATTATTAGGCAGTATCTGAGAGTTGGTCTTCAGTCCCTACAAAGTAGAGGAGTTAAAGACAGTTAAGACTAAAGCTGTTAAAGTCGTTTGTTGAATGATGGCTCACGGCAACTATTTTCAGACAATCTTCCGCTCTTCACCTCATTAATTATGCACCGGGGCCTTACGTCACCCATCCTGTGGAATTGTGGAGTTTGAAAGGCAGGAGTGCTTGCTGCTGCCTGCACCTTTCGGAGTTCACTGGCACCCAGTTGCACATGATTTCCTGCATGGCAAGCCAGGAACTTAGTTTCATAATTTTGTGTTTGAGACTCTACATTTAGGGATGTTTGCTGTTTCCTTTGTTGACACGGACCTGGAGGTGCTGGTGGATGGCAGCAATGAATTTACATTTAAATACATTTTGCATGATAAGGAAACTCCAGAATACTTCATTGTCTAATACTTATCTCTGAAATAATGGGAAACATTTTCTGGTCCAAGAGGTGGAAAGGCAGATGAAGGTGACATCTTCTTGACTGCACCCAAATTAAGTTGTAGTTGGGAAGGCCAATGGCTAACCTTGCTGTTGGGATTAACCCAGTTGGGAATAGGTGCACTCAGGACTTAATGAAGGGCATGTACTTTAGGCAGGAATACAGCTGCTGAGAGTCATCTGTGCCCTTCCTTCTGAATCCCTCTCTCCCAATGAACACCAACCCAAGAAATACCCTCCATCCCCTACAATTTACCTACCTTCAGCCTGCGCTGTCGTCTCAGGGATTGCATTCCTGGCAGCCATGTCTTTTACATGGCACTGCTGAGCACAGTACTTAGGATTTCTGGTCAGTCAGAAGCTCCAGTTGGGAAGGACTTCTGACACTTGAGCCTTGATTCCAGACAATGACCCACTGCTCTCCTGTTAAGTACCTGACAGGCAGAAAATAGAACAGCCCTTCCTCCTCAGAGGCAACACGGGTGTCTCAATACTTTATCACACAGTGAGCAAAACACCTGAAAATTCTGCCTGTTCTTGCTGTTTAGTCAGTAAATTCAACAAGTGAGTTTGTGTCCATGAGGTCCCATGGCATTTAAGGGAGGAATGACCAGTTAATCTTCTTCTATTTATTTTTACTTAGAACTTAGCAAAAATTATGAATGGATTTATTGAGTGGAATCTTCCCAAGCCCCTGAATGATGTGGGCATTGGCAAGTCATTATGGAAATTAGTGTGAGAATTGCCAAAATGAGATTCTCAACATTGATTGTTCGACCACGTTCTAAATGATGAGATGAGAATCTCACTAGTGAGTGGCAAGGTCTGTTTGCATCCACTTGCTTGCAATAGAATGCCATTTGCAACCTAGACTCTGCAATATTGACGTACATTTACATATTCTCCCAACTGCTAGATAGAAACAACACAGTACTTCTCAGGATGAAAGTCTGGATGAAAGTCAGACTGGGTGCTTGGCGACACCAGCTCCCTGCTTGCTCAATATTTGTATTGAAGAACAACAGCACTTCTCATTGTAAAGTTGTTGCCAGGCCACTTGGCCATCAGGGACAAGCAGCTAACTCATAGATTGGACCAAGATGAATCATAGGGCTGCTTGCTTGCTGTCTTCACATCCACCCACTCTGCACTATTTTTCTTTATTCATTCATGGGATGAGGGTGTCGCTGACCAGGCAGCATTTATTGCCCATCCCAAATACCTATTTACATGCTTATAGTATCTCTGCCTTGTCTTGAACTTTTGCACCTTTAGACCTCAGCCAGTGGTTAAAGGCTCACAATACTTCTAACTTGAATTGCTTTCTGTACAGTCACAAAGCCAAGCAGCCTGTCATGGTTGTCAACGGTGATCCATCAAGAGGGTAGACATATTACTGTGTGACACCATGCTACATCAGTCTCACAATGGTACCATGTGTCAGCAGTCTACATGCCGATAAAATACATCTATTTCAACCAAACGGCCATGTCTCAAAGTCTAAGAAAAGTAGTCCTCTGACAGGCGAAGGGAAATAACCTTCAGCCAGGACGTTGAGGCACAATAAGTCAAGGGCAACATCCATTATCAGACCAGGGGCTTGAACATGGTCAATGAGCCACTTGGGGCAGTAAGGGTCATGGGCCAGTACTTCTACAGTCCAAGAAGTGGGCTATGGTCAGACTTGTTGGTCCTGTGCAACCAGCCTGGGCAATTATAATAAGTCAGCAGGAGATCTGTACCCAGATCAGTCAGGGTCTGGTCACTTATCAGGCAGGGCTGCAATTCCAAATCATTCAGGAAGATGGGGCATGGTCAATCCTGGGGGTCTGCTCAATGAAAATCATGGCAGGTGTTATCAGGGGTCACTGCTTTCATAAGGAAGTTGGGGAAGTCAGTTGTGGAGATTAGAGGCAGCGTGTTGGGATGCAGAAGGGATCATTGTGAAGGGGGTGGAATCTCAACATATAAGTGGGGAGACAATAGTACACTGGATAGACATGGGTTACTGAGGGAGGGAGGTCATCGATGGATGCAACTACCCTGGCACTGATGTGGGGGGCTGGGGGTGGTCAGTGAAGCTTGATGGTTGGCATGATTGATCTCGAGACTACACTGTGCATTGGGGGAAGAGTAGCACTCCTTTAGACAGTGTACTAAGATGGTGTGATTCTAAGGGCAGGTAACCTGTCCAGCTCACAACTTAATGAGCAGTACGTTTCTGAATGTCCATGTATTTGCAATGAAGCGTCAGTCATGCCACCTTTGTAACCTGAGAATAGTTTGTTTTTGGCTCTCCTCACACTACATGCAGTGTGAAGGGCGACTCCTGGCTGGCAGCATTTGACCTGGCATATAACTGGACTTTAAAAATGGCAGCACACCAAAACTCCCAGGAGGTCCTGGCAATAACGAGAGTTTCCATCTCCAATGAGACGGAAGATATTGTGAGTGAAGCTCTATAGAGGCAGGTTATAGCTAATGAGGTATGTTTGTGCAGAGAAACAGACCTTTCTGAGAGAAACTGTCCATAAAACTTGTAAAATTGACACTTATATAGAACATAGAGCTGCACAGTATAGGAACGGGCCCTTCAGCCCACGATGCTGTGCTGAACATAATGCCAAATGAAACTAATCCTTTCTGCCTGCCCTTGGTCCATATCCCTCCATTCTTTGCATATTAGTGTGCTTATCTAAATGTCCTTTAAATGCCCTTTCATATCTGCCTCCACCACCACCCTTGGCAGAGCATTCCAGACTCTGTGTAAAAAACGTGCCCCTCAGCTCTCCTTTGAACTTTCCCCCTCTAACCTTAAATGCATACCCTTTAGTATTAGACATTTCAACTCTGGGAAAAAGTCTCCAACCGTCAACCCGATCTATGTATGTCATAATTTTATAGATTTCTATCAAGTCTGTCCTCAGCCTCCGTTGCTCAAGAGAAAACAACCGGAGTTTTTCTAGCTTCTCCTTAAAGCTTATACCCTCTAATCCAGGCTGCATCCTGGTAAACCTCTTCTGCACCCTCTTCAAAGCCTCCACATCCTTCGTGTGATATGGCAACTAGAATTTAACACAATACTCTATGTGTGGCCTAACCAAAGTCTTATAAAGCTGCAACATGACATCCTGATTCTTGTACTCAATTCTCACCCTATCTATCTGTGTGACCACATTCAGGGAGCTGTGGACTTGAAACCCAAGATCCTTCTGTATATCAGTGCTGTTCAGAGTCCTGCCATTAACTATATACCTCTCCTTGACATTTGATCTCCCAAAATGCAGCACCTCATGGGATTAAAATCCATCTGCCATTTATCTGCCCATATCTGCAACTGATCTATATCCTGCTGTATCTTTGATAACTTTCTACACTATCCACAACTCCACCGATATTTGTATGGTCTGCAAACTGACTAACCCACCCATCCTGAGCCAATTTCAGGTGAAATTCAGCCTTTTGTTTGTTTAGAAAATGCTGTCTTAAAATGAAAAGATTGTTTGCAGATTATGAGGTGTTGAATGTAGGATGCTGAATTTAATGGCAAGAAGCAATTATTTCCCAGTAGAAAGAGATTACATTGTGCCTCAGAGCAGAAGGAAGACCTCACCTATTGCCTTTCCGTTACACCATTTTACAAGTCAGAGTGGTTACAACAACAATCAGGTCAAACACAGAAGATATTTCCCCTACCAGCCAACTCCAGCAAGCTACAGGAATATGCATTTAATTGAGCCATGGAGAGTGTCAATACTAGTGTCATATCTTGATATATACTGACGTCTATATTATTAAACTGCTGTTTTGGTCCAACAAGTAGAGTACATTACCTCTTCAATCAATCTGCTCGCCATTCTAGTATGTAACTAATGACTATTTTTCATCCTTTTACTTGCAGTTCCAAATGTCACCCCAAAACATATTTACCTAGCATTTCCTCATTATCTTAACAAATATCTATAATTGTAGTGTATGTCATTTCAAAGATATTGCTGAAGAAAATATTTCATCTTCTTTATTTATCTGTGTTCTGCAGTAAAGACCATTCGTTCTTCTCAGTGCTGCCATTTTTCATCACCCATACCAGGAGTTCAAGTTTGTTTTGTCCATAACTTATATATTAACAATAACCTAAGTTACTAACAGGTCATCTTTCCAGTTGATTTATTTGCATGACTAATCTGGCAACATAATATAGTGCCTAAAATAAAAACAAAACAAAACTGCAGATACAAAGACAGAAAGTGTTGTAGAAAACCAGCAGGTCTGGCAGCATCTATAGAGAGAAAAATAGCTGGGAAGGGCTGGTATTTATGCTGTTGTCTGAGTAGGGTGGGTGAGGGAGGGAGTGAGTAGAGTACATGGAGATGGTGCCCAGAGAGAAAAGAGAGAATAAGCAAACAAAGAGATTACTGATGATAATACAGCTGTTTTTCTGTTAAAACCACGTAATAGTTTATGAATTCGTTTTAATACCATCCAAGTCACATTGATGCTTGGAAAATCAATTCCCACATAGCAACAAGTGAGCTTTACCATAAAGGGTGGTCTCAACGTAGGCACTGCAATCACTTACTCATGAATTCAAGGATTAAGTATTTTAGAATGGCTGCTGGAAGAGCCATTCATCCTAAAATTATTTTTGTTTTCTAATAATTCTTAGGATTGCTGCACATTTTGTTATCTTACATTTTTCCTTCCATGTATTTCCGTAGTTTCAGGAACCATTGTTTCCTGAAAACTGAATTTTAGATACTTTCTCAGGAAATACGATCATTGTATCTTCAGAACTATCGAATTGTGAATCTCATGGTGCTTTATTTGCAAAACTGTGTCGTTTGTGTAATATTGTTCATCACTAAAATTTAAGAATTTGTTGCTTGTTTGCATTTTACTTTCCTTACTCATTGCTTTCTTACAATTCACAACAGATTCCAAATAATGTAAATGTTACATTAGCTTTAAATCTTTCACACTGAGCATACAACAGCAAGTTGTTATGGTGGTTCTGCGTTTTGCATTAATTGAGAATCTGCTTAAATAAGGAAAAGACACATTAGTTGCAAATTTTGTGCATGGACACTGTTAAGTGAGCAAGTCTGAATGTGTTCTTACATTCACAAATCTTTCCTGAGGAAAAATGCATTAAATTAAAAAGACATTCACTGCCACTTTATAAATATTATAATGATGTAGATAAAAGCACAAGTTCATAATACTTTGACGAATAAGATTGGCAAAATAAGGTGCATCAGGTACTGCCTGGTGTTGCAATTAAGGAAGATTGTACCGGATATAATTACAAGAGAAGTCTAAAGGATTAGCTGGAAGAATAATCATAATTTATCATTTAAAAATGTGTATTATTTTCGGTGAATAAAAAATGAATGCAAATTCATGAAGTACAAATAATCTAATATCGGCCAACGAAGTTGAAGCCTACAAAATAATAAGTGGAAGCATGGATATGATGTTGCAATGGTTCAGCTAAATTAAACCTCCAGATGACCACTCCTGGTATCATGAAGTCTGAATTGGCTGGACTCTTGGTCACCATGAGGTAGAATTGAGTTTATCATTTTTCTTTTATGTGGTGATCTACAGGGTCTGCTTTGTTTAGTGTGGGAGAGAAAATCTACAGGGTAATCTAACGAGAAGAGGTTCTTGTCTTAACAGGATGCAGTTTATTGCAAGATAGCAATCAGTTACAAGTTATGCATGCTAGATATTGTCACAAAGTGTATGAGTGAGACCTAGATGCTAGATCTGTCCCCGTCAAGATCCAGAGATGTTCTGTCTTTCCACATCCAAGTTCCTATGACATCTTCTGGGTGCACTTAATGCAGTTTTTAGCATTCACCCTTTTACAATCATTGCAACAACTGAATGACAGGAAACAGTATATCGAATTGGTGTTTCTCAGACTGGTGGAAGGTACACAGAAGGTTCCCCAGGGGTCGGTACAAGGAAAGCTGTTTTTCCCAATCTCCATGAATGATCTACACTTGAGGTGTAGGACATCATTTTAAAAATTGCATATGACACAAAATCTGGATCTATTGTGAGAAAGATAGTGAATGACGTCATGAGGATATACATAGGCTGTTTAATGCCAGTCCCAACCAAGAGCAACAATGGAGACCAGATAAGGACATGAGGGGGTGGGCTCATTGGAGCTAATGAGACAGGCCCTGGTGAGGAAATGAGGGGTTGATGATTGGCAGACTGGGTGGAATGGTCAAGAAAGGTAACACTTTTCACTGAGGTAATACATTTTGGCAGCAGGATAAGAGATACTGTAAAAACTTGATAATTCAATTCTAAAAAGACTGTAGAAATTGCGAGACTTGGAGGTTCATGTCAATAGATTTTTGAAGTGGCAGCACATATTGAAAAAGTACTAAAGCAACTGAGATTTGTAATAGAGATATTGAATATAAAAATGGAAAAGTTATGTTGGTCCTTTAGAAAGCTGTGGTTAGACCATGAGTTGCGTATTGTGTTTGCTTCTGACCACCATAAAATATGAAGGTGTGCAGAGGAGATTTACCACAATGGCTCCAGTGATGGGGTATTTTAATATAAGGTTAGATTAGAGAAACAGCATTTTGGCAGCAGGATAAGAGATACTGTATAAACTTGATGATTCAATTCTTTGAAGAAAGGATGTTGAAGGGAGATTTAATAGAGGTGTAAAAGATTATGACAGACTTAGCAGACAAAAGAAAGCAGTTTCCATTAGCAGATAGTACCAGGTCTAAACGACACAGATTTAAGGTTTTAAGCAAAAGTTCACTGGATGCTGGAAGGTAGAATCTTTTTTCACAGTGAGTGATATGACCCGAAAGCCATTGCCTACCTGGAAGCAGAGATGATCAATAAAGATAACTGGATGAGCGTTTGAGGAAAATGAACTTGCATTGGCATTGGGATAGAGTGGGAGGATGGGAGTGACTAGGATGATTAGTATTCAGAGAACTGGCATGGACTCGATGGGGTGAAAACTTCCTTCTGTGCTGTGTGACCTCTGTAGTGTTACCTGTTTCCATTTACACCTAAAGTCTGTTTACGATTCAAGTCCTCATAAATTCCTTTACTCTGCTGACCAGCCTCCCATCTATCATACATTTCAGCTCATTCAAAACATTGCACCCATCAGAGAGATGCAAGTTAATTAACGAAGGGAACAAATACAGATAAGGAGTATTATTTAAGTGAGATGTCAGAAAGAAAGCTGGTTAACGGTAAATTAGGATCAATTGTAGGAAGTTCCTCTTTATTCTGCTATCATTATTTTTTGTGTAGACTTTCTGAGACAATGGCAGTGGTAAAATCTTATCACCTTTTAGGAAAGAACTGAACACTGAAAGAGATTCGTTAGGATCTCTCAGGTTGAATTAATTACTGTGGGCCTCCTCTATACCTGTCTCGTCACCTTGTTAACTCTCGGAGAGTGGGACTAGCTGTGTTGCTCTTGCCGAGGATCAGGAGAAACATATTGGGCTGAATAGCCTTTTGTATGGAGCAGTTATGATTTTGTGAAATATGTTGATAGAATGGAAATGGAGAAATCGTGTCCACTGTTGGGAAGAACATGACTGCAAGCAATCAATATAAGATACAGTAGATACCAAAAACTTCAATAGCAAACTCGAAAGAAATGTCTTTTCCCAAAGATTGGTGAGAACATGGAACAACAGGGAATAATTGAAGTGAAAAAGTGTACATGCATTGAAGAGGAAGTTAGACAATGATGAGAATAGAGGATTACACTGACAGATTTAAATGAGGAAAGATGGGAAGAGTCTCAAGTGAAGTATAAATAATAGTATCGACTAGAAGGACAAATGTCCTGTTTCTGTGCTGTATATCCTTCTTAATGCTTCGTAACAAATTTGGAACCATGTCATTAAATTTCACTTTGCATTTAAGACATTGAAGGCCAGTTTGAGTTTGGATAAAAATACCTCAAAGATCAACTTGAATCAGGTCCAAGTCATAAATTACTGAGTGAATAGATAACTAAAATTAATAATTGACTATCTACATCATACATACATTGTAAAATTAATTAATTCAACCTCTATACTTTATTTTGTGTCAAATATTACCAAAGCCCACATGGGGAGATATATGCATGGTAGGATGGTTCATGTATTTTAGCTGCAGGCCAGGAAACAATAAATGGAATAAAAACGGAATCCACACTCCATTAACAAACCTTTCGTTCAAGGGCATCTAGTACTTTACTTATATCTAAGAAGGAATAGAATTGTTCAGAAGATAAAATGTTATTTGGTGAACATCAATGAAAAGATATGCACAGTGGAAATGTCCTGAAGGAGTACTGTAATTTAGTATAGAGTGTGATTCTGAGTGCAGTGTTTATTACAAAGCCTGGAGCCATGAAAGGGTTCAAAAAGTGCCATAACCTGTAGCTGGTTTCTTTTGTTTAGAATCTTGAGGTTGTCTTTAGTGTTGGTTTCTGCAAAGAATACAACCTATAATTAAACATGGAATACAGAGGATACTAAATAAGTATGAAAGGCTAAATAATTCTGTTCAGGGCAGACATCGTTACAATTTATAGTTCGGGAACAGCTTGCAACTTCAAACAGACAAAATGTACTATTTTTCAATGATTCATTACTGTTGAGCTGTGATTTTGCTTGGCACTTTGTCATCTTAGTAAAATAAGATCATTCTCTATGTAATATAGTTGTCATTACCTTAATTCAAGCTCATATCTATCATTAGAAACTATGCAGTATTTCACAGTCATATTGTGGGCACATTCAGACATTTCCTTACAAATGTAGTACATGGCATTTTAAACTCTCAGAACCAGCCAACAAAATACAGAACTGATCCAATGTGATAATTTCAGCCATTGAAACGATAATATAATGTGACAAATGGTATTTTTGGGCCTTGATGGAACATATTGAAGTGTTGCGATTGGGAAGACAGTATCTTTTTAATTTTCTATATTTTAATTGTGGACAGAAATGGTGGAAGGGGACTGGTTCAAAAGGTCAGGATTGTTGAAGGGTTGTTGCACTATTTTTCAAAACAAATTAGCCGATACTCATTGTAAATGCTGTTTTCATGACAGTTGGTTCAAGCAGTGGGTTAAACCTGGTTACAAATTAACTGGAGCTGGGGAGCTGTTCACAGTTGAAGATTTGGCTGACAACAAGCAGCTGATTGGTGTGTGGACTGGTGACCAGTTATCACTGGCAAAGGCCTCTTGCCTGCCGACAACCATGTGATTATCTCCTAGGTAACCCAAAAGCTTGGGCATGTGAATGTCTGGGCAAAAGCCATTGGCCCTCTGGAAGAGAATGAGCTGTGTTTCTGCCCTACAGTAAAACAAGCATCTCAAGTCAGAAAATAGCCAGAGACAGTAGGAACTGCAGATGCTGGAGAATCTGAGATAACAAGGTGTAGAGCTGGATGAACACAGCAGGCCAAGCAGCATCAGAGGAGCAGGAAGGCTGACGTTTCGGGTC
>NC_063351.1:18064001-18088625 GCF_021869965.1 Rhincodon typus | reverse complement strand
TTGTTATCTCAGATTCTCCAGCATCTGCAGTTCCTACTATGTCTCTCATGCTTCTTGATGTTCTGGGTAATGACAACGACATGGTCATGTTCAGTACAAAAGAAAGGAGAGACATCTTTTACCACAATGTATGAATGTGTATAGAATTATAATAAATGCTAGTGCTGTGCAACCATTTACTCAGTTTACATCAGTTTTTTGAGTTGGGAATGGCTTTAAAACACCAAGTTTTTAACGTTATACATCAGCAATGGCATTTCAACTGACATTTACATTTAATACTATTTCAAATATTTTTCAGCATGAGTTTTTGCCCCAATGTTAAGGACAAAGTTTATTTTAGTTAGCAGCTAATTACAATTATTATCTTTTACTTTTTGCTAGGCAGGCAAAAGGTTGAGTCAGCTAAACAAAATTGAAATATAAGATAAAAACAAATTGACACAGTTATTTCTTTTAATGTTTCAAATTTAAATGTATTATGTCACTATAAAGGCATGGTTAGTTTCTGATAAATTAGTTAAAGTTAAATGACAACATTAATGTTTTATGTTTGCTTTGACATTGCAAGCAGCATTGTTTAATTTCACAGGACTTTCACAGGAAATGTTTTGGATTTAGTTTATACTAAGTATAAAGAACTTCAATTTGTTTGAGT
This sequence comes from Rhincodon typus, assembly GCF_021869965.1. NCBI lineage: Eukaryota > Metazoa > Chordata > Chondrichthyes > Orectolobiformes > Rhincodontidae > Rhincodon > Rhincodon typus. Next base: position 18,087,967 of record NC_063351.1, on the reverse strand, counting down.
TTGCTCTCCATTCAAAGGATCAGAATCAGGGCTCTTGGAACAAAAATAAGGTCACTCAGTTTACATAAATACTTAGACTTTAAATTGTGAAGTCAGTAGCAAATATTCTGTTCAGGGCAGAAGCTCAGCCATAATGCTGTATTCCCAAGCCATTCTAAACATATAGTGCAGTCATATCCATGTCCTGCATTATCAGTCGACAATATAATTGCTTTTTGGTGGCCTGAGGCAAGCATGAATTTGAAACTCAAACTCCGATTAGCAGTGAAATACTTTGTTTTATTCTCCATGTGAGTGTGAATGTGGTCTAAACTGCACTGAATACTTCATTGTAATGCAGCTCTGTAATGTGATATGGAACAAAGCTTTTTGTACAAGATGTGTCTTCTATGGGAGTTTACTCTTAATCTGCAGTGATGTTAGTTATGTGTATAACAATATTGAAAAAGGATCCATTTGAATGGAAATGTACCAGATTTTGGTGATATTTTCGCTGTCAAAACTACTATATGGTGTCAGATTGAGTCATATGGTTGATGAAGTTGATGCTGAATTTGTTAATTTCAATCAAAATGTTGGTGAGAATACCACTCTCATTGCCACAGGAATTACTACATCAAGTTCCAATCCTGGGTGAGATTGTATTAATCTTGAATGGAATGATTTTCCCAGTCAAGTTGGTTACTAACATTAAGCAACTACACCTCAGAACAGACCGTTACCTTCAGGGGAATGAAAGGGAAAATTGGAAATTAAAGGCACATGTGCAAGCAAGAATCTAACGTTATTAGTATTAATAAACTATGTAAAACAAGGTTACATTTGTGTTGGTCTGACCAAGTCCCCCCATTTTTCATTGCTGCGATGACAAGGGAATTACAGTGAGTGGTCACCTTGACAAGTGGCTTGATTTTGTGATCAATAATGATGGAACAGAAATCCACATCCTTTTCACCTACTGCTGCCAAGAGTAATTTCCCATGCTTTTGACCTGCATTTCATGCCTATTGGAGACACTTCTTGGTGGAGACCCTTGAAAGAAGATATGGCATGTATGAGCTGGACAAGTACAGCTTGTCTTTTCAACCAGTCGGATCCATTGGGAATGTATATATTTGTGGCTTATGGGAACTAGAGTATGGACATTCGGAGATTATTGGGTTACAAAGGAATTATAATGTGATTGTTTTGAACTGGAAATGTCAAAAGGAAATTATGATCTCTTTGCTGTTCACAAAAAAAAAGTTATTTTCAAAAATAGTGTCCAGCAATGTTTTAGGGAGAGATAAGGGCGGAGTTTTATTGCTTTAATTGTTGAGCAAACAGACCTGAAAAACCATAATGGATTTCTGCTGTTGTCACCTAGTAACAGCTTCCGGACTGAGTTAATGGGTGTTTATCCAACAGTAGAAGCTGTGGGCAATTGCTTGAAGCTTTAAGGACAAGGAGTACTGTATCGTTCCGTCTGTAAGAGTCAAAGCTTGGAGTTGAAAGCCACACTGAATATGTCTCTCACAGTGAAGTAGCTTGAAGAGCCCTGATAAAGTTTTTGATTGATTTATTGTTTTCGCATAAACCAAGATACAGTGAAAAGTTGTTTCAGAGATAGTAGGAACTGCAGATGCTGGAGAATCTGAGATAACAAGGTGTAGAGCTGGACGAACACAGCAGGCCAAGCAGCATCAGAGGAGCAGGAAGGCTGACATTTCGGGCCTAGACCCTTCTTCCGTCAGCCTTCCTGCTCCTTTGATGCTGCTTGGCCTGCTGTGTTCATCCAGCTCTACACCTTGTTATCTGCAGTGAAAAGTGTTTTTTTTGTGTGTGTGTGCTGTGCAGGCAGATCATACCATAAAGAGTGCATCAGGGTAGCAGAACAGAATGCAGAATACAATGTTACAGCTGCAGAGAAGGTGCAGAGAGAGATCAGAATTAACAGTTAAGAGGTCCATTCAAAAGTCTGATAACAGCAGGGAAGAAGCTGTTCTTGAATCTATTTGTACGTGTTTTCAAACTTTTATGTCTAGTACCCAACGGAAAAGGATGTAAGAGAGTATAACTAGGGTGGGAGGGGTCTTTGATTATTTTGGTTGCTTTCCCGAGACAGCGGGAAGTATAGGTGGAGTCAGTGGATGGAAGGCTGATTTGCATGATGTGCTGGGCTGTGTTCTCAACTCTCTGTAGTTTCTTGCAGTCTTGGGAAGAGCATAATGCATCCAGATAGGATCAATGGTGCACCTATAAAAATTGGTAAGAGTCCTTGTGGACATGCCAAATTTCTTTAGCCATCTCTACTTACTCGAGAGTTGTTGTGCTTTCTTGACCATTGCGTCAATGTGGGTGAACCAGGACAGATTGTTGGTGATCGTCACTCTTAGGAACTTGACACTTTCAACCACCTCCACCTCAGCACCAATGATACAGACAGAGGCATGCCCTCTACTCTGCTTCTTGAAGTCAACGACCAGCTTCTTCGTTTTGCTGATGTTGATGGAGAGATTGTTATTTTTACACCATTCCACTAAGCACTCAATCTCTTTCCTATATTCTGTTTCGGCATTGTTGAGATCTGACCTATAATGTTGTTGTCATCAGCAAACTGGTAACTGAAGTTGGGGCAGAATTTGGCCGCACAGTCAAGTGGCCACAGAGTGTGTAAGGAGTACAGTAGGGGGCTAGAGTACACAGCCTTGCGGGGCCCTGGTGTTGAGGATTATAATGGAGGAGGTGTTGTTGTTTATTCTTACTGATTGCAGTCTATGGGTCTGGAAGTTGAGGATCCAGTTACAGGGGGGAGCTGAGAGCTAGATCTTAGTTTAGAGATGAGATTGTTTGGGATTATGCTGTTGAAGGCGGAACTATAGACAATAAGTAGGAGCCTGACATAGGTATCCTTGTTATCCAGATGCTCTAGGGATGAGCATAGGGCCAGGGAGATGGCGCCTGCTGTGGACCTGTCGCACAGATAGGCCAATTGCGAAGGATCAAGGCAATATGGGAGTCTGGAGTTGATGTGAGCCATGACTAACCTCTCAAAGCACTTCATAGTTATGGAAGTTAGAGCCAACAGGTGGTAGTCATTGAGGCACGCTACATTAATTTTCTTTGGCGTTGGGATGATTGTAGTCTTCTTGAAGCAGGTAAGGACTTCAGATCATAGTCAGGAGAGATTAAAGATGTCTGCATATACTCCCACTAGCTGGTCTGCACAGGATCAGAGTGCACAGCGGGGGACTCCAGCCGGGCCAGTCATTTTCCATGGGTTCACTCTTGGGAAACCTGATCTAATGTTTGCAGTGGTGACTGTGGGCACTGGTGCAACCAAGGCTGTTGGGATATGTGACATCATTTCACTGACCGTCTGTTCAAAACAAGCATAGAATGCATTCACCTCATCAGGTAGGGACATACTTTAGCCTACAATTCTGTTCGACTTTACATTATAGCTTGTAATGTCATGTGTCTGCGGGCTTGGTCTGGGGCTCAAGTTTAATTTGGTATTGCCTCTTGGTGTCTCTAATGGCCTTACAAAGGCCTTATGTGGATTTCCTGTATAGGTCAGGGTTGCCCAATTTATAATCCTCAGACCTGGATTTCAGTACGGGCGATACACTGGCTTAGTGGTTAGCACTGCAGCCTCACAGTGCCAGGGAACGGGGTTCAATTCCACCCTCAGGTGACTGTCTGTGCGGAGTTTGCATGTTCTCCCCATATCTGCATGGGTTTCCTATGGGTGCTCTGGTTTCCTCCCACTGTCCAAAGATGTGCAGGTTAGGTGGATTGGCCATGCTAAATTGCCCAGAATGTCCAGAGATGTGCAGGCCAGGTGGATTACCCATGGGAAACGCAGGGTTACAGGGATAGAGTAGGGGGTTGGGTCTGGGTAGGATGCTTTTCAGAGAGTTAATGAAGTCTGTGACATTAGTGGCATACCCATTTCGGTTGGCTGCTGTGTTCTTAAACATGGACCAGTCCACTGACTGTAAGCAGTCCCGTACACCTTCAGTTGCCTCAGACCAATACCACACTACTTTCCGTACTCGGTCCTCACAGACCTTGCAGATAAAATATCAAATATCAAGACTCCTAAACATTTCTGTATATGAAATCTGGTCTGAAGATTTCCCACCATTCTGTGACTGAGAGTGATACGACTTTGTTGATAAGAAACCAAAAGATCTGTGAGAATATCACCTCGTTGTACCCTTTTAGTTTAGACTCTTGATCCATCAGGTTGTCTTTATTCCTCCACTCACCACTGCTGTGCACAACTGTGCGTATATCTTGTCCTGTCTTCTTGTGAATGTGTGCATGTTTTAGATTAAGGGAGATGTTGTTTAATTTGAATAGTAGCTAAGTTGATAACCACTTTGCTCCTTGTTTGGAGAATCCTTGCCCATAATAAACATGCTATTTTTGAGTTTATTGATAAAACTGGTGAAAATCTCCTTTGTTCTAGTCAAAAACAAAGAGAAACAATTTTACCATTTTTGGTGATTGAGAGAGACATTTTCACTTGGTATGGCTTGTGGAGTAGTGTCGGCATGATTTCCATTATGAGCTTCCCATTAGATTCATAACCAATTTCGCTTTATTAATAGAGGCATGGAGTACAAAAGCAAGGAGGTGATAGTAAATGTGTATGAGACACTTGTTAGACCTCAGCTGGAGTATTATGCACAGTTGCGGATGCCACATTATAGGAAAGATTGGAGACAGCATAGAAGTGATGTATAAAAATGGTTCCATGAGTGAGAAACTTCAGTTATGAGGGTATATTGATGAAGTTGGGACTGTTTTTCTTGAAGAGAAGGAAGTCTGAGAGGAGATTTGAGAGAGGTTTTCAAAATCATAAGTGGGTTGGATAGAGTAGACAAGCAGAATTTCTTCCCATCTGTAGACTTTTTTTGTAAATTCGTTCACAGGATGAGGGCATCACTGGCCAGGCTAGCATTTATTGCCCATTCCTAAATACCCAGAGGGCAGTTAAGTGTCAACCACATTGCTGTGGGTCTGGAGTCACATGTAGGCCAGACCAGGTAAGGATGACAGATTTCCTTTCCTGAAGGACGTTAGTGAACTTGTTCATTTTTTTCTGACAATCAATTCCAGTTTCATGGTCATAATTAGACTCGTAATTCCAGATTTTGAATTGAATCCAAATTCCACCATCTGCCAATACCAATAAGTCGTTGCCTCCCTAAAAGTGATGTGCAAATGAACCAAGGGTGATGTGAGGAAAAAACTTTTTCACACAGCGAATAGTTAACATATGGAAGACACTGCCTAAAAAACAGGGTGGAGGCAGGTTCGATTGAGGATTTCAGAAGGCTTTTGATGATCATTTGAATAGAGCTGGTGTCTAGGGATATAGGACAAAAGACAGCAAATTGGGCCTTTTGGATCTGTGTTTCTTCCTCTAACAATTCTGTGATTTTGTGAAAAATCCTCACTGAGACACACAGGATGCAAAGTCCACCCATTTTTTTGGCAGAACAAGTCCTGTTTCAACTTCAAAATGATATCGGCACTGTGCCTGACACTCTATTGGCCATATTGTGAGCTGTGAGTACATGCCAGAATTAAGCAGAATATGCTGATCTTAATGTGGTCAGTATGTAATACTGATTTGACCAAAACTTTGCAATTTTTAATCTCAGAGCTCATGCGAATTCCCTCCTTTAATCTTGCACTGTTGAACATGTGTTCAGCTGCAGGAAGACCTCCTGACCAGCTTTATTTAAAGGGATCACCACCTATAAATGGCTGTTAATTTACTTACACTGGCTGTTGCTGAGAAAAGATTTGGTGGTCTATACTATTTAAGCTTGTGAAATCTACAGGGAGTGAGATAATGCATGTTTAAGACTTTGTTCTGACTTCAGTTTCTACATAAAACTTGATATTATAGTTTCTAACCCTCTTGACCTACAACATAATAGGGAGACTATGCAGAGGAAACTCAGAGAAAGAAGAGAAGGATTTCCAACAGATGGCTTTATCACCCAGGCCCTTCTCTTAGCTCAATCTGAGCATGGTACTGTATGTGTGATGCTTCCACGACACTAAGAAGGTGCTAACTGAAATCTGCCAACTTATGCGGGCAGATCTATAGCCTTAGAGCAGGATGAGGATGGCATCGCTAGTGGGTGTGAAAGATTACCATAACCATGAATGTCTTTGTGTTGATCTCCTACTATTCTGGACTGGGATGCAGCCTCAATGTTCAGCAGTTCACCTTTCACTGTTGTAAACGGGGGAGATTGCTGATGCATTGAATATGCAAAGAGGGGAATGTTTTGCAATGAACACACAGATTCACACGGATAGTGTGATTCCCAATGGTGCAGGGTGGGAATTACGGTTGGTTTTGCTACAACGCATGTTCCATCAATGGATTTGGCTGTAACGCAATTGACGAATAGGGGAACGCTATTTCTAAAATGCAAACTTGTGTTGGCTCTAACACAATTCCATCAGTGCGTGGAGGAGTATGCATCAACGTGACAAGATCATTTCACGGGCTTTGTCGTGAACATATACAATGTTAGAGCTGAATAAGTCTCTGTGCTGGCATCACGTGATCATTTTGAGAAGTATAGTACAACCTTCTCACCCATCAAGTCATCTTGACATTTTTTCAATGTTAAATTTACATTTATTTCATTATTAGATATGAATTAAACATTTATTCAAATTTTGCTATCCTTTGTGTTAGGCTTTTGAGTGATTTTTGAGCAATTTTGAGTGATATTATTTGGTGGTCTGCCCCTAATCCCACTTTTCCCATAGGCCCTGTTATTTCCATAGTGCAATTTTCTATAACGTGATGTTGCACAAGAACACAACTATCCCGTTATAACAGAATAGACTGTACGGCACATGTGGTTCTATTGGCACCAGATGTCTTTTCAGAGAAAGGGTTTGATTCTGAATCTAGAACTGATGTGTGACCAGCCTGAGCTCATCATGCAGAACAATATCTGATGGCAAAACAAAGTTCTAATAAAGGGTCATTGATCTAAAACATTTACTCTGTTTCTGTCATCACAGAAGCTGCCAGACCTGTGAGAATTTCATACAGTCATAGAATTCTTGAGGTCTGCTATTCCAGCAAAAGACCTTTTGGCTCATCACATCTACACTGGTCAAAAACATTAATCTAACCATTCTAATCTATTTTCCAACACTTGGCCTTTAGCCTGTATGCCTTGGCATCACAGGTGTGCATCTAAATACTTCTTCAATGTTATGAGGGTTTCAATGAAATGTAGAATCATACAGTACAGAAGAGGCCCTTGATTCCATTGAGTCTACTATCAAAAATGCTCTAAATCTGCATTAATCCCACTTTCCAGCATTAGGTCCATAGGCTTGATTGTTATGACACTGCAAGTGCTCGTCCAAGTACTTTCATAAAGGTTGTAGAATGCTTTCCAGCATTTACTGCTTTTATTTCAGATTTACAGCATTCACTGTATTTGGTCTTTTTGTAATGCTATTTATTTGCTGTTTGTATAAGTGGTTTAACACTAATTGGATCCTTGATATATTTGTAAAAATGTGGAATAGCTGGTAGGAAAAGTTGCTTTGCAATATTGCTGGCTAGAAATAATGTACACAATATAAATAATGAGAGGTTCAAGGACAGTTTTTGCTTTACTTTTTACTTTTTTACTTTAAAGAATCCAAAGCATATGTCCCAGTTTCTCATGCAATATAAGTTACTCGATAGAATGTACTAAAATCAGCCAGTGAATGAATATCCTAATGGGGCGCCCTGCGGTGATAAGAATATGGGTTTGCATACACGGGAAGTTGCTGATTTCACTTGTGCTGCCTTTGCAGTGTGTTGGAGAAAAGTCATTATATGGCACTCCTGTGGTCCTCCTGGCATCTGAGTTAAATTATTGGAGGTCTAATCTCGCCACCAACTTGTGGGAAATACAAAAAATAATTGTAAATTTTGACCTTACACTCAGCTAATTGCTTTCTTGCTGTTTCTATCCTGCATCCTATTTTGAATGGGAGGACAATTTCTTGACTTTGTAGGATGTTACAGTTAAACTTGAAGAAAATTATACAAAGCCTGAGGATGAGCTTTCATTTGTCCAAGGTTTACATTGGAATCATAACTCTGCTTTTTCATAGATTTGTTACATTGTATGTAAAGTAAATCATTGTCATATGGCAGAGTTTTACAAAAAATCAATTAAATGTCAGTTTTGAGAGTTTCGTTGAGGTTCTCAGTGAGCTCTAGCAAGTTATTTCATGCAGTTCTCTGCAGCTCACTTCATTATATATGCACCATGCCTCTTTATTGCTGCTCTCCTGCTATTTTGCACTCACCAGCAGTGGAAATACTTGCCAATGGTGGGACCTTCTGGGATTTCTGTTGCCAGTACCATATTGAAAGCCCAGCTGTGTACCAGGTCAATTGTTGGCAACCATGAATAGCCATTAACAGAATAAAGACTGGGAGGGAAACAAGTACAAAGCTTCCATGGGGATATAGGTGGCACAGATAACTGGAAACAGAAGCTCACATTTATGTATTAATTGCCACTTTACATCCTCACTTGTCTGATCAACTATCATTGTAACTGCAGCTACAAGAAGCAAAGTACACAGGCTACTTGTCCTTGGCACCATTTTACATTTGAACCCTGTCTAAGGACTGCTACACTATCCCTAGTATATAATACAACATGACATCTTTGGATTGTTCAGGACTGCCTTGGCCCATTCCCCATACTGTAATAATACAGAACACCTAACCCTGATTTGTTGAAGCATGTTAAAGTGCCTCGACTGATATTGAACAGTGCCCTTGATTTACTGTGCCAATAGCTTTGGACTGACAATAGACTCCCTTGACTTGAATGAAGACTACTCCCTTTAGGCTTTCGGGCATGGCCATCTGGCTAAAGCATATGCAATATATTTGCCGTGTAAGTTTCTAGCAGATGCTGTAGGTGTGGTATTGACATAGCATGGTGCCATAAAGCAACAAGTTCAATCCTTATTGATCATTGGTGGCACACGTGATAAGCTGCCTGGCTTTGTTTCTGTGCTAAGAAGCAAGGCAAGACAGGAAATACTGTGGCTCTGTAGTTTCTGAAAGATGTAGCAATCTGCAAAAAAGCATGGCAAGGCAAGAAAGAGATACTGAAAGCATCCAAGTCTGTGTACAGTGAGTGAACCCTAAGAGGGTAAGTGAAGAACCCTGAGATGCATCTCCTTTTCCTGAATGAGATGAATATCTGACCTTATGGACAAAGTGGCCTGACAGCTGCATCACATTGCAAGGTAATGGTGCACTCTACAGTGCAGCATTAAACTGAGAACTATTATAAGTGAGTTGGAGATGTGCCATGAAGATGCGGTCAGCTTGGTAAATATCCAGTGATGACCTTCAAGGACAGGGGTCACAGGCAATTGCTGCAGACAGATCATACTCTGGGATGTTGGAACGGCTGGACAGGATGAAGTTCTAGAGTAGCAAGCAGTGAGCTGGGTCCACTGGGTACCCCCCCTGACATTCATGTCTGGAATTGTCACCACCTAGTTTCTCTCTGACATGTGGGAGATTAGCAAACTATACATCAATGAGATGAGAATTGGTAATAATGATAAACTGATACATACTAATTGGTCTTTTGCTACATATAGGAGAAATTCTCATCTCGATTTTCAAACCTTGGTGCAAAATTGGGCTTTCTTTTCATGACGTTGAGAATCTCATTTTTCCTATCTTGCCATTTTTCCCAACAAACACACCATTGCTCACATTAGTCAGGAGCTAGGAAACTTCAACCCAAAGTTTCTACTCTTACTGAGCAAATATTAGACCTTAACTTAGACCTTAAGAGAATTTTTACATCATGAATGAATTCTCTTCAGGATTATTGCCTGTAAAATAGTGTACTTTTAAAACACTTATTCATAGAATGTGGGCGTCACTGGCTGAGCTAGCATTTATTACCCATTCTATTTGCCCTTGGTAGTGTTGAGCTGCCTTCTTGATCCATTGTTTCTACACCCATAAAGCCATTAGGGAAGGTGTTCCAAGATTTTGACCCAGCAGCACTAAAGGTTTGGCGATATGTTTCCAAGTCAGGTGGTTTATAGGGAAATTTGCAGGTCAAGGTATTCCAACTATATCTGCAATCATTGTCCTTCTAGATGGTAATGTCTGTGGGTTTGGAAGGTGCTGTCTAAGGAGTCTTGGTGAATCTTGTAGATGGTACACACCGCTGCAACCACAGTGTTGGTGGTGGAGGGAGTGGTCGTTTGTGGATGTGGTGCAAATTAAGGAGGTTGCTTTGTCCTGACTTGTCTCAATCTTCTTGAGGGTTATTGGAGCTGCACTCATCCAGGCAAGTGGAGAGTATTCTATTACACTTCTGAATTGTGCCTTGTAGATCGCGGCTAAGCTATGGGGAGTCAAGAGGTAAGTTACCCACTGCAGAATTAAGATGTTGATAGTGAGGGATTCAGTGATGGTGATGTGTGATTGGATATCAGGTGGTGATAGGAGCATTCTTCCTTATTGGAGATAATTATTGCTTGAGGAAACCTTCCTTCATGTTGTGTGGCACTATCGCCATGCTAAATGGGTTAGACATCAAGACAATGAGTAATGCAGGACTGGGTAGCCATGAGATGCAGTGAACCATCAGTAGCAGACAAATTGTATTCCAAGACAATCTGCAACCTTATGGCCTAGCATATTAGCCCAGGATTCTGGATCACCAGCCCAGTGTCATTACCACCCTACATTTTACAGTCCTAATTAGATTTTTAATTCCAAATTTTACTGAATTCAAATTCCAGCATTTGCCATGGCAGGGTTCAATCCCAGACCCCCAGCACATTACCTGGGTCTCTGGTTTACTAGGCCAGCAGCAATATCACCAATAAACTCCTCCCCTTCCTTTTTACAACATTGCTTGTAGGTTTTTGATCTATTGGTGTTAATTTGAAGGAGTTCTCTCAGCTGTCTAAAACTCAATGACAAAGTGATCTTTTAAACTTAGTTCATATCATGTGTTGATCTGGCAAGCTAATCCTGAAGATTTTATTAGTGCCATTACCAAATGATGAAAACTTTGATTTTTTTTCTGAACAATTCACCTCCTTAATAGCAAGGTTCAGAAAGGAACAGCAAATAAGTTTAATTCTCCCACTGAACAATGAATCTCTAATGCATTTTCCTTACTATTAATCTGTTTTTATTATAAAAGTAAACATTATGTAATGATTCAATTTATCGATTGTGTGTCAGTAAATAATAAGAGATTGGCAACAGATGGTAAGCAGTCATTCAATCAAAGCATATTGATGATATTCTAAGCTGTCCATGAACCGTAAGCAGATCATAAATTACAGCATTAAGCTCACTGCCAAGAATATGTACTTCACATAAGAGTCGGTCTTAAAATCTATCTTCCATTATTATGTGCATTTGTTGTGTTTGTTTGACTCAATATGATACATGGAAAATGATAATGTAATAGTGAATCCAGGAAAGTGTTGAATTATTAGCAGTCATTTTCTAGCATCAATTGCTTGCAGATAAATGCATGAAATAATCCCAGTTAACATGGCATGATGTGCAAAGATATAGTTCTTCAGTAAAAGTTATGATGTGCTTGTCAGATACTTAACAGACGGCAAATACAAATGCTGCAACTCAATAAAGTCTATGCAGATTAACAGATACAAGACTTTAAGTGAAGTACCCATTGGCTGCTACCATCTTAAAAAAAACTGCTGAAAATTCTTACAGGCTTGAAATGTGCCTGCTACTCTTTCAAATTTAGGCAGAAATGTTTGAGTTGAAGATTCCTGGAGTCCTCCTTATTTTAAGTTATTAGTTCTTGCAAAGTATTTTTCTTATTTATTTGTCGCAAGTCATTTATCACTCCCAGGTTGAAAAGATTCTTACCCTTGGATTCTTCTGCTGGTGTCTTAGTGCAGACTGATGCCAACAGCCTGAGCTCAATTCTTGCATTGGCTGATATTACCATGAAGAACCCTCCTTAACCTCTCCCCTTGCCTGAGGCATAATACCCTCAGGTTAAAGCACCACTGGTTATATCTGTCTAATAAAAGAGCAGTCCTGTGGTCCAGTAGGGCTATGGTGACTTCTTAATGCTGGCAACGAATCATCCAACCCGCCTCCATGTTAGACCTGGTATTTTAACCTCCAGTCTCGTGTCAGACACCCAATCAGTGCTGGCCACTGAACTAACCAGTCATGAACCAGGAAGATATGTGGTTCATGCTGTGAGCGGCAGATGTTTTGGGGATAATGGGATGGCGATATGTGTTGAGATTTGGAGAGTGTTCTCAGGAACTTTTTGCAGTTGAGGCTGGATGAGAGAAGGGGAGATCCAAGAACACCTTGTGGGGCCTGGAGTACTCCTACTCCCATGGCTCCATAGGAAACAAACGTTGTTTAGCATTGACCCACTTTGGGTCACAAAATCATTTGCTGCCGCGTTGGACTGGGTGGGGAGCCACAATACCCTCTCCTGGGTAAGGAGCCACAATAGCCTCCCCTGGGTGGGGAGCCACAATGCCCTCCCCTGGGTAAGGAGCCACGATAGCCTCACCCTGGTTGGGGAGTCATAGCAGCCTCCCCTGGGTGGGGAGTCAGAATCTTCTCCTGTGGGTGGGGAGCCACAGTATCCTCCCATAGGTGGGGAATCACAAGCTCTTCATCCAGGTGTGGATCCACATTAGCCTGTCTGGCTGGGAGTCACAATACTGTCCTTTGGGCTGGTCTTAGTTGTAGCATCTCAAAGTGGGAGTAATGGTGTTGTCATAAACTCAATTCAGCACCCAGGCTATATCTGGGGACTTGGTTTTGAATCCCACCACTGCAGATGGTGAAACTTGAATTCAATAAAAATCTGGACTGAAAAGCTGCCCTAATGATGACCATGCCACCAATGTTAATTGTCAAAAAAACCCCATCTAGTTCATTAATTTTCTTTGACCACTGGATGGGGAAATTGACCAACCCTACCTTGTGTGATCTACATGTGACTCCACACCCAGAGCAATGTGGTTGACCCTGAATTGCCCTCTGGGTCATTAGGGATGGACAATAAATGCTGGCCTAGCCAGTGACACCCTCATCCCATGAATGAATTAAAAAATGTAAATAGAGTTCCTCACCACTTACTAGCAAGATTCTCATTGAGCATTTGAAACCTTTAATGGGAAATTAGAAATTTTTTTCTTAAGATGGAGAATCTAATTTTTTCATTTTTGCTGCGTTCTCCCAAATGTCTCACTATTGCCTATGCTGCTTAACGGCTGGGGTGATTCTGCCCAAAGTCATGACTTCGGTACAACAAGGAGCTGTAAATATGTTGGTAAGTTGGCGATTCTGTTATTGATGCTTTAAGGTAATTCAAGTATTTACTCTGGTTGTGATTTGAAAATACTGTGAATAAATACCTATCTTTGATCATAGAAAATTAGAAAAAAAGATGGTGCTCATTGGTCAGTTCAGCCCCACCAGCTGTAAAAGATCACCTATTCAGTATCAACCTAGCCCTTTGTACAAATTCCTTTAAAACTTACCTCTTTCAAATCTCTATCTGTTGTTCAGACTCATCATTGCTTCAGTTTTTGTTGCTGTTTCTGGTATATTTGTTTCAAAAACAAATCCATGAAACATTACCTTTGTTCTCTGGGTGAAGATCTTATGCCCTTTAATGGCTCTCAGTCAGTGGATTTTTTGTCCCCTTGTTTACCTCAGTAAAACCCATGACAGTTCTGAATACTTCTATCAGATCTCTTCTTAACCCGCTCTGACAAAAAGTGACCCTGGTTTAGCCAGTCTGTCCTCACAAACAAACACTGTCAGCCCTGGCAGCCTCTGAATAAAGCCTTGCTGGCAGGACAGCAGAAATGTTGAATTTAGGGCACTGGGGAAATGCTGCATCGCTGCTCTCAAACTGACAAGTTGCATTAATGTTCTGTTCAGCTTGACCTGTGCTGTCTGAAACTGGTTGGTATATGTAATTCTGCAATCCAGAATACAGGGTGTTCTGCTATAACGTGATAGTTGTGTTTCTGTGCAACATCACGTTTCAGAAAATTGCGCTATACAAGTAACAGGGCCTACGGGAAAAGTGGGGTTGGGGCAGACAACAAAAAAAAGCTCAAAATCGCTCGAAAATCACTCAAAAACCAAACACAAAGGATAGCACAATTTGAATAAATGTTTAATTCATATCTTATGATGAAATAGAAGTAAATTTAACACATTACCTTGAAAAAGTGTCAAGGTGACTTCATGGGGGAGGAGGTTGTACTGTATCTCTCTTCATGACAAAGCCTGTGAAATGATCACGTGATGTCCGTGTGGAGACTCTTTCAGCGCGAACATTGTACATATTCATCATAAAGCCCGTGAAGTGATCATGTGATGTCGATACATACTCCTCCGTGCACCGATGGAATTGTGTTATAGCCAACACAAGTTCGCGTTGTAGAAATAGCGCTTCACTATTTGTCAATCATTTTACAGCCAATTCGCATTATCGGAACACGCATTATAGCAAAACTGACAGTCGGTCATATTAATGCAAAAATCTTTAGTTCAGTTGGAGATTCTTTGTTTCTTGTTGCATTTTCTGCTTAGTTGATGGATTTACGTGGCTACAGTGCTGGGTTACAGTAGATGTCAGCAATGATTTACAAAGTAACAAATTAGCAAAATACCAACAGGTTACTTCACATTAGCTACTTAGAAGGACACAGCTTATTTGTTTTGCTGTGTCCAAAATAAATTTATTCTGCTGAAAATATATTTAGAAACTGATGGAAGTGCTAATTTATAACACATGTTTATATTGGATGATAATATACTTTATATTTCGTTATACTGTACCAAATAACAGCATAATTTAAGGTGTTCAGAAGATATATAGATGCCTGAAATTAGCCTGAATATTGTCAATGTTTAATTTGTTTGTATATAATTCTTTTCTCTCTGTTGTAATTGAGGCAGTATTTTAAGTGGGTTAGAGTTTCAATTTAAAATAGCAAAGAGAATAAAAACATTAAAAGCATTTGTATACGAAAAGTTGACAAACCCATTTTAGAGCCCGACGTTTTGACTTAATGCTAATGGACAGAGCTCGCAGTCTGGATTTGATGATGACAGTGTGCATATTTGTGGAGTAGGGCCTTATACCATATAGATATTAATATTGCTATTAAAACAAATTGCATAGGTCCCAGCCATTTAATTTTGTAGTGCACTTTCCAAGTGCTATGGCATAGCACAATAATATAACAAGTTTTCAATAAGAACAACTGAAACAGCAGTACCAGATGAGTGATATGATTTGGGCCAGATGGCACTTGTGACAACTTCAGCTTTCAAAAACTCAAGGGGTTTTTTAAACAGCTGAGGTTTTACAAATGATCAGACTTATAGTTGCAAACAGAAGCCAAACTATGTCTTTATTTGGCTCCCATTTGGTGCTATAAATAGGTTATTAGACAATGACTCAATTATAGTGTTTTTTGACATACGGAGACCACTTGAGCTTCTCTCTTTCACTTCATGACTTAAGAACTATTTAATTAAATGCTGCTTTGTAGAACCTTATTGCTTTTTGTTATGCTACATAGATAAATATTCTGTCCAGAGCAACTAAAATAATGCATAAGATTTATTCTCTCATGTTTTAAAGAGTGAAAGAAGAAGTACATGCATGGATTATGAATGGAACAACTATAGTAAACAATTTTAAATTCTCTAATGTTGGCTGGCAATGTTTCCTTTGCACAACACAGAAGAATTGTCGTATTGGAAAATTAGTCCCCATGGGAATATCATAAAATGTACAAAAACGGTATAGTCTAGAAATGGCAACAAATTATGTGAGACTAGAACAAGAAAAAGTATATAAAATGCTCAGAAAAAAAAAGCTCAGTCTAATTTTAGCTACTGCCTTCTTGTGCAAATTGAAAAGTTGTTGTGATTTGAATACCATTGATTAACTTCTGAAAAGAATATCAGCACTTCTGTATCCAAATAACATTTACAAATTCTGGTTATCAACATCAGCCATGTAACATCCATGTTAACTTGCAGAAGTACTGAGGATTTCACCAGGAATCATGTTCCTGTTGAATAACTATACCGTAATGATGAAGGAAATCTTTTATACGTTAGTAGATTATTAAAACTTTCGGAAACTACTCAGGCATCTTTTAAAGGTTCTGTAGTTGATTACTTGGAAATGTTTCTCATGTGAATGTATGTGCTGCTTCTGTAGGGCTTCTTACAGCACTTGTCTGTCATCCCTCATTTGATTTGTTCAATTCTCTATTGTGCCATATACTCTGATGCATTGCAATCACATTAAAAATAACAAAATGTAACTTGCTGAAACTGTGCAAAACCCCTTTATAATGAGATCTGCGATTAAATCCATTTTAAACAACACATACCACTTTTATCCATCTTTTATACCTTTTTTTAACTTTCAAATTTAAATTTGAAAAGTGACATTACCGTTTCATTTTAATTCATTGCATGTTTATATTCACCCCAGCACCACTGAAATAGTCGCTCCTTTTCCAGCCCCTTCCTTTTGATCCACTTAGTACCTCTCACAACACTACTGCCTCTATTCCATTTTCACTCTCTACTGCATTATCGACAGTTGATTCAACAAAAATTAACTGAGGAGCTTGTTTCAACTTTGGTTTGAAAATGCAGGCATTTCTGATCAGGACTCCTTCACAAGTATGGAGCAGTACTTCCATTCTTACAGAACTATTAGGGGCAAGATGTAAGTGGTCTGGAGTCAGCAAAGAATGGGTTCAGTTAGATAATTACTCAGGAGTTAGGCAATGTATTTAACAGTCCAACCTTTGCTGAGTGACTATCTTCCTAAATTGCATTGGAATCTTCTGAATTCTTCAATTTAAGTGATGATGTTTGGATGGTTCCAGGTGGAGAGGGATTATCCAGTGGAATCTTCAATTTCTCTGTCAATTCCCTCGGATTCTGCTTTGATGGGGATTATGCAGGGGCCCCATGTGCAGTTCCCATTTACTTTGGAGGAATGATGGTCTGGCCATTGTAAAATCCAGGACAGCATCCTATATCTCAGCAGATTTCATGGAGTTGTTAAAGAGTCATGTTTCATGGCACCTCGGGTATTGTGAACCACAGTCTGAATCAGGGAGATGTTTGAAAGATGAGGTAAAAATGTCCTTCTCATGCCAGGTTATGTTTCTTCACTCAGTTCTGTTGGCCCTCCTGCCCAATACCAGGCTGTGCCCTCCACCCAGTCCTATGGTTATCCATATCCATGGTGCCAGGCTATGCCACCTGATGCCATGTCACCCACTATAGTGCATAGAATGAAGTAACCCTATAGTGGCAACAGGATGTCTTTTAAAAAAACTTTAAAACTGTAATTCATTCCTTCCATTTCACTATGCTCAAAAATGTTCTTTCCCTACTCAACAATGAACATGTCAGTCACTCAGACCCTTTAAAATATCAGTAGCAGCATCTACAAGCAATTGAAAACTCTTAACCTCATGTACACAAATGTTGTGTCAGTGATAGCAGATATCAGAGAGCTGGAACTGTTAATTAAGCAATGTTCCCTGTGGCGCAGGCATGTCAGCACATGAATGATTTCAGTGCTCTTAGCCAAGCCTCATTATGCATTCTTGGTTGAGAGTCCAGAAATCCATTCCTCTGTTGAAACAGCTGAGGTAACGTGGATGGAGCATGAGGACTGTGGGAGGGGTTAGGGCAAGGTTCACTTTCCAGACAGCAAGTCAGGCACCTCTGCACCTGGCAGCCCCTATTGCAGTCTCTGACCTGTTCCCTGGGTCAGTTTGGCCCGGAAGCAGCCTGCACTAGGCCCTTAGCAATGGGGATCGTATCTTTGCAGGGACTTTTTCACAAACAGGCACATGAAGCCATGGATTTTCCAGACACCTGCTACAAGTCTTGGTGATATAAATCCAGATCTTTTCTCCGTCTTTTAGTCTTTTCCGCAGATTATCAAAGATGTCTGATGTGATGAATGTGTAAACATCAATGGGATGAATGGAGGAGAATGTTCACTGAAGCACAAAAGCTTTAAATGCAGTTTGTGTTACAAGGTTTGGCATTGCAGAAACAAGATTTAAAATTAAGATTTAAAATGCAATGTAAAATATTGTGTCTCACCTTATAATGGTTCTATGTTGAATATCCACCACCCAATTCATGCACGATTGAAAAATTAATTTTATTTGGTACTACAGTTCCTTCCATTATGATGATCAACATGTCTAATCAATGCAGATCAACAAACAACAAAAGGCAATACAATGCAGTGGAACTGAGTGATCAAACTGTACAGTGTTCTGATCAGTCTACACTGGCACTGTGTCCACTGTGTCTCTGGTCACTGATATACACGGAGGCATTCAGCTAATAGGGGCAGTGCAGAACAGAGTCATAATATTAATTTCCATGATCAGGAGTCTTAATTATGAGAAAAGACAGTAGGTTTGAGCCTTTCAGCTTGGAAACACGGAGTCTGACAAGTTAGATTGTGGGCATAGGATAAGGGAGACTAGTTGGTGGTAAATTTAGGATCAATGTCAGGGGATTCTTCTTGGAGAGAGTGATCAACATGTTAAAACTTTCAAATGCAATTGTAGAAGCATAAAGCATGGAGTCCTTTAAGAAACAATTAAACACAGCAATGGGAGGAGTGTAGAATTACTCCAAATAGATAGATTTAAGATGACCTGAATGACCTTCAGTTCCAAAACTATTTTGTCATCGTGGATATGACAAGATTAATTTCAGATGTGACTTACATCTAGAAAAAGAAGTTGACCATTGGAAGGTGAATTGCCTCACCTACAGCACTGACATGCCATCGCGGCTCGATCAGTTAAGTTATCAAATGGAGCAGTAATAGACATTCATCTTTTACTACCTTCACCATGGTTCTAAAGTCTATGTTAGCAAAGCAGTACCTTCTATTAGTTTCTTGTA
Source organism: Rhincodon typus (assembly GCF_021869965.1). Lineage (NCBI taxonomy): Eukaryota > Metazoa > Chordata > Chondrichthyes > Orectolobiformes > Rhincodontidae > Rhincodon > Rhincodon typus. The sequence goes on along the minus strand of NC_063351.1, from coordinate 18,068,913 downwards.
ACTTTGTATGTTTTATCAATTTCTTTTCTGCCAATCATCAGGTTTTTTTTTACCAACAGTAATTCTTCAGTTGGTGAATTTCTCATGGTAGCTTTTTTAATTTTGTGCATGGGTTGTAAGCATCACAGACAAGACTAGCATTTGTTGACCATGTCTAGCCTCCCTTGAGAAGGTGATGGTTAGTTTAAATCCATGTGGTGTGTGGGCCTCAACTGTGCTGTTAGGAAGGGAGTTCTATGTTTTTGACACATTGACGGTGAAGTAACAGCAACTATAATTCCAAACTGGTGTGTGGCTTGAGGAGAACTTGAAGGTGAACTTGTCTGCTGTCCTTATTCTACTTGCTGTCACAGGTTGCAGATTTGTCACAGACTTGGCGCAAAGTGTGCTGGTATGCAAGCCCCATTTTTCCACAAGCCGTTGCAAATGTATGAATGACTAAATGAATCCCGAAGAAGCTTGTTAATTTGCCTGGCTTTGACCACTATCCAACCTAAAAGAAATTACACTAGGTTCCATCAATAAACAAGGAATGAAAACTTGTAACAAACAAACTTATTCTTTAAAAGTGGCCACATGAATAATTAATTACTAATACACAGACTTAAACCATATTCCATTTACATCACAACACAAACACACTCATTCATAAATAGGATGGATAAAAAAAGGCAGTTCTGTGGAAACATAATGGATGGAAAATATGGGGAAAAAGGAATAAATTCTGTGAATCAAGAATCCAAACCACATAGGTGAAATGAGGTGACTTTCTTACAGTTCTTTCAGTTTTTAGCGATGATATCATGTTGTTGTCAGCTGCAGAAGATTTGGTGGGGCAGAAGATATAAAAGTTTGAATACATGTAAGAACAGATTCAAGAACAGCTCTTTCCCTGCTGTTATCAGACTTATTAATGGACCTCTCAAATATTAATTCAGATGCCTCTCTCTCTCTCCACTGTGGAGCATACAAACATACCCACACCCATTACAACACCACCTCCCCACCCCGCACACGTACACACACACACACACACACACACACACACACACACACACACACACACACACACACACACACACGAAAGGTGTTTCAGGACCTAATGCATACTGTCCTCAGCTTATTTTTATTATGAGAGCAACTACTGGATCAGTATTACAACCACGGCAAATACTCATTATCCTGCTTTTCTGTTCCAAAATAGACTGTGCAGGGAAAGTGAACAATATACCCGTTGTATTAGCAGCCACAGAACAGTTTTATAATAATAGTTTCTTATTGACTACTTTAAATGGAGGATGACACACTTTGAATGATTTCCTGAGAAATTAACAAGGCACTACATTGAACTAAACATTGCCAAGTCATAACATTCCTTTGGAGCTGGAACATAAATTAAGTCTAACAGAATCTGTTATATTAATTATATGGAAACATAAGAAGGGAAGCCTGAAGAAAAAAAGTCTAAGGCATAGAGCTTGCACCATCAGTTCAGTTTATTTTGAAAACTTCGTCTTTGTTGTGCCTGGACACAAAGGTTTTGGGTGTCAGTTCTTTGCGCCAATGGGCATTCTCCGTACCGTATAGTACTATTCAACAAGTTGAATCAAATTAGAAGCACTTCATCATTTATTTCCCTTCTTGTCCTATTTGTCATGAGAGCCTTGACAGGCTGTGACACTGTGGGGAACATTGTAAATAACCCTGAATCACTGGCAGTTGCTGGATAAGGACAATAGTTTCTCCAACCCTAGGAGCGTTGACAAAAATTATATCATGTCTGCTGTCAACAACTGAGATTAGATAACTGAGCACAGACTAGACAATGAACCAAACAGTAAGAGAAATTAGTACAAGCTGTTGCATTGGATAAGTTAATGACTCTAATTTCTTATACATTGACAACAAATTTCCCATAATTAAATATCTTACATTTCTAGGGAAATTCATCTTAAAAAATTCCATAACAAGACTATATGCAATCACATTAGAAAATTTGCACAATGTAGAAATAGGCCTGTTTTATTATGCTGCCAGTTTATTTTAACTATTACCTGGAAAAGTAGTGAAACACTTTTTTAAGATTATGATACTTGTTGGAGAGAAGTCAAAGCCAAAAGAAGTGTTACTTCTGTCACAAATGGCATCACACATTTTTTGACTATGCAACTCCAATAATGTACATGTGATGTATATTGAAGGTTTTAAAAAACAATTTTAGTGAAGTCAATAATCCTTTGGGTATCAGTTCTACTTTTCTGGTCCTCAATACTGAAGAATGGTGAGGTTTTTTAATATATTCAACTTAAAAGGCCTAATTTAATGAAAGTTTTCTATCATTGTAACGCACTGTCACTTCAGAAACAGAGTTTGTCTATCTGTCTTTTTTTTTCTGAAAAAGGGTCTTGACCCGAAATGTCAGCTTTCCTGCTCCTCTGATGCTGCTTGGCCTGTTGTGTTCATTCAGCTGTACACCTTGTGGTCTCAGATTCTCCAGCATCAGCAGTTCCTACTATCTTTGTCTATCTGGCATTGTTTTGTTCTCCAGTTTGAAATTCAGTCAACTAAAATGTCTTTTCTGCACATTTTACATTCGAAAATACTGAACAAGATTACACAAAAATATACATTTGATTTGGAAGAGACTACATAAATGAGGATTGCGTTGTAGTTCATTTATTGCAGGATTGCTGCATTTTGTTTATATTCGGAAGTAAGAGGTTGAATAACTGGGACGTACTGCCATTTAACTTCATTCAGATCTCATCTGGATATATATTTTACTATGGGAGTCATGTCTAAACATTTAGCACTTTACGATAAAAGGTCAAGTGACTTAATTCAAATACCTGAGATTCAGAGGAATGTCCTTAACAAAGTGGAGAGCTTCACTTCTTTATTTAATACCTTTCTTTGCAAAAAAAGTAGACATTATGAAACTTGGGCACTATAGGTGCTGTTTAGTATTAAAAATCTGTACTGTACACATAGTTTTTTGGGGGGAGTTGCATCAGTACCATATTGGTGAGGATATTGGCACACATTTGGTGAACAGCCACCAGAAGTATGTGGAACAAGCAGATCATGACTTCAGTTAATGTGTGACATGGATTAAAGCGAGCAGTGTTATTTTTCATGTTCAATTTTCCAGCTAACAGCCCTCTTTTTTAAACCTTGCATAACTGAATAAGCCATGAGCTGCAGGAGGGATACCACCACCGCATTATTTAAAGAGAACTACTAACATGAAGTTGCTGCTGATTTCTTCTGACTGTTGCTTTAAGTACGTAAATCGTCAGTGTTTTCTATAATTGTTTCAAGCTGACAAAATCTTCAGGGAGTGGCAGTAGGTACGCATGGAGTATTTGCTGACTTCAAGGCTTTTGCACAAATCATTTGCTTACAGTCATAGGCCAGTTCCCTTGAAATACAGTGTGACTTGATGAATGAACAGTGGTATTGCAGAGATCTTCCAGAAGAAGAGGTGGGGAAAAGGGATTTCAATAAGGAAACATGCTTAGCAAGGAGCAATTCTCCAAGCTGAACCTCAATGAAGGAAATTGTGCATCACATATGCATTCCAGTAACACTGTCTCCATTGAAATCTGCAACTTTCTGTAGTTAACTGCAGCCTCAGAACAGCATACTGACCACATTACTAGGGTTTGGAAGTGATCTTGGTGCTGAACTTGATGCTTACTGCTCCATCTAGCCTGGAATTGGAGATATTCCCAGATTGCTGTCCACTACTCAAGTGACTGATGCTCGCTCTCTTCATGGAGCACTAACTGCATTTCATTCCCTATTGGCCAGAGATTGAGCGCATGCCTTTGCTAGGATAGCAGGCTTCCTTACAAAGCAGGGTAGGACTCACTTCACACATCTTGCTTTGATAGTGTCACATGACAACTCTGCCCTAAACTTTAACTGAAAGGAAATTCACTTTCTGAGACCAGTTAGTGTGTGATGGTAGGCATAGAATCATGCAAGCCGATGTTACAAATCACAGAACTATTTAGGTCTAGAAGGCTATTCTGCCCATCATATCTGCACCCACTCTCAGAATAAGCACCTCACCTAGTACCATTCTCCTGCTTCTCTACATAACCTTATACATTGTTCCCTTTCAAATAAACATCTTCTGAATGCCTCAATTGAACCTGCCTCCCGTACAGTGTCAGGGAGTGCATTCCAATCTGTAGTCACTTGCTGCATTTTTCCTCCTGTCAAATGCCTCCTTTACTAATTAAATTTGTGCCATCTTGTATTTGATCCATTCACAAATACATTTCTATTCTGTAATCCTCCCTCCTGTATAGTGCCTTGCCCATTCGTGTTATGGCAGTAGAGAAAGTTGCTTCAGCCAGAACTCCTCTGCTCACCGGTTCCTTTTCCTTTTTCTTTCTTTTTTCTCTCTTTGCTGCACCACCCCACCCCCAACTTTTAACTTATTAAACTACCCTACCTGGAGGGAGTGGAGTACAGAGTCCAAGACCAGACCGGGATGGGAGATGAATTGAAGTCCAGGCCAGCGCGAGAAGCGAATTGCAGCCAGAGCCCAGAGTGGGAGCAGAACCAAGCCCGGGCTGACATGGGGCGTGAGTCCTGCAAGGGAGTGGGAGCAGAGCGAGCGCAGGCCGGATCACGGAGCCCGGAGCGGGAGCAGAGTGAGCGCGGGCCGGAGCCCGGAGCGGGAGCAGAGTGAGCGCGGGCCGGAGCCTGGAGCCCGGAGCCGGAGCAGAGTGAGCGCGGGCCGGAGCCCGGAGCGGGAGCAGAGTGAGCGCGGGCCGGAGCCCGGAGCGGGAGCAGAATGAGCGCGGGCTGGAGCCTGGAGCGGAGTGAGTGCGGGCCGGAGCCCGGAGTGGGAGCAGAGTGAGCGCGGGCCGGAGCCTGGAGCGGGAGCAGAGTGAGT
>NC_063351.1:17954099-18063901 GCF_021869965.1 Rhincodon typus | reverse complement strand
GCGCGGGCCGGAGCCCAGAGCAGAGTGAGCACGGGCCGGAGCCTGGAGCCTGGAGCGGGAGCAGAGTGAGCGCGGGCCGGAGCCCGGAGCGGGGGCAGAGTGAGTGCAGGCTGGAGCCTGGAGCGGGAGCAGGGTGACCGCGGGCCGGAGCCCAGAGCGAGAGCAGTGTGAGCGCGGGCCGGAGCCCGGAGCAGGAGCAGAGTGAGCGCGGGCCGGAGCCCGGAGCCCAGAGCAGGAGCAGAGTGAGTGTGGGCCGGAGCCAGGGGGACACACCCTGGAGGCGTGTTCAGAACAGAGGCCAGTGCATGGAGGTGGCGTGTCATCGTGTTCTGAAGTCCAGCGGGCACGGACCCAGTGAAAAAGCACTGTAACTTGAGTATTTTAAAGATACTTCTCATTATCATTCTGGACTTTTTAAACTCTGTATTCCCATTCTAGTCTTTTCATTTACTGTTTCAATTCGATAACAACACTTAATGTATATGTACCTAGTTACCCTGTACCCAAGATGGTGCCGAGAGGTGACATTACAAACTTTTCACTGCACTCACTGGAGTGCACATGACAGTAAAGGCTATTCTAATAATGGCTATTCTCATTCCTGTGGTGTTATCATTCCTAGTTATCCCTGGGTATGTGTTGCAGAATGCTCCATTTCGAGGTAGTAAGTTAAGATTGGCACTTTATAAGTGAATATTTGCAGGCTTTATTAAACATAATCATGTATATATTAGGGATTGTAAAAGCAGGTTTCTTGTGGAACCCTGCTGACCCTGGTTGCTGTCGCATGTGATCTGATGTTACTTCAGCATAGCTCCGAATGCATGTACTCAATAGCTATTCTTGTAGTACTCAGTGTAATGAATCCTCTGCTCCACACTCCCGCTCTTCCTTTCTTTAAAAATCTTTTTAAAAGCCACCTCTTGAATCACCTTTGCCAGTATTGCTTGTATTATCGTCTCTTTATTTTAGTGTGTGCAATGACATACTTCTACATGACAAGTGTTATGCAAATTTAAGTTTTTGTTTTTATTGACGACCAAAAATATATTGTTTGCCTGACACTGAAGGACTTAATTACACATTTATTTTATGATTGGAATATCTGCAACAAGATAGTTGTCAATCTTCTCAGGGGCATATTTTTAAAGTAAGAGGAGAGAGCTTTAAAAAAGATACAAAGAATAATTTTCTATGCAGAGAGTGGTTCATGTGTGGAATGAAATTCCAGAGTAAGTAGTGGATGTGGGTACAGTTACAATGTTTAAAAGACATTTGGTTGAGTACATGAAAAAGAAATGTTTGGAGGGATATGGGCCAAGCACATGCAGATGGGACTAGTTTAGTTTGGGATTATGGCCGGCATGGACTGGTTGGACTGAAGGGTCTATTCCCATGCTCTATGACTCTAAGTCTAGAATGTACCCATAAAAGTGACCACAACAGATGGAGATATTTGGCTCAATTTAGATTTGTTCATGCTGAATAGTTTAACATAGTTATTGTTGTTATCATTAAACAGTATTGCACATTTTGCCCTTTGGAACTACAAATCTAGAATCCGCAGTTATCTCTGAATATTTCTGTATCTCTATGAAACCAACAAACTACATTAGTCCTTTTTAAATAGACATCCCCTCGTCACCACTTGTCCAGAATATAACAAATGATTTATTACAGAGCAATTTATGCAAGGAGAAAATGCATCAGAGGACAGGCAGTTTACCTTGGAACAAGTTGATTGGGAATAAATTAAAAATGAATTGTATTGATGTAGTACTTTTGAATGAAACCAAACCAGTTCCAAGATTTCCTGGAGAGAAAAACAGGGGAGTTTCATTACTCAAAATAAAAATGCAACAACAAACACACATACATGCTGAAAACAGAGGTAAAGAACTCGTAAAGAAGGTGGCTGGGTTCTTGGGTGTTACTTGAAGCTGCAGTTACTTGCAGTTCACAATTTAGAGTCTTTGAGTTGCGAGAATGAATGTGAGGCCCGACTGCCACTTCATTAATAGATTGTGGGTGTTGCTCACAAAGCCACTAGCATTTATCGTCCTTCTTAAATTGCCCCTGGTGGTGGTGAGCCTCCTTCTTGAATCACTGTATGGAGAAGATACTTCCATGTTTCATTGAGAATCAGGATTCAAGAGTTTGATCCAGTATTGACAAGTGAAAAGCAATCTGTTTCCAAGGCAGGACAATCTGTGTCTGAAGAAGACCTGGGATTAGTGGCACTCCCAACTCCTTGCTGTCTTTGTTATTCCAGGTTGTGCAAGTCACGGGTTTGGGAGATGAATGAGTGAATTGATGCAGTGTATCTTGTAGGTGGTACACACTGTAGCCCCATTGTATCAGTGCGCAAATATTTTAGGCTTCATACTCACTGAATACTCCTGAAGTAGAGTTGCTGTTGTGACGTCGGTAAAATTTATACATACCAGGGCAGCACAGTTAGCAAATGGTATAAATAACCAATTAATTTATTTTGGATCAGAGACAGTAGGAACTGCAGATGCTGGAGAATCCGAGACAACAAGGTGCAGGGCTGGATGAACACAGCAGGCCAAGCAGCATCATAGGAGCAGAGAGGCTGACGTTTCGGGCCTAGACCCTTCATCAGAAAAGGGGGAAGGGAAGGGGGTTCCGAAATAAATAGGGAGAGAGTGGGAGGCGGATAGAAGAGGGATAGAGGAGAGGATAGGTGGAGAGGAAACAAACAGGTCGAAGAGGCGGGGATGGAGCCAGTAAAGGTGAGTGTAGGTAGGGAGTTAGGAAGGGGATAGGTCAGTCCAGGGAGGACGGACAGGTCAAGGGGGCGGGATGAGGTTGGTCGGTAGGAGATGGAGGTGCGGCTTGAGGTGGGAGGAGGGGATAGGTGGGAGGAAGAACAGGTTAGGGAGGCAGGGACGAGCTGGACTGGTTTTGGGATGCGGTAGGGGGAGGGGAGATTTTGAAACTTGTGAATTTCTTTGAAATATTTCAATAATTCTCAGAGCGTTAAAATACTCAGTCCTGTTCTTACTCCTGGTTGAACTAAACTGATATCAAATGTAACTGATTCAATTTTTATAAATTACAATTCAATGCAACAATGTAAAGTTTCTATGTAACTTTATAAAGCTTTATGCACTGTCAAGTGAAAATTAGTCTGTATTTCATCTATCTTGCATTTTATTAATCTGCAATTTAGTACTTTTATGCTGACATAAAAAGGAATTCATTACACAGCAACTCTTTTTTACCGTTCTGCATTAACTATATTCTCTGACATTTTGCAGGATCCTAAGTAACAACAAGATCTCATTGTTGAAGAATGGCTCTTTCTTTGGCTTGCGCTCTCTAGAGAGACTGTGAGTAACTGATCAGTGTTCCTTTTTCTGCTATGCATAATGGGTGCAACATTTTTTTAAACTGTAATGACTGATAGGCAATCAAAATGAGGACATTCTGAAAGTTGTTTTTTTTGTGTGCAAGGGAGTATGACTGGCAACTGGCCAATAAATGGTATGGTAAGTGATTGGTAGATGTAGTCTTCAAGAAAAATACGCAGGAAATTGCTGGTAATTTTAAGCAAAATAAACTCTAATTCATGAGGTGAATAGATGTCGTGCACTCGACTGTTTTTCTTTCAAAAGTGAATTCTATTTGTATTTTAACTCTTCGGGGACTAATGTTTGTTCTTGATGCCATTGCCAAAAGGCTTTGTTGCATTGTTAAAATGCAAGTGGGGTGAAATTCAATAGCCCCTGAAAACAGGGGTGGGGATCACAATGCATAATTAATCCATGCCTATTCAATGCTGTGCATGCAGTACATCAACTTTGTGATTTAACACATTTGCAGCATGTAATCAACACTATTCAGGCTGTTAAATGCTTTGTGTCTCAGCAAGGGCCCCAAAATTATAGTGAGTGTGTTGAGCTTAAACTCATCTGGAAGAAACCAGCCTGTGCCTCCAATAGGGGAAATGTGTTATTGCTGAGGTAGATGCTGAAAATCCTTGTATAATTGATTCTGACCTTGGAAAGATAAATGAATGGTATAACATAGACCAGAGTGGACTGCGAGGTTCTTGGATGCTGCACTGAAGGCTTGGTGCAGGAAGTGTAGAAAATAAAAAGGGATGTTCAGTGTCCACAGTGTTCTAAAAGGCCCTACAGACATGCTCAGAAGATAGTTCTGGAGGTCAACTTCAGAAGTCATGGCCCAAGGCTTTGATGGAATGCCACAAAACATTGTGTGACCTAACAGAAGCGTTCAAGGCCAATGAATTCATGCTCAAGTGCAACAAGCTACCAACTGCACTGCTAACCTCAGCCATTGTTCAAGTCACCTTCATCATTCACACACCAAATAACTATTAATCAGGATTCATACTAACATTTGTATGGTCCACTTCATTCTAAAATCTAGCACAGCTGCTGTCCTTACATACACATTTCACAGTTTTCAGGCTCTGCCAATTATATCAACCAAACATATTTTAAAACACTCTCTGAACGCTCCCTTCTGTCTTGCGAGATGAGGTAATATACAAACAAAATGAACAACAGATGCTAACAGAGAGGTAAGGTATGTTCTGTCTCCCACAGAGGAGATAGTGTTGGTTATTATTTGAATGACTATTGTCGAGGCCATGATCAGTGTAGATTCTGAAATTACTTACAAATATGCAGCTACATAACCAAGTTTACTTTTTAAACTCCATTTCCCTTTCATCCCACAATGTCTTCTGATTTGCAAATTGCAAATATACACCTCTCACCTTTCCTTCTTACACTTAGCACAAGTTTACCCTTGGTTTGTTTTCTTTAAGATATTCAGTAAGTGGTATCTGAATTCCTCAGATCAGTTTTTATCTCTCTTAAAGCATTTCAGTGGTCCTGATCTTAGATAACATATATTTGGGAAGTGTGGAGAGACCAAGTGTTATGTCACAATTGTGAAAGACCACGTAGAAGGATCAAAATAATCTTTCTCCGTCTGTCATTGGTTTTATATTCGTAAAGTCAGGAGCAGCATCCTGTGTGATTTTGACGGAATTGCATTGTTGCTCCTATCGTAGTTGCTGTCAGTGATCAAACACAAATTCCCCATCAATAACTCTCCTCTGTTTCCTCTTAATGGGATTACCCACTTGGTTCCAATGTTCCCAATCTCAGCATTTTTTTCCATGAATTCTCACTTCCAAACCAAACTTTGATAGACCCTCAGGATTTCTTCTCAAAGTCCTTAATTTCGTGGCCTACATGATGCCCTTTTGAAGTTTTACCCATACTTGGTACATCAATGCTGATGAAACCCATCCTAACCTTACTACCGTCTAACTCACTCTTCCAGTTTTCTCTGTACTGTCAGGCTGCAATTCCACATTCAGTCTTGAATAAGTTGTCTTCAGCTGTTACCTTCAACAAAACATGAGGAGGATCAAAGCCTTAGTCTTTGGTTCCAACACAAATACTCTTGCTAAATTCTCTATTGTTCTTCGTGGCTACCATGTTCCAGATTATTTATTATCTGTAGACAAATAGACTCTGAGCTGAATTTCTGATCTTATTTTTTTTCCATAATGGTGATCAGCTACTTTCACCTTTTGTAGAATTTCCTGATTCACCTTTCCCTCGGCCCAACTTGCACTGAAACCTTTACCTGTCACTTGGTCACCATAAGCTACACTATGCTAATGCTCTCCTGTACATTGTCCCATTCCCAACACCCCCTCCTCCACCCGGCCCCAGACACCCCTCTGAAAGCTTCAGCTTTTTTATAACCACGCTTCCTGGACCACGGCTAAAGCCAAGTCCCAGTTGTCACCAATTGCATCTCTCAAAAATTAGAATCCCATAGAATCCCTTGAGGTTGACCATAAAGGTCACCTTGAGTAGTCTCAGCAGAAATTCAATAGCTTCCCACTTCCCAAGCTGTAGCCATTAAGGAACTAATTCATGGGAGCATTACAACAAATAAGCAAGCAGATAAGAGAGGCAGTCGGGCTTTTCATGGTTATGAAATTTAGTTCCCTCCATTCTTTTTAGTATTTGTGAAATGAAGGATGTTTGAGCATGGTGGAGCAGTGAAACTTATTTTGGAATCATGTTAGTCTTAATATTGTTAGTGAAGTTAGAGCTTTTCCATATAGTTGGAAATTGAAGACATATTAGGACTAGGTTAAATCAATGTAAGGTGACTTGTGCATTGAGAGGGATTCTTCAAAACAGGTTATTTTCAGTAATTTGCTAGCTCAGAACTCTGACTCTACCTGTACTGCTAGGCCTTCCTCTTCCTTTGGAGCCTCTACCACTTTATCCCTTGCTTAAGTTCCATCTGGCTTTGGGCTTCTCCTATCGTAGTATAAAATTGTACAGCAAACAACAGGCAACAACAAAGGATGAACCATACTCTTAACTATAATCACTAATGCACTCAGAGCTTTTATTTTAAGATCCCTATTGTCTTCTCTTTCAGGACTATGGTTGTGTGGTTGTCATGGCAAAACTGCTACATATTTGTGCCCGGGTTCCTGACAGGAATCATGAGGCAGTTATTCAGTGGCTATCTCTTGCTCCAAGTGAATAGCCTATGTCCTGACAGTCTGGGGAAAAGAAAGGCAATATTGAGGACTGGTGCAGTATGGAATCATCATGTCTATTCAGCAACTGAAAACATAGCCTCATTATTTTCTGTCTTTGGTGACTGCAGCTCGAGAATTGAAAAACTAAATGTTACAGAAAATTCCAGGTTCATTACAAAGTGAATGCAGGGCCATTTAGGTGCAGACAATTACTACTTGTATCTGAGGAAATCAAACAGTTCTGGAAAACCCTAAATCAATTTTCAGTTGCTTGCTATTCTTCATGGAGAAGGTGATGAAATATAGCTCTTGATCACCATTCAAATTGAAGTGTGCACAGGAAATAGAGCTACAATTACTTTGGCCATTACAGGGCTCGGTGCTAGCTTTTGATCTTTGCTGCAATACGTGCCACAGCTCAGTAACTGGTTCATTGTGAAGCACAGCCATACAGCTTCTCTCCCAGGTTCAAACATGATAGTCTCATATATCAAACCCCATGCCTTCCCCTGTATGCACCATCCACAACTTCATGCTGCCTTCCCTTGCTTGCTGCTGTCCATCTCACATGGTAGTCTTGAAGATAATTTAAATAGTTCAAGTTATATCACTATGTTGATGCCAATGTTGGAAAAGACTGCAAAACTTCCTGGAACCAATATAAAATCAATCACCAGTTAGGATTCCCAAAATAACTCTCGCATCATAATCCCTAATCAGAGATTTATCTTAATACAGTTGAGGAAATCTTTGAATAATTATTTTCCCAATGGTAAGCCTATCTTTGTGGGGTCTATGAGGAACTGTTGAATCTCAGTCTCATAAAAGGGCCATGATTTAGATGCAGGACAATTATTGACATATTTTATAGTGCTACACATTCAGGTAGTTGCAAGGCAGCTCAAGGACAGCTTTGTACCTATTACTGGAGGCTCTCAAGTGTGGGACATTGTGCTGCCAAGTTGATTTGGTTCCATTTTTGAATAAAAACAGGAAAACAACTGAAAATAAAGAACCGTGGATGCTGGAAATCAGAAACGAAAAGAGAAATTGTTGGAAAAGCTCAGCAGGCAGCATCTTTGGAGAGAAAGCAGAGTTACCTGTTTCGGATCCAGTGACCCTTAATCCAAGTGTCCCACCTACCCCGTTACATAAAATAAAGTTTAAATCCATTTGAATATGAATAAATGAATGCATTATCTTACACCATTTGTAAATTGGGAATGATATTCTAGTTGGCCTATGTGAGGATTAATAACAATATTGACCTAGAGCTTTTAAGCAGAAATTTACCAAACCTAAATAAGAAAGCAAAACTTGCTTCCTCAAAGGAATAATTAAGCTTGAATGTGCTTTTTGGTAATTTATTGCTAGTGAGATTGGTGAGTGCATACCGAAAATGATCTTTTAATTCATTGAACCAATAGCTGCCTTGTACTCTGCGTATGAAGTGAAATACCTCTCCCTAATCATCCAAAAATCCCTTGATTCCAGAAAGGTCCCTGTGATCAGAAAATTGCAGTTCTCTATTCAAGAAAGGATGGAGAGAGAAAGCAGGAAAATACAGGCCGGTTAGCCTAACATTTCCCATTTGGAAAAGTACTAAACTCTATTATTAAGGAGGTAATAGCAGGACATTTTGAAAATCATAATGCAATCAGGCAGTATCCACATGATTTCATGAAAAGGAAACTGTGTTTGACAAATTCATTAGAGACTTTTGAGAATGTAACAAGTGATGTGGATAAATGGGAACCAGTATATACTGTCTATTTGGATTTCCAAAGCACATTTTATAAGATGTCATTTAAAAATGGAAGTATTCAAGATAAAGGCACATGACGATTGGAAAGATATTTTAATGTGGATATCCCATGTGGTGGCATTGTGGTAACATCGCTGGAATAAAGATCTGAGCAACATTTTCATCCCTGGACTAGGAGGCCCAGGTTCAAGTCCCACCTATTCAGAGGTGCCTGATAGTAACTCTGAACAGACTGATTTAAAAAAATTCTTGAAGGGCCCTTTTCTGACACAGTAATGGTGTGCCTATCCTAGGACCAAGAGGCCCCAGTTCAAGTCCCACCTGCTCCAGAGGTGTGGAATGACATCTCTGAATAGGTTAGTGAGAAAAATTAGAGAATGGGCTAACATGAAACAGAGTTTATATAAATGGGTGATTTACAACTTGTAAACTGCAACAGCTGGAGTAGATAGGGATCAGTGCTGGTTCCTGTTGTTCCTATTGTATCAGACCAATTTTTCACACAATACAAAGATAAGCAGTAAATGTAGTGATTGTAATGAGGTCAGCCAGGTGGACCTCACAGAATATGTGTTCCATGATTGGGGCTGTTAATCCGGGCCAACCAAGGGAGCCATTGCTGACAGATATAAACAAGAGTCTCAGAGGTTCTGTTCACCCAGAGAGATGGCTATGAGAAAGCTGTATCATATCAAGGACCATCCACTTGTAAATAAAGGGTGACAAGGTCACAGGATACAAGCCCCTGTGGAGTTATCTCAGTAAACTAAGTTCTGAGGAGAATACATAAGAGTCTTATAAAAGAATTAAAAGTGTGGGCAAAAATTTGGAATATTAAGTATAATGTGGAAAATTGTGAGGTGGGAAGAATGAAAAAGTAGGGTATTTCTGAAATGGAGAGAGACTGCAGAATGCTGCAGTACAGAGGGATCCAGATGTTCTTGCATATGAATCACAAAAATATAGCATCCTGGTGCAGAGGCTAAACAGCAAAGCAAATGGAATGTTTCAGAGATAGTAGGAACTGCAGATGCTGGAGAATCTGAGATAACAAGGTGTAGAGCTGGATGACATTTTATTGCAAGGGGAATAGAGTATATCTGTTAGGAAGTTTTACTACAACTCTGCAAGAGATTGGAGCAAGCACACCTAAAGTACCTTGTCTGGTTTTAGTTTCTTTACTTTTGGAGGAGGGTTCTTGCATTGGATGCAATTCAAAGAATGTCTAGTCTATGAGGAAAGGTTTTGACGAATGAGAGACAATTTTAATCCAACTTAATATTCTGACAGTGTTGATGGGGTAGGTACTGAAAAGATGATTCCCTTGTGAGAGAGCCTAGAACTAGCAGGCACAGCACAAAAATAAGGGTTCTTCCATTTAAGACAGATCATCGATCATTGGGATTCTCTTCCCAAGAAAGAAATCAGTGTTGGGTCATCAAATATATCCAAGGCTGAGATGGACATATTTTTGATTTTCAAGAAAGTTAAAGGTAATGAAGGGCAAGGGGAAAAATGGAAAGGGCCACGATTAGATCCGGTATGGTCTCACTGAACGGCAGAACAAATTCAAGAAACCAAATGGCCTGCTCCACTCCTATTTCATTTGGTCTAATAGTTCATTGTTAAATCCAAAAGAATCAATTAACTTGTATTTCGCACCTAGATCTATGAAGTGCATAAAAGTAAATGCCGCTAAATAACATCTGGCAGTTGGCTAGAACCTGAAGAGAATAGTACTCTACAAGTAATGATCCATTCTCCCTTTCACTGCAGAGATCTGAGTCCACTGTTTAGTTGATCATTTATAGAACTAATTACTTGCAGGTTTAAAGAAATACAAGTGCCTAATTATGGAGGAAAGAGCAAGCCGGTCACATTTTTCATCATTAAATTTCCTCTGTCTGTGATTGTGTCTACAATTAAAGTTTATTGGAATATTGCTGCTTTTCATATTTAAATCCCCCAGGGATGTTTTATCAGAGGGTTTCACAGAAACTCTGTGAAACTAAAGGTTTTTTGTTTTTATTTCATTCATTTAGCAGAATTATTGATTTCCAGCACAATTATGTTATAATACCTGTCCTTCATAAATAGGATCACGTAGTTTAGAATTCATCCCAGTGTTGGAAATGTATGAAGAAATTCTCAAACTATATTAGATAATTGATTTTCTGCTTTCAGTAGTTACAAAATCTGGGTGCCATTGGTAAAAGCATTAGCTCAGGATAGCCCGAGGAGGGAGGAGTGTATCAACATTTTAAAAGGAACCTCAGGGAAGGAAGCAAGCAGAAGACTGATATAAAAATGCAAAGGTTACACTGAACGAATAATTAGTTCACATGAATTTGCATTTAACCATTTTGCATTATTTGTAGAATTTCACTCATATTGAATATAATGCATGTACAGGAGTTTTATTTGTTAAAAAAAACTACTGTGGTAGTTACAACTATGGTAGTCTACTGCTGCATTTGTCACAATTAGTCAAAAACTGTGTGGATAGATTTGGTCTGTCACAGGGACTGAATGGTTTTATTATACCAGCATATTTATTTATTGAGTTTTTAATATGGAACTGCATCTTGAAA
Source organism: Rhincodon typus (assembly GCF_021869965.1). Taxonomy (NCBI): domain Eukaryota; kingdom Metazoa; phylum Chordata; class Chondrichthyes; order Orectolobiformes; family Rhincodontidae; genus Rhincodon; species Rhincodon typus. The sequence goes on along the minus strand of NC_063351.1, from coordinate 18,052,968 downwards.
TCTTAAGTTTTCTTTTCTCCCGGGATCATCTGAAGTATTCTAAATGCATGCTCAGGCAATTGTTTACTCAAGTGGATTATGCTATGTATCCTGCTCTGGGATTGCACTGAATCATACAGTGTCAGGAGGGCAAGAAATTGTTGGAAAAACTGCATGCTTTCCAAAACTAGACTCATGAACTTGAACCAGTTCATTCCAGCACATGTAGCAAAATGTGATTTTAATTTTAAAATGTGCATGTGTTGCTTGGTTCAAGGTTTAGAGTGTAAGAAAAGCACTATATTTTGCATGTCACTTTAAAAATTTCTGAGTGGCTATTTTAAAAAAGAACATTGATCTTTGTTTAAATTTGTGTAAATATTTAGAAATTCCTGTTGCTCTCTTACTCCTGACTATTTTGCCTTAAGACGTTCTACAGAAGGTATGCACTGTGTCTTAAAACCATGGCTTTATAGCAACACCCAACTGCATTGATGTAGCTGATTTCTTGTAGTTGTTAAATTATGCCATTGCAGGCTAGACGACATTATAAAACAAAACGGGTCATTAGCCACATGAAGAGATATTAGGGCAGATGACCAAATACTTGTTCAAAGACTTCTGTTTTAAAAACTGTTGTAGAAGAGGAAAGTTGGATAAGGCAGTTGAAGAGAGCTGGGAACATTGAAATCTTCATACACAAGTAACCGAAAGCACAGTCAACAATGCGGAGATTAGGGATGCTGTGAAGCAGCTCGGTTATCTTGGAAGGTGAGGGGAAGTGAATGAGATGACAGAGACAAGGATAGGTGAGGCCATGAAGGAATTTGGAAACAAGAATGAGAATTTTAAAAATCAAGACAAAATGAATGAATTCAAAGATGACATCATAAATTACATTGAAACAAATGCAGTTGAAAATCCTGCTTAAATTGGCGCAGGCATGATGAATGTTCATATTTTCTCCAGTGTGACCAACATGGAATAAACTTTATCATTCATAATAAATAGGTTGAATCTTACTACAGGACTTTCAACACTTCAACTCCTTCCTACCACTGTGCCAAGCTGCTAGATGCAAGTTGCAAGTCTCAGACAGTGCTTCATAGGAACATAGGAGCAGGAGTAGGTCATTTGTCCCCTTGAGCCTGTTCCACCAATCACTAAGATCATGGCTGATCTGTGGCCTAACTCTATACACCTGCCTTGGGCACATTTCTCTTGATACCCTCGATTAATGAAGATTTGTCGATCCCAGATTTAAATTTAACCATTGAATTAGCATCGACTGTCATTTGAGGAAGAGAGTTCCAAACCTTCTGTACTCTTTGTGTGCTTTCACACTGAGCTGAACACTCTGTCACCTGAATCTTAAAAAAAAAACGAAAAAAATGTACACGAAAGGTTTAAACAGTTTTGTTTTGATGGAACTGTTAGTGGAAGAAGTCTGGAGCATACGTTGTTCTCACACAAGAATTTCAATCTTTATTTTGTGTGATTTGTTTAATAAAGCCAAGGTCAAAATGAGGGGGCATTCTTTGCTGAGGTTCAAAATTAATGTAGATGATCATCAGCACAACACCAGGAGCAAGTGCATAGCAACAGAAAAAGAATCATTGCAGTACATCAGAGTTCCATAAGTATCAAGTCCCTTGATTCTTGTCATGTGGCTCTCTCAGTTTTTCTGCAAACAATTATTCAGTTCTCAGATGAATTTGCTGATCTAATCAGCCCTTAGTACCTCCTTTGGCAATCCATTTGGTATCATCAGCAATATTAGTTAAATCTGAACTCTCCTTGCATTATACCTGTTTTAAATTTAATGTTACGCCCTGTGTTATAGAATCTGTGATTATGCTAAACATTGCAACATTTATCATTTCCGTACCTTCTAGGGTTTTGGCTAGTTTTAAAAACGTCTGACCTCACCTATCTCTTTTCTAGTTTACCAATGGCTAACACCTGTAGTCTTCACTCTGAATTCAGGTGCTTAATCTGAGCATACAATTTAGGTGTCCTTCACTGCATTCTCACTAATACCCAGGCCTGTATAGGAAAGTGTCCATAAAATATGTTAATTCTTAGAGCTTGACAGAGAGAGCCATAATTTCTGCACTACTTCTGTCGCTGTGAGTTGGCTGTTGAATGCAGATAGCTTTATGCAACATGACTGCTAAGCAATTAGAGAAACCATCCTACAATATAGTTTAGGATCAAAGTCATTCTTACAGGCAAGACACAAGTGCTGCTTTGATTATTCATTCAATTAACGTTGACAAGTGATGTTCTCCAATTGTGCATGCATATTCAGGGGAAAGGCACCTTGGAAACCTGAGGATCCCTTCAAATATTTGATTTGTATTTGCTTCCAAGCATAAATGTTTGTCAAACATGTTTGATTTTTGGACTGATTGCTCACCAACTTTCTGCATTTACATTTAATATTGTCCACAAGTAACAGTAGACCAATTATGTGATCCATTTGTCTTTATAACTATAATTTCACACCACTTTGTTTTTATTACAAAATATTGAAACAAATTGGAATGCTTTCTTACAGTTGTAAGTGGTAAGATGTTATAACTAGACCTCAAGCAAGCTCCCCAATTCATTACAATGCCAGGGACCTAGGTTCCATTCCGACCTTGGGTGACTGTTTGTGTGGACTTTGCAAATTCTCTCCATGGCTGTGTGGGTCTCCTTTGAGTGCTCTGGTTTCCTCCCACAGTCAAAAGATGTGCAGATTAGGTGGGTTGGCAATGCTAAATTCCCCATAGCACCCAGGGATGTGCAGGCTAGGTGGGGTGGCCATGGAAAATACAGTGGGATAGGGTAGGATGGTGGGATGCTGTTCAGATGGCCGGTGTGGACTTGATGGACTCAATTGCCTGCTTCCACGCTGTAGGGATTCTACGATTGGGGTTACAGATGGGATATGCCAAAGCTCCTGGGTGAGGGACGACGAACTGGCTCCCTTTCTATATTCACACACCCCCTTGGTTGGTTGCAACAAGGTTAGCTTTAAAAGGATCCCTTCCCTTTCTCCCAGACCTAAATGAACTTATATGTTAGAAGAAGCCAATTTAACCATGCTTTGGTGAATTAATAAAACTAGTAAGAATACATGAGAAGAAATGACGATACAGCATACACAGTGTTGAGTTGTAAATGAGTGAAGATTTTTTAAAAAGAAAGGCTATATGGATCAGTCTCTTAATTGTTCATGAAGAACAGATAATTGAATGTCGTAGCTGTTGCATTGAAGGCTACTGATAGTATTGACATTAGTTGAACCATTAGTTACATCACCCTTAGTTTTGTAAATCAGTTGAGATTCTGAAGTTCTGATTCCTTTTGACTGTGACTGAACATTCAGGGCGACATGAAATACTTTTATTGTCCTGTTTCTTTTGTCTAGTTTCCAGGATTCTGACTAAGAGAGTGTCTTCCTTTATATGTAACACAGAAGTCAGTCAGGGATAGTTCTTCAGCTGTGATCATCACCGCATGCTAAAGCTCAGAACCCAGCCTGAGGCACACAACAATGTTCAGTACCACTGGCACACTCCAGGGGAGTTGAAACTGGTTAGGTTTAACCCTTGTTCTTGTCTCTACTTCAAAGGGGAAAATAAAAAAAATAAGCCTGCAGTTTGGAACTGAATCTGCAAGCTGTTGAACTGGAGTCATCAGCCTGTCATTATCTTTGTAGTCATAAGATATCACAATTCAGGCTGTTTTGCTTGTTTGCCCTTTTGAAGGGCTGCTGTTTGAAGTTTCCCTCAAATCTGTAAGGTGTGGCATTCTCTTGAGGCAGCTACTTATTGACAACTGCTGCCATTTTTGGCTGTATCCGCCTCTTTTTAAAAAGCAAATTTGGAATTCCAAATTACAAATGTCTGCAGTATTTTTTGGTTCTGAATCATGGTCATGACATAGCTCCTGCATGAGGAATGGAATGAAATTCATTCTCATTTCATAATAAAGGAGGAAAATAATTAAATACATAAAACAATGCACACAAACAACACATACGCACGCACACAGATTCATTCCTATTGATCAGCTTTTCAGGTTTAACCAGGTCACAGTAAGTTCAGGTCTGCAATCACAATTGATTTCCTGGCAATGTGAGTGATAATCAAGTTGAAGGAACAAGCTCTAATGGAATAACCTGGCATTCTGTGTGTTAATCTTTCTATAAATGTTAACAGACCTTTTGTCAGGAAAGACTATGATCTGTCTGTACCCATTTTGGGCACGTATCTCAAGTGTGTGAGAGACCCTTCCCTCCTGTGAATAACCATCTCTGATGGTTGTGTAGTTTTTTTGAAGAATACCTGATTGGTCTCTCTATTATGGATTTGTCTTCCTTAAGGAGAATAGCCACAAATTCATTCACGTTGATGGCTACTTTGAGTGTTTGTTTGAAGTTTGGAGCTGCAAGTACAGGCTCACGTGTGATAATAGTCTTCAGCTTTTCAAAACAGCTTCGCATTTCTCAGTCCATACTGTTTGTTTTCTGTGGTCATCAGTATGCTGGGAAAGAAATAGAGCCGAAAATACAATATGAACACATGGTGGCGAACATTAAAGGTTCAAAATGATTTCAAATTCTTAAGCAATTTCAGATTTTTGCTAGTTTTGCCTCAGATTAAAGGTTCTAGAGTAAAAACAGTTTTAGACAGTAAAAACCTGATATATTCTAAATTGTAGGCTTCACCTGCTGACTCATTGGGAATAATTTGCTTTCCATTTAGTGTATTTCCATGGTTTCTCCTTTCATTTTCTGCTATTCATGAATCATGAAAATTGCTGGAAAAACTCAGTAAAGTCTTGCAGAATTTATTGGAGACAAAGAGAGTTAATGTTCAGAATGTTCCAATGAGAAATCACTGACCTGAGAAGTTGGCCTGATCTTTACTGTGGGTTTCAGGACCCCGACATCAAGCTGAAACATGGGTCTCAAGCCCGCAGTTTCCAATACCGTGATTGACACAGAGAGTTTACCACAGTCCTCCTCTTCATTGTTAGACAACTGCAGAGGCTTACAGGACAACCTGAGGGAACCACAAAATTTGATCAATTGCCAGAGGCTTAAATCTTTCTTTATGATGGAGCATAGTTTTCTTTTCATTGTTGTATGGAAGAACAACAAGTTTCCATCTGCACATTCAAAATTCAGATGCCCCAGACAGGTATGTAAACATTCAAATTTAAAAGCCAAAGGAGCAAAGCTCTGTGGGAATCTGTGGAAGTCATGGGGGTTTCCTCTGTTGACAATAGTTTCCTCTTTGGGCCACGGAACCTCTGCTCCCAATGGCCCTTCAGAATTGCTGCTGGGAGGCCATCTCTATGATATACCAGCAACCTCCCCATGTTGGGAAACATTGTATGTCAGCAGGACAGTGATGGGGAGTTCTTACGATATGTCTTCCTGCAATGTCACCCACATTGCTTGACCTTCTCGTCTCTGTTCTTGTCACTGAAGGGGTGTTAAAACTCAGGCTGTTTATCTCTCCACAGATGGATGCTTATTTGCTGAGTCTTTCCAGCATTTTAATTTTTCATTTCAGATTTCCAACATTTTCAGAAATTTACTTCTTCAATCCTTTTATTTAATTGTCTCTGTTAGCTATTATTCTCGTTTCTCGCAGTCTGGTTACCATCATCCTTCCTTCCATTTCCCCAACCCAAGCTCAGTTGCCTATCTATGCCAAAGACACATTTTATTTTGTCTTGGGATTAGTGTGTAAAGTTTTAGTGAGAAAACAAGATCTAGTTTGGTGAGCAGAAAGTGCTTTCCATATGTTTGGAAAAACTTAAAAGGAGCTGTTGAGTCTCTCAAAATATTTGGCAAATCTTTTCACTGAGGTAATGGCTTGAGAAACACGTGGCAAATGTAGGAGTATATATGCATCACTGGGTGTGTTTTTGCAGACAATAAAATATATATTTCAAAGAATTTTTTTTTAACAAATAGAATTCTGCACAAAGCAACATAGAGAGGCTCATTTTGAGGCTATGCTCCAGGTACTGATTAAACAGCTTGTACTCTGCTGGAAATAAATTTCTCAGGATATTTTCAATTTTACAGGAAAAAAAGTTATTTGCAAAGTTGTTTGATTTCATTGCTTCTGCAGCTAGGGATTACCTATTCTGGGGCTCCTTTTCTTCTTAAAGGGCATAGGGAATTTCAGGTAATAGATAGGAAAAGACAGTAACTTCACTTACACTCCCAACCTCCTTTGGCTATCTTGTCACATAGACAAATGCCTTTGTTCACTGTGGCTGCTTTTATGACCCACATAGGATCCAATAAATTTGCAAAAGATATTTGAATGCCCAGTGAAAAACTCAAAGGAATGACATGGCAAAATTTCAAGTTGTAAGACTTCTACTGTAACAAACAAATGAAAAGCAACATCGACTAATATGGCAATACTGTGGTTTTAATGGGTGTATTTGACCATTTTTTTGGAGAGGTTTTGAGCTATAGGAGCTGAGAGGTCTTCTCCAACACAATAAAGTAAACAGGTTGTGAGGCCTTGTGTTTTTTTTTGAAAAGTTGGAATAATAGAAGTAGAAGCAGCATGAATGGGTGGAGTCAGGCTCCCACAGAACCAGGGTTTTTACTTTAGCTTTCAGTTATTGTTGGGGTTTTGAAGATGGCGGAGGAAGTTCTCTCTCTCTCTCTCTGCTACAGCTAAAACCTTGGTTTTCTCTGTGCTGCCTGAATGCATGCGGGACTAACCATTCCATTGGTAGGCAATTAATACTTGAAACTACTGAAAAGTTAACCCTAATGAATGCTGATCGATAATTCATACTACACTAATACATTACATCACTCTTGCAGCAGAATTGCATCTTTACAGGATGTTGTCCGGGAATATTCTCCATTTCTAAATGGTTCATCCATTTGTATTGTTCAGTGACTGTTGAAAAACCTGTGTGTCTGTTGTTTGAGAATACCAATACTGACTTTGAACAATACGGCACACCGTAAGTGATTTCTTCTTCCTGCCACATCAGGGCAAATGTTGCGGCGTCTTTAGATTGCGAGGTGTCTCTTTGTCTACAGATCATCCTCTGTCCCATTTTCCAAGTGATAACTCACAAAAGACCAGTGACTTTCTTCTCTCTGCTGACTATACCAGCTGCAACTTTTGTCTCTCACTCTCTTTCTTTCCAAAACTCTGAGACAGAAAGTCTGCCCACATTTAGCCCAGCTGCTCCTGCCTATATTTACAGGTGGGATTATTTTGAAACTTGTTCCCAGCAAGTGTCGATGTTGGCCCTTAGTCTCCTTGGTGACCAAGTCAAGCTGGTTGGGCGGAATGTGTAGAAGATCAGATACCTCATCTTTATTCTTCGGACCTTAAATTGAAAAAGATGACTTAAAAGAAAGCAATTGTAAAAAAAATCTCACATTTGTAACTCCTGAAAAGAATTTAGACCCAGCAGAGGCAAACTATGTGGCAGAATTCACTTTCTTTTGAATGTGTTTCTTTCTGATATTTATTTTTGTAACCAGTTACCTGAGTGATTACCCTGTGGTGAATAAACATTTCTATATTTTGACATTTTGCACTTTCTGTTTGTCTGACATTGCAGATCTCTAACTGTTTATTCACGTGCTGTAGCTGAATATTTTAAAAAATCTTACCCTAGTCATGGTTTATGCCAAACTATTTTCTTAAATATTTCTGCAAATTTCTTTCTTAAAATAGTGAATGAACATAAATAACATTTTCCAGTTGTATCACAATAGAAGTGTGTTACTTACCGGTCAATGTTAGAATTCTATGTAGGGAAAGAGCCTGTATATTTAATTTGGAAAATCGGGTTAACTGGAACAGGCTTTGCAAGTGTGCATCCTCTGACTGTGGTAAAGATCAGTGTGACATCGCATTATAATGTACTATACCAGCTGGAGCTGTTGGCAGACAAGCTAATCCAGCCATCAAACTGAGATAGTGGCGAACAGTGGCAGAAACAGCAGAATTGAATTATGCAGCTGTTGCTGTGTAAACCATTTACTGTTTGACTGTCACCTCCCCATTAAAGTTGTATGTTACTGATTGTTGTTTGCTTCCAAAGTATAGCTTTTAGAATTACACAATATGGAGGAGACTAAGAGTGTAGACTTGATACAAACTTTGACTCAGGCATTGAATTCAAATCTATTATTCTCATTATATTCTTTATATAAAAGTTATAATCTAACCATAAAAATTTGATCCCAATTTAGGATTTAGCTGTCCTCAGATTTTTTCTGATAATGCCTCTTTCTACAATTCCATTTTATGTGTGGAAGTAACATTTTCATGCCAGAAGGATGGAACAGAGCTTCTGCAAGCTTTTCTGCAAGCCCATCAATTGGACATGCCTCCACCCTGCCGAATTGATTAAACCCTGATTAATGAATCACCACTGAAATAGCTCCACAGAGGCCAGTATCCCATCACCAAGTCCCCCTTTATTCACATGTGCATAGTATATGATGCTGACCCAGCTAGCACAGAGCCGGCTCCTAGAGTGAGTTCTGACAGACAGGATTCCCTGACTGGGCCCCCATCAGGAAACTCATATTCTATGAAGTCCACCTGGCTGGCCTCATTCCAGTCACTACAACTGTTACACCCCTTTGTGGGCTTTCAAGAAGTCTCTTAAAATTATGCTTTTCTTGGTGCAAGTCCTCTAGTAGGCACCTTTCAAAAATAAACATAAAATCACCTTTCTGAGAAACTGACTATTCTGCACAATGAAACTAGTAAATGGTACATGTTGGTTTTGAATGTCATTTTTAATTATTTAAAATTGGGCCGATCATAATGAGTTAACTAGACACATTATTATTATTGCAATAAGCCCATTTTCGGTGGTATAAATTGCTCTGGAATATATCAAGGAATATTTTTGAGATATTTTTATTTTTTAAATAAACTATTACATTTTAAAATGCAGCGTGAATATATTTGCAGTATGTTCTGTGACGTACAAATGAATTTGAGCAGAAACTTAAACAAAAGAAATTCAAAAAAACAACAAGATGCGCCTGGCTCATTGATTCCACCCAAAGTCAAAACTCGACTTTGTGTCTGGGGGCAAACCGAAGGAAAACCTGTTAAATATTCACAAGAAGCTTGTGAATTTTGTCTCTAATTGCTTCATAATGAAGTTATTCATAGTTTGTAAAATCTAAGAGACTTGGTTGTAAAATCTAAACATTATCTATTTGATTTGTATCTCGAAATGTGGTGTAACTGTTATTATACTTGTTATGCCTTACTGGTGTAGGGCACTAGAAATCAAGCTTGGCTATTCCAGGAGTAGTCATGTAAGTTAAAAATTTTATCAAGGAATGCAAAGACTTAATCTACATATCAGATTGATCCAGGTTAACAGAAAACACATTTTTGCACTTTATTTGAAATTTGTTACAATTAAAAAGATTCTAACCATAGGCAAACAATTATGAACTGTTGACATATAATTTTACTGACTCCAGCCCCCTTCTAAAATATCCACTAGCCACACGCATACAGACAGACAAAAAGAAAATTGGTGTTATGGGTAGAGAAACAAAAACTGGGAAAGCAGTTCAAAGGTGTCAGTCCTCAGGATTTGATTTGGTGGTCTTTCTGTTTCCCAAGTTTGGGGGTTCTCTGATGTTTTCCTTCAGGTTCCTTCACTTCTTTAGATGAAACAATGAGCAACTGGTTCAGAAACTATAAAGTCTCTCACTTATTGCTTAAAGGCAAAAGCTCACAGAAGTGGTGGGATAAAATAAACTGGCTTTCTTCAAGCCTTAAGTATTTTAGTGGAGAGAGAGACAGACAGACAGATAGCGCTTGTCTGCCCTATCAACAGTCTGAAAGCTTCTGCCGGTACTATTCACACCCACAAGCTGTTCAGCTACATAGCAGGCACTCTGACTGTTGTTGGCAAGTTGTTTGCCTTTGGTATCCACACTGGTCACAACTCCAGAATCCAATCAGTAATCTGCTGTTGGCCAAGCCTCATTTTGTATATAAATCCCCAGGGCTAGCCCATCAACAAACATCTTTCCCCAGTGTTTAAACAATAGTATAAATATCATATACTGTGAGTTTCATTGACTTGCTTTTTAAACGTACAGTATTTTCTTCCTCAATCCTTTGCTTTAAAACAGTCCTTTACCCAGTGTAGTCCACAATTTTAAAAAAAAGGTAAAATGAAAAGGTATGGTTTTACACTGATCATTTTGTCTTTTCAAAGACTGCAAAATTTTGGTTGCGGATAAAAAAAGGAACAGAAATCATTTCAAATTTTATGTTGACTTTGTTTGTTAGGATGGTCTAGATTTGCAGTTTTGCATTGTTGGCGGGAGCTGCCATAAGTGATACTGTTTGCAAAGTGCTAATTGACACCATATTTACTGAATAAACAGTATGATACAACATATATAGTGAAAAATCAGGAGCAGTGAAACCGAAGTTTGATACATATCCAAAACACTGGAGCACGACTGCAAGTAGTATTCATACAGTGCCTTTTAAATAACAAACATTCCAAGTGTGTCATAAAAGAGATGTCAGACAACTTTTCTTGTAAGAGACACGTAAAGATAGTAAGAAAATTTTCTGGAGGGCTTACAGGCAGAAAAAGAAGTAGAGAGACAGAGAAGTTTTGGGAATGAATCCCTTCAACCTGAGTTGAAGGCCCAGCTGCGAAAAATGCAAGAATTACAATTGAGAATGGAAGAAACCAGAACTGGAGAAGGGCTGATATTTTAGAGAATTCATAGACACTCTACTGTGTGGAAACAGGCCATTCAGCCCATACCGACCCTCCAAAGAGCATCCCACCCAGACCCAACACCCCTCTACCCATCCTTGTAACCCTGCCTTTCCCTTGGATAATCCATCTCGCCTGCACACCCCTGGACACTATGAGCAATTTAGCATGGCCAATCTACCTATGCTGCACGTCTGTGGACTGTGGGTGGAAACCAGAGCACCAGGAGGAAGCCCATGCAGACACGGGGAGAATGTGCAAACTCCACACAGAAAGTCGCCTAAAGCTGGAATCAATCCTGGCTTCCTGGCACTGTGAGGCAGCAGTACTAACCACTGAGCCACCATGTCACCCATGCTGATGGTTGAGCTAGAGGAGCTCATAAAGATAATGAACGATCCACAACAAAGGCAAGACTTTTAAAATCAAAAGATTGCTTAACTGGAAGCCAATATTGATCAGTGAGCAACTTTCTAATGCAAGTTAGAACAATGGGTAACTGAGTTTTAGATTACCTCAAGTTGACAGGGGATAGAATATCAGGAGTGTGTCAATCATGTCAAGAAGTAACAATTGCTTGGACAAGGATTTCAATATCAAATGAGTTAAGCTAAGGAAATTGTTGAGTAATGTTACTTGTGTGGTGATAAGTGGTCTTAGTGATGGTGCAGTTATCTAATTGGAAGCTCATCTCAAAGTAGGTGACAATATCAAGGTTCTGAACAATCTGGTAAAATTACAGAGAAAAAGGTGGAATTGGTACCTTGATGGGAATGGGAAGGTTTTCCGTTTTCCCAGTACTATAGTTGGAGAAAATTTCTACTCAGCCAATATTGGATGCCCCAACAACAAACTTGACAACTCAGGGGTCCAGAGATGTGATGGTGAGGTAGAGCTGGTTGTCATCTCCTAAGTATGAAAACAGGCTTTGTTTTTCAATGATTTTCTGTGCAGATGAAAAATAACAGGGGACTAAGGATAGCTACTTGGAGTCAGTAGGAACACTAGACAGTAGAGGCAATTGTCATGCAGCAGGAAGACAAGTCATCTTGGATGATTCTGGAGAAATAGATAGGAATGGGACAAGACAAATACAGTCTCGCTCAACTGGGTGCTGCTGTGGTATTTTGAGAAACAGAACAGAACAATAAGTTATTTAATAGGACACCATTCAACAGCAATAGCTCCAATCTGATAAGGTGGAGACCTACAGGCAGAAAGTGCAGCACTGATTTAATTTGCCTGTTGAATCAGACACCAGAGTTTAAATATATGAATAGATATTAAGAAGGATATGGTGTCCACCATGGAGTTTTTCCCTGAACTGCCTGCTATCCCTAACCGGACTTCATTTCGAGTTGGAATGCATGCTAAGCGCACAAATTCAAATAATATGAATGTAAAAATAACAGCTGGCTGAAATCAGAACATGGCTACCTGTTTAAAAAAAAATTTGTTAGTTAATTAAAGTACAAGATTTAAATGAAACTCTTGGAATAAGCCACTGTAAATATTATTGGGCAATTTGCTGAATATTTGAATGCTGTGCTGATTTGAAATCCCTCAGTACCAATCTATAGTTTCCAAATGGCTGTGGTGCCCTAGTATAATTTGGTAAACATCATCACCATACTTCAATAGAGGCAGAAACTATGTTGATTAGCTGTTTGACATTTTTGCTGCGGGTCTTTGAGGAGCAGCGTGAAAGTCTCATGAAATTGTAACATGACGTAAGTCATTTATACATAAGTTTCCTGAAGTTTCTTGCACAGTAAGAATGGCAAATGCTGTGGAAGCACCATTCCTATGGTGCAAGCCTTCAGCAAATTCAGGCCCAATTATTTTACAGATGAAGTAAGAGAAAAGACTTTTTATTTACTCCAATCTAGGCATATTGCCAAAAGTGGATATGCTGCTGACTGCTGTGTGAGAACACTCAAAGTACTGACTGCAAGGGGAGTTCATAATTTCCTTTGACAAACAAAATTCTGCATGTGATTTGTGTGCCATGAGCTTGTAATTCTGAACAGACATCCAGTGTGCTGCTCCTATTTTCTTCAGTTGAAACCAGTTAAAAACATTAACCCTTTTCAGTACAAAACATGAGAAATTGTTATTGCATGTGTCACACGTGCAGTTATCTTGCAGAAGTAGGTTAATTACAGTGTTTCATTTTGTTTTGGAACAGACGTTCTTCGTTCTTTTATGTAGCTGTACTGTTCACGAGTCACATTTCATTTGTATGGTGTTATGGACAATCAATTAATCAAGCTTTTTGAGCTTCCTTTATTTTATATTGTATTGGTTTGAAAAATCTATATTCAATTAAACTGATGTGTATTATTTAAAGTATCCTATATTGCATATATTGAATATTAATTGAGTTCAACAATCCAGGTTTGAAAATACAATATTAATTGATTAAACATATAGCGTAACCTGAACTAGTCACTTATGACCTGGTCCTGTTGGTCGAAACACCATACATAAAACTTCTCCGTCAAAAGTTGCCTTTCCCCAATAATTGATAGCTTGTATTTTCAATATATGAAGGAAAGCAAAATAGATATTTAGTAATGTAAAAGCTATAATATTCATTGAAAGTTGATTACTTTCCTTGGACATTTATTATACAGGGGAATTGAATCACTGTCAAATGACTTGTTAAATTTTACAATATCCAAACTATGTTTCAACAGAACATACAAACTGGAGCAGAAGTAGACATTTGGCCCCTTGAGCCTGCTCTGCCAGCCAATAAGATCGTGGCTGGTCTGTTTGTGTTTCGAATTCCACATTCCCATCTACTCCTGATAACCTTTGACTCCCTTGCCTAACAAAAAAATTATTTACCTGTGCCTCAAAAATATTTAACGACCCCACCTCTACTGCCTTCTGAGGCAGAGCTCGCTAAAGTTGCACAACCCTGAGAGAACAAAATTCTCCTCATCTCTGTCGTAGAGAGAAGTGTACAACTCATATTATTTACCATAAATATTTTGCGCAGATTTGTTATCACTTTGAAAGTTCAGGTATCATAAAAGCCTGAAAAAGAACCATTTGAGAAAACCTTTTTTATTTACTTTGGAGAAATTATTGACCTAGTGACATTCCGGACATAGTTGAAATCACATCAGGAATAAATTTATATTGGCCACATAGCATTTGTTTGGGAAAGCCAAATATAAAATATTGATTTTGTCTTCTTCAAGTGCATTGGTTTGCAATATGGGTAGATTTCAATATATCCTGACTGCAGCTTTGCACAATTTTTCAGGTCCATGTAGACTTTAACAAGTCTTTTTGTGCCTGAGATATCAAGATACTAAATTGGAGTGCAGATCAGCCACTTCCTTTTGAGTACCAAGGGAAGCCCCACCCAGTTAAGTACTGCTCACCCTTTAGTAGAGCCCTAACAATTAGTATGACCTGTCTGTGTTTTCAATCAGTTAACAACGGATGGTACAAAGATGTAAAATATTTTCTTCAACGTTTTAAAGTGACAAATTGCAGGTAATTGTACCTTTGTATACTGAATGAGCTCCATGCAGGTAGCGAATGCAAGGTACATTTGAAAAGTTTGTGTAATTTCAGACAGATGTTTTTTAAAATAAGAGTCTACTACAGAACTTCCAAAAGTTGCAAGCAGGCTTTGAAAATAATACTGTTGTAGATTTCCATTGGAATGAACCCAAGTGAGTGTTCTGCCCACATGTTTCAAAATACGACATATTGAAAACCTATCGTCTCTATTTGTTTGAAAAGTGAAAGTCCATATGATTAAAGGGACAGTGACAGCATTGATACAGAACTAGCTAAGGGGTAAAAAGTTTGTAGCACTGTTGAACTGTTGTTTTTTGGGATAAGGTAATATACAGTGGTGTTCCCCAGCAGTTAGTATTTGGGACCACTACTTTTTTTGATGTATATTAACCTGGACATGTGCATATAGGCATAATTCCAAAGCTTACCAACTATACCATAATTCAAAAATATAACAGACATCAAGAACATATGGATAGTGTGGCAAAGCAGGCATCAATGATACATTTTGGTTGGAAGAATGAAAATAATTTGTACTAAATAGTACAATTTTGAACTAGATGGTACAATTTTGAAGGGAGTGCAGGAACACAGATATGGGGCTTTGTATGCACAAATGTTTTTACACAGGAGGGCAAGTTGAAGAGATCATTGAAAATGCATATGGTATCTTAGCTTTATTAATAGAAGGATCGAGTACAAAAGCTGGTACATTACCTCAACCTGGATAAAACAATGGTTATACCTAATCTGTGATCTATTCTGGAAATCTTATTTGGAAAAGATGTCAAAGCTGTGGAGTGATGATGGAAGAGATTTATTAGAATGTTGCGAGAGGTACATGGACGGACTAAAGAAACTTTGGTGTTTTAAGGTTCAGAGAAGATTGGATTGAGGGATTCAAATCATGGTGAAATTTGATGGTGTACAAGAGAAAATCATTTACAGGAATAGAAAAGTCTGTACCCAAGTGACCCAAGTTGAAGATGATTGACAAAAGAACTAGAACTGACAAAAGGAAACTTGCTTTTCAAATTTAGTTATTGTGAACTGAAATGCACTTCCTGAATGGATGGAAGCAGATCCAATACAACATTCGAAAGAAATTGCATAATCACTTAGACTAAAAAAAACACAAGACAATGGAGAACGAGCAGTAGACTTAGATAAACTGGAGATGATGTATGCACAATGGGCTAAATGGTTAACTTCTGCACGGCACTATTCTATGAAATCTGCAGTTTTAATTAAAGGATAAGAATATGGACATGGTATTAGAACATAATTAAAAATACTAATACAGTTGGAATAGAATTGGAGGAAAGAATTTACAAACTATTAAAACAAAGAAAAGATCTCAGATCTGACGGTATGCATTCACATAGTCTCAAAGAGAAGAGGGAGGAGATAGTGGATGTAAGATGACAGAATTCTTTGAAAAGAAAGTGGAAAAAGTAAATAGGCAAAATGCAATAGATGCTAAAGTTATAGATTGTTAATGTTGTTGATAAGGTATCACATGGTACGGCAAATGTAAGGGCCCGTGCATGAGGAGGCATGACTGGATGACAAATCAGCTAACAATTAGAAAGCAGAGAACATGGTTAAAGACAAAAGTTATTCAGATTGGAAGAAGAGAGAAAACATTATTTCACAAGGTTCGATTCTGGAACTAATTGTATTCATAACTTACATTAGTGATTCAGAATTAGAAATAAGTAACTTATTACCCTATAATACCTAAGTGGGGAAAGAACAGACTAAGGAAGAAGGCAGCATAATGAATTACATAAACAAAATTTGGTGAATGGAGAGTAGTTTGGAAAATTAATTGACAAGTGCAAGGTTAGTAGCAAAAAGAGAAACATCACCTTCGCTTTAGAGTTACGACACTAAATGAGACAGAATTGAGAAAATCGTTGAAAGCAACATTACAAGTTAGAAAAATGATCAAAGCACTAACAAAGCACGGGGATTAGTGAAATTATGTTAAACTTGTACAGATGAGAAGGGCCTGCATTTATAGAGTGCCTTTCATAACCACTGGATGTTCCAAAGTGCTTTATGGCTGATGAAGAACCTTTGAAGTGTAGGCATCATTGTAACCATACAATGGTTACAGCACAGCACAGAAGGATAGCTGTCTTCAAGGGCATCACAGCTAGTCCTGGAGTGGAACTTGAACTTACAACTTCCCGATTCCAACATGAGTGCTATGAACTGAACCACAGCTGACACCTAAATCATACAGTGATCAGCTGTACTGGCCCCCTGCTATAAAAAGGGCATATAAACAGCAAAGTAAGTGTAAAACAGATTTACAAGGATGGTACCAAAACAAAAAGATCAGAGCTATTAGAAAAGATTGTTAAGGTTAGAGCTTCTTTTTCTTTAAAATGAGAAAAGTTGGAGATGATCTGACAGAAATCTTAAAAATGATGCATGCTGTAGTCAGGATAAATGTGGAAAGAAAATTTTGAATTCTCCAACAAGGTGAAAGGCCATAAATGCAAAAAAGTTACTTAAACATCCTATAGGAAATTAGAAAACTTTATTCAGGGAGCAGTTATTACAGGATATGGTTGAGGTAAATAGGTTGGACACTTCCAGGAGAAAATTAGATGAGTACGTGACAGAAAAGGGAATAGGAAGATATGCTGAAGCCTGGGGTGAGAAGGTTAGAATTAGATGGGTCTGAGGTGGAGTATTATCACCAGCACAGATTAGGTTGAATGGACTGTTTCTGTACTGTATTTATTATCTGTTCAAAAAAGAATGGAAAGCCAACAACTTAATTAGTTCTGTTTCTGGCCACTGCAATAACAATCATTGTGTTGGTGAAATTGAACTCTCACTGTTAATTATGAGCTTTAAATTCCTACAATTGATTTAATGTGAAATTAATGCACAAAATGCAGCAACAAATGCAGAGAGGCTAAGTTATGTTGATATGTTGTTTCAGTGAAGCAGAGGGCAGAACATTATAAATTGACAAGTACGTGTTGGTGATTCACAATTCACATCATAACCTTTGCTTCTTTGAACTTCCTGATTGATTTGCACATTAGTAACAGTGTAGGCTTTAAATGCTGCATTCTATAGGCAGGAAGATTTGGCTTTTTTTTATGCACAGTAGCCTCGTTGGCAGTACATATTGGTCTTGTTTTCAGAGCTGGTGTGGGGATTTGGAAATACTAAACTCTTCAACAGTAAAGTTTCTGTCAAGATTTTAAAGTGTTTAGTGCCAGAAATCAACTCATGGCTAAAGACATCATTTGGATTCACTCCCAATATTGAGCAACTGATTTTATTTCTTTTATGGCTTTGTTAGAATCCTTGAACTTTTTGTTTGTTTAGCAAGGAACTTTTGCCAGAATGATTTAAGTTGGAATTTGGTTGATGTTGAACAAATGTGGAGCTGAGCATGTAAAGATATTATTGAGCATGTTAAACACGCTCTCTGCTGATGCAGCAAGTCATGTTGACAGATCTTTTTAGAGTTTCAGACAACCTGCATATAATGCTTTATAAAGCAGGTTATGTTTCACTGATAACCTTAATTTTGCAGATCATGTTCTGATTTAATTTAATGTTTAGATATTCATTTTTCTCTCTTGACTGTACATCCCATTCATTTTTATCCCTATCTTTGCTTTTTGTAGTTATTCTTAATCACTAAGAAAACAAATAAATCTTGAGTCAGATCCATGAGACCAAGAGAACTTGTCAGTCCAATGCTTGCAATTTAAAGGAAATGTAATATACTTTAGCTTAATGTGAACCCAAATTGTAAAATTTATGTAGGCAGCTTTTAGATCTTTAAAAATTATTAGTGGAAAGTTGATGCTTCTAAAATTAACCGACTGACATTCACACAAGGACAGAGTTCATTGACCAACAAACAGCAACAGAATTCAAGTCTGCACTGCACAGGTCCTTGTGATTGTTCAGTACTTGTGGTACAATACCATCAGTGAACTGGCTAGTGGAACAGGCTTGGTCCTAGGTTTCTGTCGATAGCTTTCTCAGTTGGTTACAAAGAAGCATGCGCACAAGTCCTAGACAACTCTCCCTCAGAGTTACTGCCCCTTTGCGCGGCTGAAATTGGGAGTATGGTGAAGTGTGAAAGCCTTTTTAAAATTGAGCAAGCATCAGCTACACAAGTGAAAAATATTTTTTCCAAATAGAAGCAATTTCATGAGTTGACTTTCACATCCAGATGGATTGTAGTTGTTTATTAAGGAAAGGCTTGTTTTACAGAGTTCACTCGAAAGTTATGAAAAACCGATGATTTATGGCCAGAATGTACTGGAGGAAGAGGTGATAGCATCAAGATGGTTTATGAAAAATAGTGGACTGAAATTTGCTGCAAATCTTTGGTATATTGCCGGAGGATCTTGGACAGATGCAGAAACCTGTATGTTCTGGAGTATGCAAGAGCAGTGGAAGCTTTCCAGAAATCTGATGACATATAATTTGGACACACATGGAGTGAACATCTTTTCTATTGATAACATCTGCAGCTTGGTGAGGACGCAGTCTCAAAGCAACTCTGATGGAGTTGATAATGCCCTGCACCTCAAGGAGGCAAGTAATGTTGGAGAATCTCACTGACTGAGCTGCTTGACTCCCTTCAACATAGAAGTAGGATATGAACAGTTGTGATCTGGAGGAAATAGCATAATTGATATCCACATGCAGCAATGGGTGCACAGACATCCCAGTTGTTCCTTGAAACTGGTCGCTGCGGTGAGCTTGATGGTTATTGGGATGGAATGACCACCCTGTCCTTCTGAATGCATTTTCTGTTCCTGAAGATGATGGCGGCCTAGGACTTCCTTAGTTGACACCTGCACTACCTTTTGCTCAAAAGTTAGGAAAAACTAATGATTTATGACCAGAATGTATTGGAGGAAATTAAAGGAAGTGATCTGGGAATTCCTCCATCTATTCCACCTTCATGGTGGACCTTCACCTATGTTGCTTCATCTGCAGGTTGTGTGACAATCACTGGAGGTTACTGTTCTTGCTGGGATTGTTGACGTTGATGATGACATTGTAATTGTTGTCTCCCATGCTGTCTTTACATTTGAACCAAGGGCACAAGGACTCCAGTCACCATGATGTTCATATCTGATGTTTCAGCAGATAATTTGTGGGGAGGACCCAAAGAAAATGCATTTTTATCAAACGAACATCTGAGTAATCACATTTATTACCGTGAAGCTTCATATTATGCCTTCACATTATTGTATTATTGCCATAAGGAGCTCTGATGTATGCAGCCTTCTCTAAAAGTATGATGCACAACCAAAGTTTTCATGCTACACTGGGGAGTAGAACTCTCCCAGTAAGTTAACATGATTGCTCTCACACTCACAAAGATAAAGCATCCTTGTATAGTTGCAGTTCAGTTTAGGAATGCGGCAGCTGAGAAGCGTTATCTTCCAGCCCCAACTTTTCAATGTGTTTCTGATAGGTAAAGTTTGGTGACACTTTTACATATATTTGTCAGATTGCATTTGGTTAAATGACATAACAAAAGGACAATTAGTGTACACTATGTAAAGACCAGGATTGTTTGAGGCCATAATTCTTAATGTGCAATCCTGTCAATTAAGTGCAAATTGAAGTCAGATGGGTGGCATTGGTGAATCATTATAATGATTATAATTGCAATTGCCCCTAGCAGGAATTCAAATCCCAAATTTTTTACTCTGTCTGGAAGAAGAAAACAAGAACTTGCTTGACCCACTTGGCACACAGTGTCTGCTGTTTTGTTTGCTTTTTTTTCTGAGCAGTTGAGTTTCCATCCAACATGTCAAAGTCCCAACTTTGTGTTCATGTGAGTGAGCTCCAGGTTCTGCCTCTTTTCCCCAATTTATCGCCAGAGTCCATGACTATGCAGATTGCAATACATTCTCCAGTGTACTTCCCAAAGTCACCAAGATTTGTGAAGAACCCCACTCTCAGAGCTGGCAATTCACTCCTATGAGGGGATGTTGTTGAGAAGAAACAGTCATAAGATGTCCAGGCCAAGCAATCAATGAACTGTGGCCCCCTGTAACCACTGGCTTACTAGTCAAGAATTTGCATGGACAAGTTCGTTAGTAATGGAGAGTACAACTGGAAGTGGAAGTAAGGTAAGTTGGGTTAACAATGAGATGCTAAATGAATGGAAATAATGCCACTCAATATTGAGATTCTGAGGGCACCATTTGAAGCTGAAGGGGAAACAAGAATATTTTTCTTAATATTGACATTCTGATTTTTTTTCATTTTCAGTGTTTTCTCAACTCTTTCATCATTCTGTGTGTGTGGCACCAGGTAGGGTAGAATTTCATCCATTAACTCTAGTTTCTCTCCCCATGTATGCTGCCAGACCTTCTGAATATTTCCAACACTTGCTTTTTTTTAAAATTTCAGATCTCTAGCATTTGCAGTATTTTACCTTTTTTGCTTGGCAAAATTTGCATTTGCAAGTTTGGAACCATTTTAAATAGGCTGTAGTTCCCTTTGGGATGGGAAAATATTCAAAGTTCCTGCTGGGATATCGTTGACTAAAAATGGGGAGTAGTGTTGAATGTCATCTGGTCGTGTTTATTATTTTAGTACACTGAATTTCTTGGCGTCGTGCCAGTTCTCTGCTTCTGTTTATATCTTGTATTCTCCCTTGTGACTATGACTGGCCTGAGACTTTTTGGCTTTATCCCTAAATTCTTGCTGTTTTCTTTTTGAATTGTGTGCAGTTCATTGCTAACAGCAAACGTACTATAAAGAATGGCCTTTGCAGAGGTGCTATTATGTCGTGAGAATTTTTTTTGAGTAAATTTATGGGATAGTCAGAGGCCAAGTTGTAAAGACCCATGGATAGATTCATCTGGTATCCACTTATTAGGGTTATGCTTCACAGTGCACTCCCAGTAATGTCTGGAGAAAGCTTCAGCCAAAGAATAAATAGACAAAGAGCAAATAGTTGGATATAGGGATCTGGGATTTTATCCAATAAAATACTTTGTCGGGATGCAGAATTGATACAAGTTTGCTGTCAGAAGGGGAAAAAGCCACGTTATTTACATCAGAATGAGAGGTCGCGAATCACGGTGTAATTTTGTTGCTGACGGAGTATTTAGCCAATCATGTAAATGAAACAGTTTAACAACAGGAAATTAACCACTTGACCTTGAGTTAAAGAATTAGATTTTACTTGCGTTGGTGACAACAAATAATGCAGAAACTTTCTTTTAGAACGCTTTCGTTGTGAATTAATCAAGGTGGGGGGAAACAACACAGATAAGATTCACAAGCTCGACTCCATTACAATACATGGGGGGGGGGGGAATTACCCCGCATAAATAAATAAATAGATTGATTAAAGGAAGGAAAACAAAAGTTGTTATCAGAAACCAAAGAGGGACTGCGAGCTCTAAAAGTAACTTACAGGGGAAAAAAAATGCTGCTCTGCTGTTTTTATTTATGGAGCCGATAACGAGCGAAGGTTTAAAATTTAAATAAAAGCATACCTGCCCCACACTGGCTTGCCTAGTGAAAAGTAAAACTTTGGAAGAAAGTTGCGTGTGCAAGCATTTCAAAAGCGCCAAACTTTTAAAAATGAATCCGGAACAGATACAGTGCAGGATTTTGTTAGTGATAGTAAGAACTGCCGCTGCTGGAGTCAGAAATAACAGTGTGGAGCTGGAGGAACACAGCAGGCCAGGCAGCATCACAGGAGCAAGAAAGCTGACCGGGACCCTTCAGAAAAATTTTGTAAGTGCTGTGTTTTGGGAGACCTCGAATGTGTCATCCAGACACTAGGGATAGTTCAGCTGGAAATTTCCCTCCCATACCCGGAGCAGTGTATCTGACCAGAAAGATGTCCGTTCAACACTGCTCATTCCAGAGTCTAAAATGGGGACACTGGACGGAGTGGGGATTTTCTTAAAAAAAAAAGTGCTTTTATGGACAAGGTCACTGTACCCAAAGATCTGTGAGACATTTAGGTTTCTGGGATGTCCTGATACAAATGAAGCCGGCCTAGCGTGAAACAAACAGTAAACTCTCGTAAGTTTATTTGGCAGTCTGAAAGTTTTATATTTAAATACTTCTATCCGTTTTTAAAAGAATGATAGAAAATATTTGCAGTATTGATAGGTAAAATCGGAATTAAGGGAAGTGATAACTGTTTAATTTGGATAGCTGCTGAGGGAATTGTGATTGAAAATGTTTGCCTGTCCTTGAATCAGCTGTCAAAAATTGAAGGTGGAATGCGTTTTTAAATCAAGTATAATCATCTGCGAGAACTCAGAGAATCGTTACATAGAAATGCATTGTGACATGAGCTTCATGCATTTTTTAAGGTCATTCCCTGTTCCATAATTGTAACCAAATGTATGGTTACATAAACATATAAATTGAGACAACCCATTACAGTGCACACATGATAGTCATTGTCTACTTCCATCTGCAATTACCTATGGATTCATGAGTTATGATGGTCTTTCAAAAAACATCTTCCAAAGATTGTAGAAAATGTCATTTTATAAGTCAATGCATTTATATCTATACAGTTGAAAATCACATGTGATGCTTATTAAAAATAAAACCACTATCACTTACTTGGAAGAGCCAGATGGAAAGAAAAATGTGGAACACTCTCCAGTAACTGGAGCAGAAAAATTCAGCAAAATGGAAAGTTGTCGAGAACTCAAACCTCATTTTGTAGTGTTTTCCACAGAGCTATTTTCACAACTGGGTACGTTTAATCCATTGTATAAAGATAGAGGGGGAAGCAGCCCCAAGTTTCTAAACTTCCACTTCACAGCTTTACAACAATAGAAAATAGACAGGGCCATATACTTCAAGGACACTAAATACATTATTGCATGCAGTGCAGATGAAGCTGAAACAAATGCATAGGCTACATGCTATAGCTTGCACTGCAGTACAAATTGGCATTGTCATTGCAAAGAAATTTTACACACCCCTGACATCCATCTTCTGACAGTTCAGTATGCTACATAATTCCATGAAGTTTGCAGATTTCGCTGAACTAACAATTGTAGATTATGTGCCAGTTCAGGAATATTGTACTGATGTCTTTTTCCAGAGCCCAGCTTCAACAGGAAAATTTTATGCAAGTATAATTGTTAGATAAGGATCTGAATGAGTTAATGCTGGGTGTCTTAATCTTCTCCACTTGGTGATGAAATAATTTGGGAACTTGAAGGGGTGAGACCTGCCATCTGGATTTTCCTCATCATCTCTGTAACAAAGTCCACATTATTAGTGTAACTTGTATGTAGTTGTTGTTATGCAATCTGATTTGAAGACACGAGTTTCTTCTTGTCAGACAACCAAGTAGCTTCCTCTTCCACACCAATCAGGCCCTAAAAAGAGGATGGAAGCAGCAAAGTTATTAGATAGTGAGTAATAATACAGGAAACCCACACAACATGATGAGTTGTGGTACATATGGCTCACACAACGGTGATCAGTAATAATGTGAACTACTCACACTTTTTGTTCTCAATGCCTTCAACAATGGTGATGTGGTTTCAAATGAAAGTACTAAATGCTGCAAGGTTGACCTATGTCCTAAACGCACAATATGTGGACTATTCTTGCTGAAGAACCACCTCTTTATCTGCTTCTTTCTGATTTCCACAACACAAGCATGCCAGTAGAAAGTGACTGATCCTGTGCCAAGTAAATCATTGATAGCTTGTCAAAATGCCAATTTTTAAAATGCTAAATCAAAATATTATGTTAATAATTGTGAATAGTTGTATAACATATTTGTATATATTAAACAGTGCACACCAGGTTTATGCTCACGTATTGGGAAGGAAGAAATTGCTTCAATTTTTCCTTTAATTGTACAATTGCTTAATGCTTTAAGATAATTTCCTGGATTCTTTGTTTAAATGCATTCTGTTATTTCTTCAATACCTTCTTTTAGTGATTATTTAATTGGTTGGAAATCTAAACATGATTTCACAGCACAAACTACAATTTATTATTAATCATGGGTAAGGTAGGTGTGGTGGTTCCCAAATCTCAGGCTGAACATTTGTTTTATGTTTGAGCGTGTGCTCATTGTGCTCAATTGGATGGTGAACCTGCCATTTGGTCACAATTTGGCAATTTAGGAAAAATAGGAGCCAATTGTTTGTTTTACGCTGAAGTGCAGACTTATGGCCCTAATTGACACTAACATTGAAAAATCCAGTCCCTATTGTTCATTTTTTTGAACATTTTTTTTCCCTGATGTCTGATTTCCTATTCATCACTGAATAACTATGGCGGAAACTCCTTCATTTAACACCTTCCAGACTCATGACCTCCACCAACTGGAAGGATGACACCATCTCCAGGCAGGTTCCCCTCTAAGCCTTCAGCAGCCTCACCTTGTAACTGGAACACTAGATTCGGTATCTCTTGAGACAATATCCTGGAAATCCACCACCACCCTGCCCCATGACGCTGAATGTCTACCTGCACTACTTTCACTGCAGTTTGTGAAGACCAGTTACCACCTCCTTCTCAAAGGAAATTATGGATGGACACGAAATGCAGGCTAGCCTACAAAACAAAAAGTAATGCAGTTTTAGAATTGATGTTCACATACATTTACACATGAAGAATGCATTTTCTGTGTTATTTTTCAGTGCCAAATACACAGCAGCGATGTTGATCAATTTTGAAATTATCGAGAAGTACGACTTGAAGGGAAATGTAGCACTGCTTGTGACTCACATGATCTAATGAATGTTGTTTTATGTATCTATATAGGTTGTTCTTTTTAAGGCTCCAGTTCTTTTTGTTTCTGACAGCTTTATGTAACTTAATAATATTAGAGAGTTTCACACCGTCAAGAAGGAGAGATCATAGCTAGAGTGGGACAGAGCCTGAGTAAATATATAGATCAGGGAATTTGGTGGCAACATGGGAAGAGGTGCTTCTTTCTTGCTTTATTTTTGGCCTGTAGTTTGTAAGTTTTTTTTAAAACAGGGTAAATTGAAGCCCAGGTTCAGGGACCCACCACAAGAACGACATTATTGGAAAATTGTAAGTTCATTGGTGATGGCTACTATTTGGACTATATATGAAAGGTTACTTTCAGATTGAAAGTCAGAAGGAAATGTTTACAGATCATTGTGAAATTTTTAAAAAATCAAATAAAGTACTAAGTTATTAAAAGAGAGATGCCAAGCTATGCGATGAGTTGCAATGGTATAATGTAGGAGCTAGTGGATCCCATTGCGGTTCATAGTGACTGGATCTGTAGCAAGTGTTGGTTACATGAAGAATTCTGTCTGAGTTTAAAAAAACTGAAAGAACCATAGATGTTGTAAATCTGAAACAGAAACAGAAATTGCCAGGAAAGCTCAGGAGGTCCGGCAGCATCTGTGGAGAGAAATCACAGTTAACGTTTGAAGGTCACTCAACCTGACACGTTAACTGTGATTTCTCTCCACACGTGCTGCCAGACCTCCTGAGCTTTTCCAGTAATTTCTGTTTCTGTCTGAGTTGATTGAGCTGGAGTCTGAGCTCCAAACACTGCAACACATGGGAGAGTGAGTTACCTGGACTCTGTTCAGGAGGCAGTCACACCTCTTTGAATATCTATCTTGAATTCGGTCAGGGTCATTAGACTCATACAGCACAGAAACACACCCTTCGGTCCGACCAGTCCATGCCGAATGTGATCCCAAACTAAACTAGTTCCACCTGCTGGCTCCTGGCCCATATCCCTCCAAACCTTTCCTATTCGTTTAGTGATGTGTAATAAAACTATAATAATCTTTTAAACCTGCAATCTGAGGAGCAGCTTCAAGATCCACACTGCTCAAATTATTCAGTTTTGTGTAAAATGTGTTCTGCTATTCACGAGGGTGTGACTGCGAGCAAAGCATGGAAAGGGACTCAGGAGGGTAGCACTGAAGGAGCCTCAGCCCTTGAACATGTCTAACAGGTTTGAGATTCTTGCTCCCTGCATGGGTGGGAGTGACAGCTGTGTAGAGAAGACGAACAAACTGACCATAACAACGTGGTACAGGGATCCATTCAAGAAAGGGGTGGTGTGGATAGAAAGGAAAAATATAGAAATCAGGGATAGTACAGTCAGAGGAATAGATACTGTTTTCTCTGGCCAGAATCGATAGTCCCCAAGGCTGTGTTGTCTGCCTGATGCTTGGTTCAGGGCATCTCATCTGGGCTGCAGAGAAACTTGGAGTGGAAGAGGAACGATCCAGTTGTTGTGGTCCAAGTAGATACCAACAATATAAGTAGAAAAAGGAAAGAGGTTCTGTACGAGGAAATATGAGCAGCGGGGTGCTAAACTTAAAAAGCAGCGCCAAAAGTAAATTAGCAGAGAGTCAACAAGATTAAAGAGGTAAACATGTAGCTCAAAGATTGTGGGAGAAATGGGTTTGAATCTGTAGGACATTGGAGCAGCAATGGCAGGAATTTCTGGTGGTAATTTGACCAGTAGAAATTAGACCAGTAGAAATACATCGCAAGGAAGAAGAAACATGCTGAGGGATGTCAGGGACAGCATAAAAACAAAACTGGGGGGAAAAAAAAATGTGGTAAAGGTATGAAGTAAGCCAGAGGATTGGGAAGCCTTTTCAAAATTAGCAGAGCATAACTAAAAAAGCAATAAGAGGGGAGAAGGTGAATTATGAGTAAGCTAGCCAGTAATATAAAAGAA
This sequence comes from Rhincodon typus, assembly GCF_021869965.1. NCBI lineage: Eukaryota > Metazoa > Chordata > Chondrichthyes > Orectolobiformes > Rhincodontidae > Rhincodon > Rhincodon typus. The sequence goes on along the minus strand of NC_063351.1, from coordinate 18,025,955 downwards.
GAGTGCAAGGGTTTACCTTGGTAAGAGAGATGCAAGAGTGCACATTGGACTGCTAGAAAAAGAGGCTGGAGAATTGGTAATGGGGAACAAAGACATGGTGGAAAAATTGAATTGGTGCTTTGCATCAGTTTTCACAGTGGAAGACACCAGCAGCATACCAGAATTTCAAGAGAGACGGCAGAAGAGAGTGTAGTGGGCATTGTGAAGGAGTTGATGCTGGGGAGGCTGAAAGGTCTGAAGGTGGATAAATCACCCAGACGGATAGACTGCACCCGACAATCCTGACGAGGTTGCTGAGGAGATTGTATAGGCATTGGCGGTGATCTTTCACGAGCCGCTGGAATTGAAGAGGGTCGCAAAGGATTCTTAAAATGGCTAATGTCACATCCCTCTTAAGGGAGGGAGGCAGAAGGCAGGAAACTACAGGTTGTTAGCCTGATCTTGATTTGTTGGTAAGACTTTAGAGTCCATTATTAAGGATGAGATTGTGGAGTATTTAGATGTGCATGGTAAAATAGGGCAAAGTCAGCACAACTTCAAAGGGAGGTCATGCCTGACAAATCTGTTAGAATTCTTTGAGGAATTTACAGCAAGTTAGACAAGGGAGAGCCAACGGACATGATGTATTTGGATTCCCAGAAGCCCTTAGATAAAGTGCTGCACAGGAGGATGCCTAAATCAGATAAGAGTCCATGGTGTTAGGGACAAGGTACTGGCGTGGATAGAGGATTGGCTGATGGCAGAAGGCAGGGAGTGGAATTAAAGGGGGTCTTTTTCAGGAAAGCAGCTGGTGGTGACTAGTGGAGTTCCACAGGGGTCAATGTTGGGACCACAACTACTCACATTATACATTAATGATCTAGATGAATGAACTGAGGGCATTCTGGCTAAGTTTGCAGATGACACAAAGGTGGAGGGCCAGGTAGTGTTGAGGAAGCAGGGAAGCTGCAGAAGAACTTGGATTGGCTAGGAGAGAGAGTGGCAGATGGAATACAATATGGGAAAGTATGATGTTGTGCAATTTGGTCGAAAGATTTGAGGTGTAGACTAATTTCTAAATGGGGAGAGGCTTCTGAAACACAAAGGAACTTGGGAGTCCAACTTAAGAATTCTGTTAAGGTTAACGTGCAGTGTTCATTTGGTGGTAAGGAAGGTGAATTTAATGTTGGCATTCATTTCAAGATGGCTAGAATACAAGAGCGGGGATGTACTCCTGAGGCTTTAAAAAGCTCCAGTCAGACTGCATTTGGAATATCGTGAGCAGTTTTGGGCTCTGTATCGAAGGAAGCATGTGCTGGTGTTGGAGGAGTGTAACAAAAATGATCCTGGGGAATGAAGAACTTGTCATGTGACAAGCGATTGCGAATTCTGGGTCTGTCTTAATGGAGTTCAGAAGATTGAGGGGAATCTCTTTGAAACTTGCTTAATACCGAGAGGCCTGGATAGAATAAGCATGAAGAAGATGTTTCCACGTGTAGGAGAGACTAGGACCCAAGGGCACAGCCTCAGAGTGAAGGGACTATCCTTTAGGACTGAGAAGAGAAGGAATTTCTTCAGCCAGAGGGTGGTGAACCTATGGAACTCATTGCTGCAGAAGGCTGTAGAAGCCAAGACATTAATTTGTGCTTAAGATCAAGATAGATGAATCCTTGATTAATAAGGGGATCAAGGATTATGGGGCGAAGGCATGAGAATAGCGTTAAGAAACATATCAGCCACACTCGAATGGTGGAGCAGACTTGATGGGCCGAATGGCCTAATTCTGCTGCTACATCTTCTTGGTCTTAGGGTAACTCTGTTATAAATCCAATTCCAGACCAAAAGTGTTTGTTTCATAACCTGCATTGGCTATTCAAAGCTGAGGAAGTTTAATATCTTAGTTGTTTGAGCCAAATAAAAAAGGCTTTGCAATTCACAAGATCAAAACTTGCATGAAAGTCAATGTAAAATTCTTTGCAGCTCACAGGACTGGGACTGAGAAGGAGCAGTGAAGTGAAACATATGGATTTGATAGGGAAGAGAAACATCTCTGATTTGTGGGTGACTGTAAAATGACAGTGTTGGAGAATAGATGAGATTTTGTTTTGCTGTGTGACTTGAAATTTTTCAATTGTACCGTTTAGAAAGCTTTTATTTTTATTTCCATTTTGTAATAAACTTCTGTTTTAATGTGAAAACAAATATATAGCCTTCTGTGCATAATTCTCTGTGCAAGATCTCCATGTTAAAATAAAACAAATTATGATATACCAAGCCAGATTCTATTCTAGGATTTGACTTGACCAGTCATAACATATCACAACATTCCTTCTCTCCTCTCTGCCTGAGAATCCCTCTTGGAACTTTTAAAAGGCTGGATGTCCTATACATGTGAAAACTTAAGATGATTGCTATCCCAAACCTGTTACATCATGCTTCCAAGTTAGGTAATCCAAACAGTTTTGACTCTTAGTTTGGATGATTTCCCATTAGGCTGTGGTGAGCTCAGATGAGTTGTTCGCACCTCCACAGGAACCATTGTCAGGGAGTTTCTTTTTAGCCTTGGAAATGTTTGAGTTTCAGAAAAGTCTATTTGATTTTCTCCTGTAATTATCACAGCCCAGCCCTAATACCAATTCAACCAACAAGGGTAATGATGTGACCAATGCAAGCTGTTTTGTAGTAGTCTGTGTATATTTTCAAGGCAGATTAGCCATCTGTACAAAGTGCTGTATGATAATTATGCATCTATGACAATCTCGACTGACAATTTTGGGTTGTGGAAAGCAGCCAAGCATTAATAAGACCTCATAGTAGCCCTTGGGGTAATTTCAACAGACTGTAGTTGTTATGCTAGTTCAGACTGTTTTAATTGACACAGGCAGCTTATTATTTAAATTGAATTAAAGACTGGAAATTTAAAGAACTTTGTATCATATCAGTTCTATAGACTTTATCTACCCTTCAGAATTTGTGACTATCCTAAAATTTCATGACTGCCACAAGTGAGAGGTCAGGTCTGTGATGAATCAAGTTGGGTCTGCACTGAGTTCAGTTGACCCTGCTGATGTGGGCTTCCTTTAATATGAATCAATCCCCACCTTTCCCCTACCAGTGAAACCAGGATCTGTCAGAGCTGGGATTGTGATCCAGGTCCAACAAGTGACTTAGGGGAGTCACTTTGGAGCCTCCATTACTTGCACAAATCCAGGCTCTTCAATCTGTTCTGAACCTTAATTTTCTTGTCAAGTGCATTACTAAGTCATGGAGAATAAAAAGGAAACAAAATTCTCATTTAGATGTTATTTCCAAGCAGCTCTTAATGCCATTAATGTGTAGATGAGATACCCATGATGGTTTGCTTAATATCTATCCCTCAAACAGCATCATAAAGATAATCTGGTCATTATGATATGGTTGTTTGTGGGAGCTTGTCGAGAGCAAATTGGCTGCCGGGCTTCCTGCATTACAACAACGATTACACTCCGAATGTACTTAATAGGTATTTTTGAGATGTCTACTGGTGGTGAAAAGTGTCATATAAACAAAAGTTGTTTTTTAAAAACCCATATGTGCTTTCAAATAAAATGTTGAAGTAATCACACCTACAATTTGTTAGAGTTTAATGCAGAGGAAACCATTATTGTGATAAGTAAATGAAACTGTACATCTTTGACAAAAGATTTCATCCACAACACCGTCATTTTGTCAACTTGATTTGTCACTAACCCCCTTTAGATATTCTTCAAGAAATTAATGACCATCACAGGGCTGTGAAGAAATACTGTACGATATCCATGATTTTAATGAACATCTGATTCCTTTGCTATTTCTCTTTTTACTGTACAGATTTTACAAGTTGTCATGCTCCTCTGAGAGTGAATAATGTTTTGCTGGACTAGATCTATGTCTTACATTTTGAACACTCATTAGCAAAATCTGAGCATATGATGTTCTTTTGAATAAAATATTAACTACAGAATTATTTGTTGTTCATGCCTGTGCCAAACCTTCATTGAACAACCTAGATTAACCATAATTTATTAATTTTATGAACTTTGCACTGGTATTTGGCATTGAAATGAAAGGAGTTTTTTATTTTCTCTGAAATTTTTTCACTTTTATTGGGAATTGCAAACATCTGGTACAAATATTTAGTTTAGACAGTTAATGTTTATACATTGTGATTTACTGACAAACTCTGGCTATTCATTTTTTTTGTGATGCATGTTATATTTAAAATGTCCAATGTTTAAATCAGTTGCAATAATGAAACACGACAGTGCACTGAATTTACAGTTTAATGAGAATAGCAAATCATTTCCAATCTGCCTCAGAGGAAGAAAAGAAATTCATTTTTTTGGAATTGTGGCATTTTGGTGCAAATTATCAATACATTATATTACTAAGTGTTTTTAATTAACATTTGCCAAGGACAAAGGCACATGGAACATTTCCTGAAAGTTTCCTTCCCAATATTATAATCCACATGGAACTTATATTTTTAAAACAATGAAATTCCTGGTGGATTTGCTTAAGTTTTCTGATTCAAGGCTTTGACTGCAACAACCAAGCATAAAACAACATAGACTAAACATTACTTAGTAGACAACTGGTAGTCTAAACTGCAGAAAATATATTTCCTCCTCTCAATTTTCTTTTTAACATGGCTGAAAACCTCAAACATATTAATACTTCACTGCCTGCTATTTGAAGAATTGCAGATTTTTAGTGAAGCCAGTCCAATATTGCATCCAGCTTCAAATTGGCATAAAATTTCTTTGTTTTTTTTTCTAACCCAGAAGCTAAATACTCTGTGCAATGGTGTTTATAGCATTGGAATAAACCAATTGGCCAAATAATCTCCTTAAGCAATGTTTATGTTCCCTAAAGTACTTCTCCTACCCTACTTTGTCAAGCATATTCTTCTATTGCTCTTCCCTTCATGGACTTAAATAGCTTCCCCCTTAAATGCATTTAAACTAAATTGGTCCAAATATTCATTTGAAAAAGAGCCAATGATTGTTCGTTGCCATAAATAGAACTTGACCCAAGCAAGACAATTGAGCCAAAATATTAATTTATTCCAGGTCAAGAGAGATATTTCCCTTCAAAGGCTGTTGTCATGTAAAGGTTGTTGAAAAGAAAACCCCAGGATCTGAATGAAAATAAGAGCACAAGTCTTAGATTTCTTACAAAACAAGCTCCCCTCCAATGATTCACAAGACCAATTTGGTAACTTTAATAACTGATCTGAAGGTAGGAATCCTTGAAAGCCAATTTTTTTTTTGGTAACTATGTTGTTTAGTTGCTCAAACATGCTATGGATTTATTTTACCTCTTTATACTTGGTATATGTACAACCAATAGTACTCATAGTACTTTGTACTGATAAATTCTTGTATACTTAGCAATGAGACCATAGTTCATCAATATTTGTTGTTGGATCATTGTGGCAGCAAACTGTTCTAAGGAGTATATGTGAAGTAAAGGAGTTACAAACCCTGGCACCAATAATCCTTTATCTATATAGTCTAAAACTACCAACTTTTATTGGGTTACTGTGCCTTTTTGGCATTGTATTGACAAAGTTGTATATTGATTCTGAATTTTTTTTGTTGTCAAAATTTTCTACAGTTCAGTGAACTGGATTTTATGCATTGTTATCTTAACTTTCTTTATTAGCTTATCAAGCAAAAATGTTTTTCATATTACTATTTCTATGAAAAATTGGAAGCTTACTTGGTCTCAACTCAATTTTTCTTAGTTAACATTCGTGACAGCCATAAATTTTCCACTCTGTCACTGGGATTTTGATTTTGGCCAGGGCAACAAAAATCTAATAATATCCAGAGAATTTGGAGAAATAATTTTCATGGCTATACAAGGTCATAACAAAGACAACTGGGCTAAAACATTCAAGGGTTTTGCTTCCAATTTTGGATTAAGTGAACCATTCTTTACCCCTGTCTGTTTATTCAGTTGTCTAGCAATGCTAATGAGCTATGTCAGTATAAATGGAGCAAACAAGCAGTGACAATTACAAACATAAATACAAAAGTTCTATTTAGAGCAATTAACAAAATTGTACATGTTGCTCTACTTTCATCCTTGTTAAGTGCACAAATTTCCTTTTTAGCAGTGGTTGGCTGGAGTTAATTTTATAACAGGAAAAGAAAATTCTCTGTCAAAACTCTTGATGCATAATACATTTTGACCACTTCTTATTTTGCTGTGTGGTAGTGCAGTTAGATAATATTTCAAAGAAATCATCACAATTGCATTGAATGTTGGTTAGAGTTACGAATTTGCATTTTGAAAAACAAAACTGGCTGACTATAATTTTCAATAGTGGGTAGAAATCACATATATTTGAATAAGGGTCGAATTGGGTTCCATATGTTTTTACTGTGTGTTGATCACTTTTTAGTTTGTCAGGCCACAGTCAGCTGAATTTGTTAGTTGGACTTGGACCCTTATGATGAACCTAAATGTGTGTCCCTGCACCATACTCTGTTGGGAATAGTCACTCAACAGTGATTTTCACAGCATTGCCCAGTTAGTGGTTGGAAGATGTGCTTGCTGTTGACTCTGAGATGGCAGTGACCGGAGGGACACCAACTCCAGTTAGAACTGCTGCTTCCTGCAGACAGGGCAGATTCTTATTAGAAGTGCAAGAAGACTTCTTATAGCTAAACAGTTGCTGTCCCTAGCACCAACAATCCTTTATCTACCAAAAAATAGATCCTACTAGTTGACTGGTCTCTTTTTATTACCCATTGTGGACAGGTTCTGCCTCTGCTGCAGCCTTAGGGAAATATTGCCTGGGGATGGGATAGTACTGGCATACTGGCCAACAACTGGAAATTCTGGGCCCATCCACTTGACATTCACTGGCATTGCTCTAATGGAATACTCCACTCTCAATGTCCTTCAGGTTTGCATTACTCAGAAACTGAACTGGATCAGCCTGTTCGGATCAGGTGAGGAGGATGAATTGGCTGCCCTCTTTTTAACCTGCTCTCGGTCAGTTGCAACAAATATTTGCATTTCTTTTTAGTGTTCACCTATTGCACTGCAACCAAAATGTAGCTCACTTGAATGAAAGAACCGATTTCCAAGATTTTCTTGAGTGAAAGAGGTAGTAATTTTATCACCTACTAATTCTGAGAAACAAAAGAATAAAAATGTGACATCTAACACACCAACTCGGGTATTAAATTTCAAAAGGAAAGTGTTTTGTTATTAATTCATGGGATGTGAGTGTCGCTGGCTGGACCAGCATATCATTGCTTGTTCCTGGCTGCTCTTGAGAAGGTGGTGGTGAGCTGGTTTGTTGAACTGCTGTAATCCACCTTCTGTAGGATGACCCATGATGCTGTTAGGAAATCTTGAGCAGTGACAGTGAAGGAACAGTGATCTATTTCCAACTCAGGATGGTGAGTGGCTTGAAGGGTGGTAGTTGCTGGTGGTTGTCCCATGAATCTGCTCCCCTTGCCCTTCTAGATGGAAGTGGTCGTGAGTTTGGAAGGTGCTGTTTAAGGATTTTTGGTGAATTTCTGCAGTGTACGTTGTAGATAGCAGTGGTATGTACTACTGAGCACCGGTGGAGGGAGTAGATGCTTGTGGATGTGATGCCAGTCAAGCAGTCTGCTTTGTCCTGGATGGTATCAAGCGTTTGAGTGTTCTTGGAGCTGCACCCATCCAGGCAAGTTGAATGGACAGGTTTTGGGAGTGAGGAGTTGAGTTTTATTTACTTACTTACTTACTTACTTACTGCAGTATTTCTAGCCTCTGACCTGCTCTTTTAGCACCTGTGTTTATATGGTGAGTCCAGTTGTAGTTTCTGGTCAATGGTAACAACAAGGATGTTGATGGCGTGGGATTCAGTGATGGTAACAACATTGAATGCCAAGAGGTGGTGGTTATATTTTCTCTTATTGGGGATGGTCATTTCCTGGCATTGTCATGGTGTAAATGTTACTTCTACTTGCCAACCCAAATCATATTGTGCAGAGATTGTTGCATTTTGAACATGGACTGCTTCAGTATCGGTGGAGTTGCGAATGTCCAATGTCCAGCACCAATCATTGATGAACATCTTCACCTCTGATCTTTCTGAAGGAGGGAAGGTAATTGATGAAGCAGCTGAAGATGGTTGGGCCTAGGACACTACCCTGAGGAACTCCTGCAGAGATGTCCTGGAGCTGCAATGACTGACCTCCAACAACCACAACCATCTTCCTATATGACTCTAACCATCAGAGAGTTTGCCCCCTGATACCCATTAATTCTAGATTTGCTAGGGCTCCTTGATGCCACAGTCGGTCAAATGAGGCCTTGATGTCAAGGGCTGTCACTCTCTCCTCACTTCTGGAGGTGAGCTATTTTGTCCATGTTTGAACCAAGACTGTAATGACGTCAGGAGCTGAGTGGCCCTGGCGGAACCCAAACTGGGCGTTGCTGAGCAGGTGCTGCTTGATAGCACTGATGACTCCTTCCATCACTTTACTGATGATCGACAGTAGACTGATGGGGCAGTAGTTAGGCAGGTGGGCTTTGTCCTGCTTTTTGAATACAGGACATACCTGGGCAACTTTTCATATTGATGGGTGGATGCCAGTGTTGTAACTGTACTGGAACAGTTTGGTTAGGTGAGCGGTGAGTTCTGGAGCACAAGTCTTCAGTACCATTGCCGGAATGTTGTCAGGGCCTTTTAGCCTTTGCAGTGTCCAGTGCCTCCAACCATTTCTTGATGTCATATGGCGTGAATTGAATTGGCTGAAGACTGGTATCTGTGTTGGGGACCACTGAAGGAGGCAGAGATGGATTATCCACTTGCCACTTGTGGCTGAAGATTGCTGCGAATGCTTCAGCTTTTTTTTTTGCACTGATGTGCTGGGCTCGTCCATCCTCAATGATGGAAGATATTTGCAGAGCCTCCTCCAGTGAGTTGTTTAATTTTCCACTACCATTCAAGATGGGATGTGGCAGAACTGTAGAGTTTAGAACTGATCTGGTTGTGGGATCGCTTAGCTGCCTATCACTTGCTTATGCTGTTTGGCATGCAAGTAGTCCTGTTTGGTAGCTTCACCAGGTTAACTCCTCCTGTTTAGTACACTTGGTACTGCTCCTGGCATGCCCTCCTGCACTCTCCAGATTGGAAAAATGAAGGTTATGTAGTAAGAGCGCTGAGAGCCCTTGAAGTATGGGTGACTTGCATCCTCAGCAGTAACAGAATCTGTAGATCTTTAGATTTTTCAGTGAATAATTGTTTCCCAAGTTTGCTTTTTTCCTCTTGCCACTATTTTCTGAGATGATGAGAGAAATGGGTGGGAACAGAGAGAGCGAGAGCGAGAGTCCCAGCTTTTTTTTTTGTCACAAGTGTTTTGTTTTTCTGCACTGCTGCTCAAAAGCAGTTTTTGCAATATACAATTCAATCTGTATTCTGGAGTCCACCCCCATTGTCTCTCCAAGTTGGCTAACTAGCAGGTAGACCTTTCATCGACCAATAAATGAAATCATACGAATATTAAATAAGCCAGAAATGTGAATTTCTTGGTGCTGACTTAGTTGCCAGGTTTAAATGTATTTCAATAAAAAAATTAATTTATAGTACTGATAGCTTCACTTATTCCATAACAGTCTCTTAGACTCTGTCTGTCTGTCTCAATCTGACCACTGCAGCCATTTTAATTCCATGTTTCCTTTTCTCAAACTGTTTTAGTCCATGAAATGTCTCAGGTGTCACCAACAAATGATGGAAATTTTTAAATTCAGTTGTCCGTATTTCCTACTATCATAATAAGCCACGTAAATACCATGACTAGAGGTGCAGGTCAGAGACTGAAAACTCTGCATGAACAAATCACTCACTCCTGTCTTCTCAAATGCCTGTCTACCACCTACAGAGCAAATCAGGAGTGATGGCATTCTCTCCACTCCTTTGGATGAGTGCAGCTCCAACAAAACTCAGAAAATTTTCTATGTTCAGGACAAAACAGCCTGTTTGGCATCCCATCTAACATCTTCCACATTTATTCCTGCAACCACTGATGTCTAGTGACAACAATGTGTGCCATCTGTGAAATGCACTTCAAATTACCAAAAGCCTGAGTCAACATCTTCCACCTACATGAATGAAGGCAATAAATATGTAGGTGCAACACTACGAGCAAGTTTCCCTCCAGGCCACACACTGTTCTGACTTGGAAGTATATCACTGTTCCTTAAGTGTCATTGGGTCAAAATACAGGAAATCTCTCTAACAGTATTGTGGGTTGACCTACAGCACATGGACTTTAGTGGTTCAAAAATGCAGCTCAATGCTGGCCCAGGCCACATGCCATGATTGAATTAAAAAGGAAAATTCCTGCCATAATGAGCTTGGTAAATCTTGCCCAATTTCAAGGGCTGTTCAACGAGTTGGTGGAGCAAATATCAGCCATGTTTGTTTTAAGGGCTGTGTGGTTCACTGTACTTTTTTTTTACTGTAACAAAGTCAAATCCCTTTGCCTCTGCACCCCACAACCTGATATTTGCCTTGCTGCCCCCTCCCCTCCCCACCCGCCAACCCCCAACCACCCCTTATATCTGTATCATAAGCCATTGTACTATGTGGTACTGAATATGGTACAAAACAGCCCAGGGAGCAAGATAGGGTGAAAGGAATTTTTCAACTTTTTTATGCTTGTGTTTCTTTTGCCAGTGCGCAACTTTGAGATTTTATTGCTGTGTCTCTGCTTCAGTCACCACACAAGAAGTAACTTGTATGTAGTTACTAGAATATTACAAGCAGCGTGCCTATGATTTTACCCTGTGCATTCATGAGTGTTTAAAATATGTTATCTGATACGTGTGTAATATTTCAGAGCAAACAGCTGATTCTAACCTAATTGAAGTTTGGTGCTGTGTGAAGAAAAGTCATTAGTACCATTATTCTTTGAATGTTGGACAAGCTGTTAATACGCAGCACATTGAGTGAATTTGAGGCTCCTCATTGCACCACAAATCCATTATAGACAGAATAAAAAAAAAAATCTCCTCACTGTATGAGAGCCAGTTGATTCTGTGCCACGTGTCAAAGTTAGAGATTTTTCACATTTTTATTTAGGTGCACCATAGCCTTCTTAGGTGACCTTATCTCCTTTTTTTCCCAGCTGCCTACACCATTAGGCGCACATTAATCTCCCATCATCCCATAATAAAAGCTATCGATGGAATGTATAAACTAATGGTGCATCTTATTTGAATGGAATGTCTTAGGTTGCTCTTTATTTGATTTTATAAAAAGATCTCATTTATTTAACTGGTTGCTTTCTCCCCCACCCCAACTTTTAAAGTACCTTGTAGAGAATTTCAACTTGTATTTACAGGGAATTTCTTTGGATGAATTGTCTTCCAAGTACTAGGTTTGGCAATAATTAACAATCATAGAGGTACCAACATTGAGATGGTATTTAGGGAGAAGTAGTAATATTACATGAGAAATGTTTTCCATGCAGATTGACTTTAATTCCTGTGCAGTAACGTATCAGTAAATTATTGATATAACTTTTTCTTTCAGTGGGAAGTCTGCCGTATATATATTAGAGACTTTTAAAATTATTTATTTTGATACATGAGAGAGGTGGATCTGACCACCTTATTCAGAAGCCGTAGAGTAGATTGTACAGGCATATGATTCACTGGAGTGCTGTTGCACCTCTAAACAGAGGGAACCGTTAAACTTCCATATCTATTAATTACATTGCAAGGTTTCACATATTGCTTTGCTCCAAAATAGCATTTTAAAGGTTGAATTAGAAACTATTTTGTTTGCTCTGGATGAGATGTTATCGTGACGCTCCATCTGCACTTAAAGATTTCATAACTCCACTTTAAAAAAAGTGAGCGACATCAGCCATCAGCACTCAGCAAATGATCTGAAAAATATTGCATTGTTGTTTGAGGCCCTGCTGTGCATATTGTAAAATCTGAAATGCTGAGGTCATACTGGATGCTATATAAATGTGTGCCTTTGCTAGACATTTGGTCTATTTGTCACAGAGGTTTTCAGTTGCACTCGAGTCCCAGGATATAAAGCTGAATTATTTTTAGAGTTTGCTGCTGTTGGCCAGCCCTTTCCTGTGAGAGTGGCAGCAGTTATTAACAAAGACTAAATGAAAACAGTGTTTATTTGCTACTTTTGCTTAGCTCACTCGTGACAGATCAGGAATGCTGACGAAATTGATCCTTTTTGCATATTTGAGGCGAGAGACCAGAGGCTGTACAGGTTATTTCCAGATCCCAAAAGTCACTCCTAGAAAGAAGCTGTCAATGATTTGGGACTTTGATGCAGATGGCCCTTTATTAACATGGATAACAGGTTTGCTATGTAAGAAAGGGTGACAGGTGGGCCATAGATACTAAAGGGGCCAACCAGAGATCTTCCAACTGAAGAGAAGCAGGTGTCAGTAAAGGTTGAGGGCATCTGAATATGGCAGGTGCCCATTCACCAATCTTTTTTTTTTTCTTTAAATACTTTTTTTAAAAAGTGGAAAACCTGGCCTTGGCACTACATTACCCAAACTTTATATGTCACTGGACCTGACCTCACGTCAACCATGCCTCTTAGCCATGCAAGGCTATTCCTATGGTTCCTACACTAAACTTTGTCCCCTGAACCACTGGGAGTCCCCTCCCCTGCCCATGTCACTTGTTTCTAAGAGGCCTGAATACTTTATAGAGCTGCTTTCCAGAACTACCTGAGCGTTTCTTTAACTGTCCTCCCAATGTATCAGGAGGAGGCATTGCTGATGGAATTTCTGTAGTGCTGTTAACGTATGACTGATACACCACACATCCGGACAGGATTGTGTTGATAGAAATTTCTATAAGCCAGGAGATGTGTTGATTTTCATTTGTCTTTGTTGTCAAACAGGACACTGCTGTTGCTAATGAAGGCTGTGCTAGTGTTGGATGTCCTCATCATGGTGGCCTGTTGCGGCATGGGAAGTGCTTCATATATTGCTAAGTTTCACCTTCAATGTGAATGGGATTTGGAATATTTTGACAGACCAAGTCGGGGTTTGAGTTTTGTGACAATTTTATTTGGAAGCAGGCTGAGTATTTTTGTATGCAGAATTGAGGAGATAAGAGTGATTTGCAAATCTGATGCCAAGTGAGCAAAAGCAGTAGACTCATCCACATATTGTAGATCATGTATATCTATGGCAGTCAGGTTACTTTTAGCAAAGAGGTAACTGAGGTTCAAGCGTTTTCCATCTAAATTGCATTTCACGTTGACACCAGAGTACAGTTGATCTTTTGAGGTGAATAGACATTATGTAATTGTAAATTGAATGGGAGCCATCACATAGCCTTGCTTGAACCAGGTCCAGATTTTGAAGGCATTTGTTTCAAATCTCCCAATCAAGATTGTTGCGGTCATATTGAACCATTATGTTTAGCAACTAACTCAGTGATTCATAGGGTGGGAAATTGGAATTAATTACAGCTGTTGCTACCTTTTGACAGTGCACAGTATATTTGCATTTTTTTTGTGAAAAGCGCTGGATGCCATACAGGAGAGACATGTGCACAGTAAATGGCTATGTCAGTACGTAGACAAGGCAAATCACTAATGTTGAATGCTGATTTGGCACCAGCAGTGCCATTCTGAAGCTCGGAGCTCGAGCTGAGAGGGTTTCTTAACCTCTCACAGCAGCAGCCAATATGATCAGTAGCAAGAAAGGACTCTACCTGAGCCACTAAAGGGATCAACAGCTCGTTTACAGGTTAGTTGCTCTTTGATTTTCTTCTGGTTGTTTTGATTGTTCAAGTCTTGGAACTCTATATTGTTGCTTAAAGCTGGCAAAGCCTAATTGGGTAGTGTGACTGACATTGGAGTCGTATTCTTACTGACTACAAGATTTCTGCACAAACCAGTTGCTCTCCGGTATATCTCCAATAGTAAACATTTCTGTTGCGATGCAGCAGAAACCAGATTTCATCAGTGGCTGAGAATCCAAAGTGGTCCCTAGGTGCACAATCTGACACTGCTTGGCATACTGTTTTTAGTTTGTCTGCAGGGATTTTGCAAACCTTTCGCTGATTTTTGAAGGCCAGGGAACGAGTTTCAAAAGCAGCCAGTGGCAACAGAAGGATGTACTGGAAGCCACATCCTACCGTCCCTCTTTCCTTCTACTAGCACCTCCCAAAACCTTCTATTCCTTCTTCCCTCCTCCTCCTCCTCCTCCTCCTCCTCCTCCTCCTCCTCCTCCTAGCACTTTCCACAAGGTCCTAATCCCTTTCATCACGCCGACCCATTCCCTTTCCTCCCACTGACTTGCCTCCTACTCTTTTCTCTGTATTCTTGAGTCCTTCCTCCTATTACCTCCTACCAGTTTCCATCCTCCTCCCTCCGTGTCACCTCACCCTCTCCTGTTTGACTCTTACCCTCCCTCATTTTCCAGCCGGTTGTTCCCACTCCCCCCGAACATTTCCTTCAAAACTCCTCCCATCACTACTCAAACTTAACCCTCTCTGCCTTCTCCCGTAAGTACTCATTTCCTTCCCCTCTCCTCCACTGCTTGGGTTCACTCCTAAATCCATATCTCCATACAGTGCCAAGCATCTCTGTATCTTTTTTTTTCTCATCCCCTCCTACTCCTCCATCACCAGTCATCCTCATTTCAACATTACTTTCTCCACCTACTGCTCTCGGCCTGCCCAAGTTTCCCCCCTTCTGCCGGCTCTTGCCCTGCCTATCCGCTCCCTTCTGTCCTCTTCCCTTAATTTTTCCTCTAGCAAACTCCTCATTATCCCACACCATTCTATATGCCGCTAGCTATCAGATTTCCCTCCTTCTCCTTGATTACATGTTCTGTCACTAGGAGAATGAAAGTGAATATGCAGCAAGTGAGAGGAGAAGGCTGGAGGGAATAGTGCTCATTAGGAGACCATATTCGTACTGTGTACTCAAAGAGCAATTCTGCTACTTGAACCTCAATGGTGTGCAAGGGTTGATAGCTTCAACAAAAATGTCTTCACTAAGACTACCTGCTGCAGTCAGAACTGCAGCCTTACAGCAGGGCAGGACAGCATTGCCAGTGGCAGTGAAGGTGACCATGGAAATGAACCTTTTTATACACAGGTATTTTCCAGGCTGGAGCAGTTTGCATTCTCCTGTTGCGTTAGGAGGGGTAACTGAGGCTTTCCGTTCAATGAAAGCTAACAACATGTCATTCTGTCTCAATAGAGAGTAGAGGCAGTGTGGTCTTGCTGAGATTGCTGCTTACTCTGTGGTGCAAGGTGTGGTTGTGTGAGCATATTGTGTTGTGGCCTTTGCAACATGGCCCTGTATTGGAACTGAGAAGGATTCCATTCCCTCACTGTCCAGCTGGTTTCAGACCAAAGGCAGCGAATCATGCAGAACTCTGCCAGTAATTATGATGCCACCTATCTGTGACACTGTACCATGCTGGCTATATTTTAACCACCACCACAAACAAACAGGCTTCTGGTTAGCAATAACTAGCGATTTAGTTGAAGATGTGACTGGTGGCCTTGGTGTATGAGCCAGATGTCTGTGTGGAATGCACATGACAAAAGCTATGGTGCCACACATAATGTAACAGCACAGAAACGGGCATGCTAACAGAATGACTCAGATGCCTGGCCTGCTCCAGGGGATCCCTGCAGTACTGGGCTGAGCAGATGTTAAAATTGCTTGTGGCCTGTTGCATACTGCATGAGGGGGCTGCCTTTACAATATAAGTGATGAGAAGATTAGGAGGCAGGGGAAGCAACTTTGGCCTATTTCTGGTTAGTCTGTCTGTGAAGAACTAAATGGGTGCAATGCCAATAACCACAACAATTCTTCATTCACCAGCAATCCCACAACTTAACTTCCCAATGTCACTGACAATCACAGCTTCTGCTTGGCTGTAATTAAAGCCACTGCAAAATAAACATTCTGAAACAAACTGAGCCACAATGCAAACGAAAATTAATAAATCCACTTTAAATGTCTGTGTGCCTTGCCTGTTCTGCTTCTGCACAGTGCCAGTACGATGGCTACAGCATGATTGATGGAAAGCTGCTACCTTTCAGTGGTGTAGATTGCAGATGACTTTCAGGACAATTTTGAACAACTCTGGCTCGAGAAGGCCTGGCTTTGAACCAAGGTGCAGGTGGCCGAAAATTGCGCAGGGGTCAAAGGACAAATGTTGTCCCCCTGAGAGAGTGGAGCCACTTTGTCCTACACAGCACGATTGCCATTCCCTGATGGCAGCAGCCCAACAAACCTAGTGACCCCTCACAGGGTAGGTTGCTGGGCTGTTGTGTGATGTCCTGCATGTGGCTTTGCACAGTGTAATCCACAGTTTCTATGACCGCACCCCAAGCTTCTGTTGCAGCACTGGGGTGTTGTTTAGCTGCTGCTTGTGCTACAATGGAGCATCCGATAGTCTCATGATTTGAGCTCCCCTTGCATGGAGTTGACCATCATGCTCCAAGCTCAGCTGCAGAATCCTTGTACCTAGTTTGTGCTAGTCTGCATGGCAAGTTTCTCGGTTCAATAAGCGGTTTCTTTTGTACCCCTGAACAGTGTTCTATGGGTGGGTGCCCCATTGAAATACATTGAGTATTTTGAGACCAGTAATGCATTTGGTTGGATATGACTTTTGAAGATCTATTCATTGACTTTTTAACGTCAAACATGTTGTCATGCTATACCCAGATCCTTGGAGTTAGACCTATGGTATTTCCCTCCATATATATCTGCTCCCATTGCCTACAGAGAGTGTGTCTGGAAGAGCTCCTGTCAAACACAAGAAGGAAGAGCTAACTCAACAACTAAGGTCTCCAGTGCCATATCCTTATTGTGCTTTATTCCATGTTTCCCAGGTTAGATTCAATTCCTGAATAACTGTCAGCACTTCATTATTCTTTCTTAGAAGCGATGCCATTAGCAAGCTCAGCATTTGTTGCCCATCCATAAACACTGTTGCTAGGTCATTTCAGAGGGCAGTAAAGAGTCAGTCACATTGCTGTGGGCCTGGAGTTGTACGTAGGCCAGACCAGACCAGAATGGCAGATTTCCTTCAGTGAAGGACGCAAGTGAACCAGATGGGTTTTTTATGACAAACAATGATAGTTTCATGGTGGTTGTCATCATCACCATCATATTTAGCTACCATGATGCAATAACAACATTTGCCTGGATGTCTAGATTACTAGTCCAGTCATATAATTACAAAATGGGAACAACATACTTTGCCTTTAAGAGGGGCTAACTTTGAGTGGCACTGGATATTCACAGTATTGTCCTCATCTAATGCACCCAGTCAACCACTGCTTAGTTACACTACCTTAAAATTGAAATATTTGAAGTGAGCAGACAAAGTTGCTATTCTGTCTGCACAACTGAGCGAATGCAGGTTAATTGTACATCTTTTTTGGGTTCTGTTGAATTTACTTGCCATTGTTAGATAAGTTAAGTTTTTTTTTGGAAGGTCACTGCTGATCTAATTCAGACCATATTAATTTCAAACGTGCTTTTCCCTTTAGCAAAGTGATGTGTCTATACTTGCTCCAACATTTGAGTTTCTGTCAAGTGTTTCTCACTGTCATGGAGGCTGATTGATGGAAACTTTGGCTACAGTTTCAGAACAAGATGTATACTACACTTTTACTTGCAGTCTTTTTTTTTAAAGAAAAGAGTTTATTTCTGGTCTGGTCTAAAGCATATGGTACTATTCCTTAATCTGTTTCCAATTCTGACAGAACCATGACAGAAAATGCTGTATCTCTCAGCAGTGCTGTGTGACCTCCGTTTTATAAAAGGCAGGATTTTGGGTTTTCTAAATCCTGAACTAACTTATCTGTTTGTGCCTACAAACTCAAATGAGCAGATTCTGAAAATTGGTAATAAACAAAATTCTGGAGAAACTTGGCAGGTTTGGCAGCATCTGTGTAGAGGAAGAAAGAGTTGACGTTTCGAGTCCAATGTGAGTTGCCTTCTGTAATGGTGAAGATTGTTAACATTAAAAGATGTTCCAGTGAATACCAGTGGTGGCTGGCTGAGTTGTTTTCCAGCATTGGCTAATGACCTGTCTCGAAGTCAGTGGAATGCTTCAACTCTAGTGGCTAGTGTGCTCGCTGTGCTACACATCAATAAAAATCAGTGTTGAAATTATGGAAGAATTGGAAACCATATGCCAGGTATTGTTATTAAAGGGAAGTTTATATGGAAAGTAGATTCTTCCAGGTGAAGGGAATGTAATAATTGCATCAACTTTTTAAAACACATCTGGTTTAGTGTGCACACATGTTTTAAAATGTATTTTTGCATCCATAAGTAAGCAATAATGTAATGGAATTTTCCTTTTCAAGCAGCTCATCATAATTTCTACAGTAGTAGCAGCACAAACCCTGATAACAAAAGACCCTTTTACCATGAGGGAACGATAACTGAGAAGACCTACAGGTAATAGACAAGCTACTTTGGAAAAACCTGAGTGGTGGTTTCTTTACTTCTTCTTCTAATTGGTGAGAGACCCTCTCAATGAATAGTGGTTTTAGAATTTAAGTACTCAAGTGACCCTGAACAATGTGAAATAAAATGTCTGCAACAACAAATTACAGCTCTTTATCTTTGACAGTTGGACCAGAATTAATTTCTGAAAGTTTGCATAACATCGATTGGACTTTTTTTTTTAATTCCTTTTTCCACGTAGGAATTTTGATTCAAAGGCATTGCCTTTTCTTTTTCTATTTCAGTTGTGCTTGTATTTGGCAAAATGTGCTGCTTTTAGTTTAAATTTGGAAGACTGCCTGTCTGAATTGCTGACATGTTTGCGATTGTGGACTGTAGAAAGGCTTCTGTTTCAGGTTTCAGTTCATAAGAATTGGATTTTGCAGATAACTGGATGAAGAGGTTGACTATCAGTATCAAATGAGAAGAACAGTTCTCCTTAAGGGGGATTTAAAAAAAAAAAGCCCCAGGAAGAAGAATGTCAGAGTTACAATATGGATTTTCATTTGAAAAATGTGGAGTAGACAGTTCTTGTCACTTGGAAACATATATGATTTATTAAGGGTAGTTTATATCCTGCTCTGGATGTACACTGTAACAAATGGATCTTCATGCTGTTGCTAATGTGCAACAGCGGATTGCTGCGTCCTGACTATGCTCTTATTTTTCAAAGATTCTTTACCATTTTTAACACACCCCTGCTTTGAACACAACACAGTAGTAATTTGTCACGCTGTTTAAACTATTTGCAGCTGTTGAAAGGCATAGATTGCAGGTGCCAAATCTTGTACTTGCCCTCCTCCTGACTACCACCCTGGCTTGCAGTTCCTGCAAGAGCCCTGCCTTTTAATTTGAACCGCACTGTTTTAAAAATACACTATCGTGCAGCCAACACATAGGTTCCAGAGGCATAATTCTATTAGTCAGGCTTAATGCAGCCATATGGGGAGACAGGGTTAAAACTCATTCTGCCCTAATAAACCAAACATTGTGATTACCAAAATAACATGGGTCAGATGTCAGATTTCAGCAGTGTTAAGAATGCAGAAAATTGAACCTGATGTATAAATCTCAATGGAGAAATGAATTGGAAAATCCCATAACATACGCTTTAAGGTTCTTTTTTAACAAAAAAAAATTGTAAAGGAAACACTTTAGGTTTTCACAGTAATAGTTCAACAATCTCATTTTGTCTCCAACTGTCATAATACTTAGTTTGAGGCCAGTACTAGTTTTACTGAAAATTTCATACATATGAGTTTTTGACATTGTGTGAGTGATTTCTTTTAGTAGTACATCATCTTTAGAATAGTTCTTATTTGCATTGTCAACAAAATGGAGAAAATGGATTTGTCATAAAACTGATTTATTGACATCCTTTGGAATTTATTGCGGGTTGGGACTGAATGTCTAGACAGATTTCCCAAATGTAGTGACGTAAATACATGGCGATGATTTTATTTTCAGTTAATCGCACATATTTGAAGTAAGGTTTCCTTGCATCATTCCCATATAAGACTTGTGCATTAGTTTGAGATTGGCACTTCATGTGGACAGGTTCCTGGTTTGATGACCAGGGGAGATAATTATGTTTCCCTGGGAAAGATAGCACATTAAATGAACTGCAGTAGATAAAACTCTTGGCACAATTATTTTCAAAATAGACTTGTTACAGTATCATTTGAATCAATTTTATAGAGCATAAGAATTTAAAATAGCTGTTAACAGAATTTAGAGTCAATATATTCCAAAGCTTCTAAGGCTTCTTGTAGTCAAATTAGGAGGGATGAACTGATTCCTTTCCGGTCCCACTGCTGTACAGATCTTAAAGTTTGAATTTAAAAAGGGAATTGATATTGACAATTTTATACCTCCGCATCAGAAACAAGTCAGCCAGATTCCTTACCTAACAAATAAATAACCGGTTTATTGCGAGAAGAAAATTTTTTAGTTGAACAAAGATGCAGTGATTCCTAACAAAAGGTTTCAACTGTACAATTATCTATAACTACTCTTTTTGATAAATAACATACACGTGTATGCACACACTCCAAACTCCAAATCTGGTTTAAAAAAATAATTAAGAACTCCTGTAGTGAGTTATTTTAAAAGTACTTGGCCAAACATCGGTTAAATACTGAAAAAAAAAATCATTCACAGATTGTCCAGGTGTTAGTCTGTAGCTGAAGTCGCTTTTCATCCAAGCTGTTGGCTCTGTAGTGTCTTTCTGGATCAGTTATGGTTGGCCAACAATGATTTTCTGAAGACTGTGATGTGTGTTTCTCATTCTTCTTTTTGGAACTCTTCATTTGTGGTGATGCTATTTTCCAAAGGATATATATCTTTTATTCCTTGGGAGAGGTTTCAGGAAAAAGAGTGAGACAAGGCAAAGGTTGTTGCTCAGACTTGTAATTTCTGATTCAGTATTCCGTTCCAATATCATCTTTTCCTACTTCAAACTAGGACATGGAATCTCTTCTGTGTTTTCATGCAAACAGTTTGTTCCTTGCCAATGCAGCATTTTTTCAGACCTATAGCATTGTGGTTGACTCATAGCTGCCCTCCAGAATGGCCTAGCAAGCCACTCAGGTCAGCATTAGGATTACACAATAAATGTGGGCCTTGCTGTGATTCTCCCATCCCAAGAACAAACTATGGTATTAAAAGTAACAGCCTGCACCTCTGAAAGGGGAGGTGTGCTGTGTGACTGGAGCAGTTACTGGAAGTCAGAAATTGTTTGGGGAAAGAAAGTGGTAGAGGGCAAGGTCCAAGTTTCTCTGGTGTAACAGTAGAGACCCTGGAGGTAAGAGTGGTCCTTGACCTATAACGGACCAGGAAGCTCTTTTGTCAGATAACTGCAAAAAAACACAATGGAAACAAATAGCTATCACCCTGTCAAGGCCAGCAGTTTAGCTGTGAGGACATGTCGTGTTACATCCAAGACATTTATTGTTCTCCTACTAATGATGGTAGTCATTGAACTTCAAATGCCATATCCATGCAAATGAATCCATAGTTCATTCACACTTGCTCAATTCACTACGAGTTCTTCGCTCCCGTCCCAACAATCTCCAATATGCAGCACTCATGTTTGTTACAATCATAATGAAAATGGATGATCAATATTACATTTTCATCATTGACTTGAGTTCCATGGACTTAACATGGTTTGAAAAGGCTACTGTTGACCTAAAATGGCTTTTTGATGACCTGACAAGCCCAGATAACCCACATTAAATATACAATAATCATCTGCATCAGAGTTCTTATTTTTATTAAGAAGCCTGGTGAGGTATCAAAACTTGTGTTTCTTGTTTTGTTCACACTTCTATGATAACACTGCATATGTTGAAGATAAAAGGTTACCTGTGGAGTGTTGAGTTTGGAAAAGGCAATAGCACTAGTCTTGTTATAAATAAATTAACCATTTTTCAGTAGCTTGCTTTGAGCAAGGACCAAGCAAAATGGACTGAACATAGCAAGAATACAAAGAGCTCCCCTCTCTAGATCCCTATCTTAGCAAACCAGTGCTGGTTTAAAACAAAAGACCATGGGCAAACCTTTGACTGAGAGACCGATGGTATCTGAAAGTTCTGTGACTCCTGAAGAAACCAGTAAGCAGCCAAGCAGTTGGGACTTTGGCTTCACTCTTGCAATTCAAAGACTGAGAAACTTTTACCCCTCCTCCCTCCACCTCCTCCTTCGAAAGCTTGTTTTATTTTTGTCAGTTTTTTTTTGTTGGGTCCTATTGTTTGTTTCTTTTGGTCATAAAATTCCACTCCCTTTCACTCCAGAGAACCGTGGAAGTGGTGCTTGCTTGCTTTGATTGTGGCCAACTAAATTAATTGAAGCATGATAGGTTCATGCTAAAAAGAAAAAATAGTAAAAATAAGATCCTTATTGTGCCTGACCAAGAAGGAGCCGAAAGTAAGGATAACCCTGATCTCTCCTTGTGTAGTTTTGTAACGTATGTCCCATTTGTAACTTCAGCTCATCCACTTGTATTTAGAACTGCTGCAAGCTTTGCAACCAAATCTCTCAACTTGCACATACTGTCAGCTATTCATCCATGGCCATTACATCATTCAATTATTTTGTAGCATTTACTGAGAGACCTCCCTGTCTTGCAGGATAAGGTGGCACAGAGCTGGAGACAGCAAGAGCTAACTGATGCAAGATAAGGATAACTGCAATTTGGAAGGTGAACCAGATTCATTGCAGTATTGATATTGTGTTCAACCCCAAAATGAGTTTTTGACCATGCATTCACTCCCTCCCCCAAAATGCTGATTTTCAACTCTGTCCATAACTGAAATCCAACCAAGTCTTGTTTACCCATCATCCCTGAGCTTGGTGAGCGGTAGTTGCTCCTATCCACTAGTTAGCCCTTCAATTTTAAAACCTTCATTCTTTCTTATAAATCCATCTATGAAGCATAGTGTTGCTCCTCAATTCCTCTCTGATCTTATCTAATTATACAGGCCCTTGAAATCTCGGTTTCTCCTATTCTAGCATGTTGTGGCATCCCCTGACTGTGTAATCACTACATTATTTATTACCATGTTTCCAGCTGCATTATCTCCTCTGAAGTTTCCTCCCTAAAACTTTTTGCCCTTCTCTTTTCCTTTTCAAGATGCTCCTTGCACCTCCCATTCTGTTATTTCCTTCTGTGCATCAATGTCAGCCATTATTTCTATTGATAATGCTCTTGTAAAGCATTTTGGAATGTTTGGCTGTGTTTAAAGGTACTGTATAAATGCATGTCATTTTGTTTTTACAATGTGCCCCTGTGGCAATTGGACACAGATATGGATCTTGGTGTCAAAAACAAAGTAAGGGTAATTTTAACGTAACCTCCTGCCATGTGGCTGAGATTGGATTTTACTTCCGTTCACTTCAGTTTCCAGCGAGACAGACTACATTAAAAGTTCCCTCAAATGAGCAGCATATTTTATGGTTCACTAAATATAGAAGTGTCACCTGAAAGTATGTGCGTATAGTGGATTATCTAATTTCACTTAAAAATATGTTATGGTTGATTCGATGACTAACGTATGATGACACAGAAGTTGTTCTGCGATTATACATCCAAATTTAGTCATTGCGCATCTGTATTCAAATTTCCTTCAAGTGGCTGCTATTTACTGAAAGCATGGGAAAGAGGCATGGTAGGGAAAGGAACGCAGTTAAATTTAAAAGATGTGCAGAATTTAAAAGGTCACAGTAAAGAGTCCAGTTAACAGCAGTTTGAATATCTGCAAATTTCACTTGTGGTAGTTGTTGCTCTAATGATAGCAGATAGATTTGTACTTTTTGTTTTATGTACTCTCTCTTCAAATTATTTATGGCAACATTTTAACAATTCTCACTTGATCCAATTAATAGAGTTGATAATTTCTTAGTTCTGCTACAAAAACGATTCTGTCATGCTGTAAAATGATTTCCGGAATCATAAAGCTACTTGATTGTGTATGGTAAACTGTACTGAAGACTACTTTGGTGTGCAGTTGTGGGCGTTATCGCAGGGTTAGCTACGTGACGCTGAGGAACAGATTGGGAGACAGATTTTGGAAAGGTTTGTCAGTTACACTATAGACACTTAAGTGACTCCTGGATAGGCACATGGAGGATGGTAAAATGTAGGGTATGCAGGGTAGATTGGTCTTAGTAGAATAATAGGTTGGCACACCATTGTGGGCTGTAGGGCCTGTACTGTGTTGTACTGTTCTATGACCTACACTGCCATTGTGCAGCAACGATTGAATGCTGTATAGTCAGAGACACTTATTCCTCCAATCAGATATTAAGATGAGCCCCAGTCGTTCAGCAAAGTTAAAGCAAAATACTGTGGCTGCAGGCTATCTGAAGGTCATGTTTATTGTCAATGCCAGCACTAAATGGCACAAAATGCACATGTGCTCTGTTATGACATGACGTCCAGGGAGAGACAAAAGAGATGATTATTTCTAAGGAGTGAAGAATGGGGGGATGTTGAGATGGAGGCAGCTGGAGTGGGCAGGGGCAGTCCTGTCCCCTCATCCCACTTTGGCACTCTGCCCTTTCTCAGTAGGACCCCGGTCTCCGCCATGCCTCCCTGACTCCTCGTCAGCAGCACTTGAGCCTGCAGCCTGTCTTGTCAGGGTCAGGCAATGTCACTATCATGGGCTGCGCAAGGCTGCCTTGTATTGAGCATATTCCCTCTGACATCTACAATACAAACAAGAAGTGCAGGAAATACTCAGCAGGTCGGGCAGCAACTGCTTTGCCCAGGACCCTAGAAACTGCAGAAGGTTGTGTGCACAGCCCAGACCATCATCGAAACCGACCTCCCATCCATGGACTCCATTTACAATTCTCGTTGAAGCTTAAACATGCACCAGCAGGTTCAAGAAGAGCTGCTTCCCTGCTGTTATTAGACTGCTGAATGGTAGGGGTGGCACAATGGCTCAGGGGTTAGCACTGCTGCCTCATAACACCAGAGATCCAGGTTCGATTCCACCCTTGGGCGACAGTCTGTGTGAAGTTTGCATATTCTCCCCATATCTGTGTGAATTTCCTCTGGGTGCTCCGTGTGCAGGTTAGGTGGATTGACCGTGCTGAATTGCCCGTAGTGTCCAGAGGTGTGTAAGTTGGGTGGATTAGACATAGGAAATGCCGGGTTACAGGGGAAGGGTAGGGGAATGGGTCTGGGTGGAATGCTCTTTGGAGGGGCTTTGTGGACTTGTTGGGCCGAATGGCCTGTTTCCACACTGTAGGGATTTTATGATCTATGATGATGACTCTCTAACTTCAAATAATGTTGATCTTACTTTGCACACCTCCTGTGCAGAGTAACGTGTATGCCTCTGTCTGTCTAAACACCCTATGATCTGTATGTCCTTGTTTTGCAAGCAGTACAGGCAGACCATAGCAAACAAAGCTTTTCACTGTACTTAGGTACATGTGACTACAATAAATCAAAGCACCTTGGAGGGAAAAAGAATATTAGTGTTTCAGGTTAAGCATGGCTGTTAGTGACTGAAGAAAGGGTGTAATTGAGTGATGGGTTTTGAAACAGAGGACAGAGATAGGAACAAAAAGTTCTGGGACGGGGCAGAGAGCAGACGAGATTCACTGACGAAGGTTCATGGAGAGTGAAAAGCAAAGGAAGTGGTAATGGCTGTGGTAAGGATAAAAAGCATTTGTCCAGGTGTACACATCTCTTTTTTTTTAAAAGACATAGGGGTGGGAACACATGTGACCCTTAAGGGACTTGTGTTTTATAAATTGGATCATTTGATGCAAAGCAAAGAGAAACTTATTGAATTTGTTTGATCAGACCACATTTAGAAGACTGTCCCCAGGTTTGACTGCTTTATTTGGGAATGTGGGTGAGGCCACAGAGTGAACAGAAAATATTCATTAAAGTGATAACGGGAATGGGAGATTTTACTTATGCAGAACAAGGGGGAGCATTTTATTGGATAAAACAAGGGGAATTATATAGTAGAAGTGTAAAAAAAAAAAAAATAAGGAATATGTTTAGGGAATAATCTAATTCTGCTTTTTGGTAATTAGAGGAAATGTATTTGAGATAAATCCTTCAATCTCTGCTTTGGTTCTTCTGATTAACTTTTATACACTGAAGACTTAAAGCAGAGAGTACCCCACCAGAAGGAAAGCCCCACAATATTATAAAGAGAATTTGGTTTTGCTTTGCTTTTTCAAATATTTTAAAGAACATATTGAAAGGACAAAGTAATAACACCAACTGAGTGGCACTTTTTTAAAAAAAAACTTGTATTCAAAAAACACTTTTAGCATAATAAAATTGTCCAAGGCTCTTCAGAGGGGCATTATCAAGCAAAATGTGATATTGAGCCGCATGAAGGGATATTAAGGCAAATACATTGATTTTTAAGGAGCTGAAGGCGTGGCTGCCGGTACTGAAACAATTAAAGTCAGGGATGCTCAAGTAGGCAGAATTGGAGAAACGCAGATATCTCGGCACCATGAATGACTGGAGGATCTTACAGGGATTGAAAGGGGCTTGGGGTGATATCATGGAGGGATTTGAAAACCACGATCAAAATTGAGGCACTGATTAATCAGGACTGAATGAAAGTCAGTGAACACAGACATGATAGATGAATGGTAGGTGAATGTGGCATCATAGACAGCAAGGACTTGGTTTTCATAATCACTTTCCCACAAGTTCAAGGTAGTATGCACCAGTGCAGCAGCCTGAGATATTGGTGAAAAGAGAATCATTTTGTTTATTTTGTGACTGTGTGACTGCGATAAAGCCTTCCTGCACTTGTGCAACTTTCCTTGGCTGCCTCTCTGACTTGTTTATTCTAAAGAGTGTCATTGCCTCCTGTCACTTGCCTCAGGTCTGTGCTTGGCTTCTGAGGGGTGATGCTTACACGTAAGAGAGAGCTGCTGATTTGATTGAAGAAAGTGAAAATGGGGCCCCGATATTTTTACAAGAAAAAGCCACTTGCAGACGATGGCGATCTTCAGTCGGGCTATCGGCCTGTTTAAAAATGCAGTTCAGCTGCCTTGATGGCTTGGAAGGAGCGTGCCTGCAAGGATGTTGACATTAATGATCAATTGCTATATAGTCCATAATGTGGCTCCGTAGACACACACACACACTGAGGGGCCAGAAGCTGGCAAAATCGCTATATAATGGTGAAGAACAAGGAGGACCTTGTTGTCTCTGATGGAGAAGCAGCCAATGATGATGGCAGCAATGGAGCATAACTTGGGCCTGGTTAGTTTTGGCTGGATCGAAACAGGATACAATTGTTGCAAGGACCTATTTAAGACAGAGACCATACATCTAATCAGCCTTAACGATCTCACTGCACAGCTAATTGGCATGCTGTTGCTAAAGCATCCATTAAAACTTGATGCTACACACTTTTTCCAGGAGATGTCCGTTCCAAACAAAAGAAAATGCCGCATCAGCTCTAGACACTCGATCAACAGGGTTGAATCTGACATCATCTCTCCCTCTGATTCACCACTGTCTATGGTTTGCTCATGAGATTCCCCTTCAAATCCAGGCCTGCAATTGAACATTAGTGACTCATGATTAATCAGAGGAAAACTTCACCTTGTGCTTAGCCAAAGGCTGTTCACCATGGTGCTGCACTTGGGCAGTGGGAGGCAAGACTCTGGACAATTGTACAGCACTAATAAAAGTGCAGAACTTAACACCATACAGCACAATACAGTTACATTGATTTAAAATAAAGCAAAGAACTGTGAATGCAGAAGGTCTGAAACAAAAACCGAAATTGCTGGAGAAACTCGGCATGTCTGGCAATATCTGTGGAGGGGGAAACAGCTGGCATTCTGAGTCCAGTGATCCTTCTTCAGAACTGACAGTGAGGAAACTGTGGCATTTATGCTGATGATGGGGGAGAAAAGGGCTAAGAGGATACGTAGAGATGGAGCCTGGGGATTTGAAGCATTAACTCTGTTTCTATCTCCACCTAAGGCTGCCAGACCTGCTGAATTTGTCTAGAGATTCTTATTTTGTTTTTGATTCTGGCTTGAGTCATTTCTGTGTGAGTATAAAATGCAGAGGATGTACGATCATGTTCTGCCCTACATCCAAGAAGAGAGGCCTTCATTTTGTCCATCTTTATTGACAAGCTATGTACCCGGTGCACCCAGTTGCTATGTCATTCAGATTTCATGCATCACAGGGACATCTTTGTGCTTCTACCAAACAACTCACCTCACAGAATTGGTGGTGGCACTGGATCCAGGATCGATTGTATTTCCCTGCTGCAAGCCCCAAGCTGTCTCCTGCCATGTTCACTTGGTGATACTCAAGAGTGTTCTCCTAACTGTTGGATAAAATGTTTCCCTTCAGTGTTTCTTCTCATGGACCAGGAGTTGAAGATCTTGACCTCAGAACTGGAGAGCTGTCCCTCTCAGACCTTATGTTGCTATTCCAAAGAAAGTATGTGGCTGCTTAAGGTTTCTCGCTGTGTGCGGCTCAACTCCTAAGTTGTGTCTATTCACATACAGGATATTGATTGTCTGGTTCAGCATAGATTGCTGTAACTGGGTGTTTTGGGTCAGGGAGGATGGGGGGGGGAAAGTGAATTCTGGATGCATGGCCTTTGTTGTTTTACATGCTTTTGTTGTAACAACATTGGGGCTCTGTCTTCACTTACTTTCTTCAATCAAATCAGCAGCTCTCTGTTTAACATGTGACCATCACTCCTCCAAAGCTGAGCACAGACCTGATGTCTGGGCTGGAGAATGACTGCAGGCCATGACACCCGTTAGAATAAATGGAGTGATGGTTGGGTGAATGCACTTACCCTGCTGACCTCCACCCACTGGGTCACACTCCTCTGTGTTACTGTGAGGTTAATGGACAAGAAACTTTTGGGGAGCACACCCAGTGGATGGGAAGTGAGAAGGTAAGTGGATGGCAAAGACTCTCCACTCAGAGTCTAATGATAGCCCCCTGGAACATTTATGCTAATTTCAATTAGTGCAAATCATGAAGACTTACTGAAGCTGCATCTTGGCAACAATCTGCATGATTCGGTCTTGTGATTCCTTACTAACTGTGTAGTCCTTCATTAAACTCGGTCAAGAGGCAGCAGTAAAATGTTTTTAGTTTGATGTGGAAATGACCATCATTGCTATTGCTTCTAGAGTAAGTAATCAGTAGACCAGCAAATACAAGTTTAACCTGACAGCTGGCAAACATCTCCTGTCTCGCACCAGTAGGTTTTGACGAGTTTCCTCTCTCACGGCAGGAATGGCGTTCTGAGGCATATCACATCCAAATCACAATCTGGTTTCTTCCCCTCAGGGCTCTGACTTGGTCCTGTGGTGAAATTTGTTCCTACAGTATACAAGAGGCACATCTGCTGAGTCAGGAAATTTCCAGACTCTAGGTATCTTCCTTGGTAGTGAAAATCTAGCATTTAAGTTATCAACATTACAGCTCTGTCTCCAATAGGGAGAGAGAGATGGTGTCGATAACTAAGGAGTGGAGATTATGGAAGGGTCCAAAGGTAATGGTATCCCTCTTCCCCGTATTTGATTTAGAGAAAATTTCTGCTCATTTGAGAGCTGGATTTGGACAAGCTCTCTGACAAATTAAAGATAGTATAGGGGGCAAGAGAGGCCTTGGTAAGGTCAAGCTGTGTGCTATCCATGTATATGCAGAAAGAGACTGTAAACACAAATTATGTGAATGAAGGGCATTGTGATTAATTTTTTTTGCAAGCATTTTTGAGCTGTTGGAGCCAACAGTTGTTGAATATTGTAACATTTACAGGACACCTTTCCAAGGAGCTTTTACATTCCAGTCCCTCTGCTGATTTGCTACATTTGTATGTTCAAAAAGTAAAGTAACTATCAATCTGACCAAGAAAAAAAGGATGTGGCTTGTAACAAGATTTTTGGTAGGTCACGCAGAGCAATTCGGGGTTACTGAAGAGTAGCTGTTGGGTCACAGTTAGTTGGAGAAGAAAACAAACGTAGGCAGAGAAAGTTCCGTGCAGAAAAGAATTGATAAGATGTAGTACTGAAATACACTCTGTCTGAGAGACTGGGAGCTCAGTGATATATCAAGAGTATTTGGATGACACTGTAGTATTAGAACTCGGGAAGAAATTCTAGGAGTGTAGATGCAGTCGTGTCTTGGATTGTGGGCTTTGGACATGTCCGGCAGCCATGGAAGCTCAAAGAAGCTGTTAGTCACTAATAGCTCAGTGCAGCTGTGAGCGAAGGTGAAGGAAACTCACAAGCAGTATTTACTTTGTGTGACTAAGCCTGATTAGGGTTAAGAAAACAAACCCAGGGGCAGTACTGGCTTGGTGCAGTTTGCTGTTATTGAGAAACTGGCGTTGTAACTGTAAGTGCTAAAGTGCAGTTTCCAAGAAACCGGTGGGAGGAAGTTCCACAAAGGGAAGGCAAGCCTGTCAAACATGCGTAGTTGTTGAGTCAGCCCAATGATGGAATGGTCCTTGGAGTTTCAACAGCAGGTCATGTAAAGTGAAGAATCCTTATTCCTTGTGAAACTTTAATGAGATATGATGGCTCATGGTGTCACTACTGACTTGGAGAAGTGGGACGATTGGAGAAAATTCCATGGGATCTGTCTTGTTTGGTCTGCAGGTACAACAAGTAATTAGGAAGGCAAATGGAATTTTGTCCTTCATTGCTAAAGGGATTGAAATAAAAAGCAGAGAGGTTATGTTGCAGCTGTACAAGGTGCTGGTGAGGCCACACCTAGAGTACTGTGTGCAGTTTTGGTCTCCTTACTTGAGAAAGGATGTACTGGCACTGGAGGGGGTGCAAAGGAGGTTCACTAGGTTGATTCCGGAGTTGAGGGGGTTGGCTTATGAGGAGAGACTGAGTAGATTGGGATTATATTCATTGGAATTCAGAAGATTGAGGGGGATCTTATAGAAACATATAAAATTATGAAGGGAATAGATAAGATAGAAGTAGAGAGGATGTTTCCATTGGCAGGTGAAGCTAGGACAAGAGGGCATAGCCTCAAGATTAGAGGGAGCAGATTTAGGACTGAACTGAGAAGGAATTTCTTCACCCAGAGGATTGTTAATCTATGGAATTCCTTGCCCAGTGAAGTAGTTGACGCTACTTCAGTAAAAGCTTTTTAAAAAAAAAGGTAGATTTTTTTTGAACAATGAAGGAATTAAGGGATACGGTGAGAACGCGGGTAAGTGGATCTGAGTCCACGAAAGGATCAGCCATGATCTTATTGAATGGCGGAGCAGGCTCGAAGGGCCAGACGGCCTACTCCTGCTCCTAGTTTCTTATGTTCTTATGTTATTATGTGCTATTTCATACATTAAATGGAGCATTTAACTGTTGTTTGTTTGCTACTCACATTAGCCTCGTGCTCACTTTGTGATGTCAGATCTGTCTTTGCACAATCTAAATATTTTTGTCAATAATCTTTCTATGTTTTCTTCAATAAGTTTGATTTGTAATAAATTCGTTATTCTTTGTTCTGTCTCCCCATATCCTTTGAAACAAAGTGCATCACCTCTCATTTTTCTAGCTGGTTTGGTTCTAACACTAAACAAGATGCAGCCTAAAGCCTATATAATCTTCAGTTTAAAATTTGTTGTGACCAGTGGAGGAGTTGGGACGAAAAAAATTGGTCCACCCTTCAACCTTAGGTGTAAGAGCTCTGTGTGTATGAGAGAGCCAAAGATCGGTATGTTAAGGGCACTTGATTTGGCAATATCGAATAGGAAGGAAAGCCATTGAAGGTGAGTTTTTAGTGTTATAACCTTACCCTTTCTTTCTAGCTTTACTTCTATAGCTAACTTCTAATGTTAATTTCTGAAAAAGTTATCAGAAGATTTTGGAATCCGTATGAAGTTTCTGATTCAGTTCAGTGCTCCATCTGCCACTGGGCAACTGTGCTTTGGGGACAACAGGAATCTGCACGGATCAGGATTGTCTGCTAATCGTTGCAGAAAGCTTTGGTTGGCTAAGAGGGAGTTTAACCCTGTGACTTCACAACAGGTACAAAAGTAACTGGTGAGAGAAGTTAGAATCTGGAGGGAGAAACAAGGGGCCAGAATGGTAAATCCAAAGCCCTCAGTCCTGCTTGAGAAGTTGGTGGCTATAGATTAAGTTGCGACCCCCAAGAAAGGGTTGTTCCTAGAGTGGCGATGTACCTTGAGCATCTGCTGGGTAGGGAACCACAGGGACACTGCCTGAAGCAAAAAGCAAGTAACTGAACTGGAGCAGTTAAGATTGAACTGGAAGACCATTTTGGTGAGGAGGCATATTGAGAGTGTCCGATTGGTAGTGTACCATGAGGAGACCACCCAGAAGAAGGAATCAATCCAACTCCGTAACTGTCAAAGGTTTCAGCTCTTTCCTCACCAAAGTGTCGTAGAGCCACTTGGGAGTGTTTACCACATTTGGAGATCAGAACTGCGAGCCTGAGGTTCAAATACTATGAGTTCAGCTATGTAGCTTACCATCTTTCTTTCTATTTTTAACCTAATATCTAACCTCCACAACCGTCGTCTTGTCTGTCAAGTTTAAGTGGCTTGGAGGAGAGCAAATGGGGAATTTTGAGGTGATATTCCAGGTAGTTAGCTAATGGTTTTAAGGGTTTGTATCATTGTCATTCCTGGAATTTTGTAAAGTTCTCTTCACTAGTAATAAAGCATTGTTCCTGTTTTTGTATAAAACAAATCGTGTCATATGTCTTTGTGATTAAGTATAGCAGAGGGACAGTAAACTGAGGGACTGACAAATTGGGAGAATTTATTGCGATGACTTCACAAAACTTTCGTCACAGGTTACAGATCCACCGTTCTGCACTTGGTGTTTTTCTGTGCGATTAATTCAGAGTCTGTGACACTAGGTATGAATTTGATACTTAGGAATGGTACCAGGTGAGCTATAATTCTCATGTACTTGGCAGACAGTGAGGCAATTGGGAACTGTGTCAAAGGCGGCAGACCGCTTGAAAGGGACAAGGATTGATAGTTCACTTTCTCATAGTCAAACAGCATGACATTTGTAACTTTGACGAGGTCTTTTGGTATTTTGATAGAATAGAGACACGATTTGGGGGACTGAATGGTGGAGTTCGGGGAAAGGTGATCTCAAATTGGAGAGGTGACAGCATTGCTAAGGACCTTAGAGAGAAAAATTGGGATTGAGGTGACAGTAATGTATACAAGGAGCAGGGGTTGTGGGGAGTGGAGGGGCCATGTGGTTAAGTGATATATTTGCAGTAAGAGAAGGTGTGATGAGCCAAATGGCATCCTGCTGCCTTGTAGAATTTGATTGGTAAAGATTGATATCAATTAATACAAAGTGCTAAGGAACTATTTCACCATGTTTAAAGTGATGTGAAAAGTAATAGTTGAAATTTGTGTTTTCACAAATTTGGGCTTTGCAAATTGTCTCAATCAACACTTGCTCAGCTACATAAATGTTATGATCTGTCACAAGTGGTAGTTGCTGTCTTATTGGTGACTTCTCTAAGCAAGTTATGCAGATAATCTTCACATACTGTGTTTCAGCTAATGCCAAGGAAAAGCTCAAAAATTCAAGCAATATATTGCTGCTTTGTAAAATACTGATACTGGCCAAATTTTTCTTCTGGTCTTGGACACCAGGAGACCAGCCTTGTTAGTCAAGGAGGCAGGTACTTCAAGGGCTCTGTGCTGACTTGTTCCAGCATGCTCCACTATCGTGGAACATTTATCAGTGCCTACTCAATACATTTTTCTACCAACTCCAACTACAATTCGATTTGAAACAAAGAACTATGGATACTGGAGATCTGAAACAAAGACAAATTGCTGGAGAAAATCGGCAGAAATTCTGGCAGCATCTGTGGGAAGAAAGCAGAGTTAATGTTTCAAGTTTGGCGAC
Source organism: Rhincodon typus (assembly GCF_021869965.1). Classification (NCBI taxonomy): domain Eukaryota; kingdom Metazoa; phylum Chordata; class Chondrichthyes; order Orectolobiformes; family Rhincodontidae; genus Rhincodon; species Rhincodon typus. Next base: position 17,992,051 of record NC_063351.1, on the reverse strand, counting down.
TTTTCGTCAGAACCATTTGATTCTGTGCTTTGGTTCATGTAAGGAATATATGTGTTCAGTTAGATTTAAGCATGTATACCAGCACTTTAGCTTTCTTTCCAATTAAGTAATAGATTGCAAATTATATTTATTCTCTAGAAAGACCTGTTCCACCTTTAAATGCCATACAAATATTCAAAAGAAGGTGCTAGTTTACAAGTTGCAAATTTCAAGGGAGGAATCAAGCTACATTCAAAAGGATGTTTCAGATAGTTGTAGTTGTGTGCATGGCTATCGATTTGCTTTCAGATACATCTAACACTTATTCAAATCCAGGAATCCCCCTCAACTTTTACAACTTTATTTAATGTGCTTAAGAAATTGTGGTGAGTAGCGAAAGCAGTCCCCTTCCTGGAGTTGTGGCAGTGGCAGGTTCCTTTGCTGAAAAGGTGTTCCCAGGAGATGGCAGCAATGTAAGCCAGAAGGAGGACCTGGCTGCTTTGGTGTGGTGGGCCCTTTGTTAAGTTTGAGTCCAGTTCGGGATCTGGCAGCTTCAGTGGTGGCTGCATTGCTGAGATTGGCCCAGTGCAGACTCATGGCAGCAACGACACAAGATGGTGACAGTGAATGGTGATGTGGTTCCAGCAGTGGCAGTGCAGCTCCAGGACTTGACTGGGCCAGGGTGCCTGATGGTGATAGTGGTGTTCCGGCTGTGTTGGGGTGCAGGATCTCTGGGCACCTGAGCGTTTGCAGACTGAGGGATAGACTTTGTGGCCTTGTTTCTCAGGCAGTGAGAACTTGTAGCAAAGGCAGGGGAGTGATCTGGACAGGTCGTTTTTCTTTTGGCTGTTACTTTTATTTCTGCTTCTGTTTTAATCCTGTCTTTTGTATACTAAGATAGCACTGGAGAATGGCAGCTTTATCTGCCTTTTCACTGTACTCCTGTATTCTAATGCACATGACAATAAAGTCTAAATCTGTATACATTAGTATTTGGCAACTTGAATTCTAAATAAAGAATTTTTTTTGTTTTAGTTTTCAGTGCAGTAATGGTAACTTTTTTCATATAGGTTAGAAAGCCGTTTTTTGAACGGTGAGATCAAAACAGCATTTGCAAAAAAAATGTGATTTCAGCTAAATAGTACAAGGTACCTGGCAAAATAATTGCTGCTTATTGTTGACTTGGGTTTTTGTGACCTACAGCAAGGTAGTTGGCCAGGGTCCACAAACAGGTTGCATTCAGAAGAAAAGATCCATACAGCAGAAGAACACTTTAGTTTTGGCAGCCTTTATGTTAGAACAGAGCTGGAAAGAAGTCCTAAACTGTTTGTTTTTGTATCCAAGTAGACACGGCTGCAAAAAGTCTTTAGAATTTCATCGCGTTCAGTGAGGAAAAGTCAGTGAGTTAGCCTGTCTCTGTCTCCGGGATATATACAGAGAATCTTACCTGGTCAAAGTGCAGAAAGTCGCTGATGGGAATGGCTTGTGACTTTGCCAGTTCTTTAAGAAATTTTAAAGTGAATTTAGGAGCGAGATTTCACTGGGGTTGACTGTCTGTAAGGGATATTGCTGGGGAAAAGAGATGAGTTTTTCTTTTAGAGGTTATAAGAACTACCGATGCTGGAGTCAGATAACATAGTGTGGAGGTAGAGGAACACAGCAGGCCAGGCAGCATCAGAGGAGCAGGAAAGCTGACATTTTGGGTCGGGACCCCTATTCAGAAATTTCTGAAGAAGGGTCCCAACCTGAAACGTCAGCTTTCCTACTCCTCTGATGCTGCCTGGCCTACTGTGTTATATCTGAGTTTTTTTGCTGTTTATGATACAATTTTTGTAAATTGTCAGTTTTTTTTTTCTTTGTCCAAAAAAAAATCAAAAACACAAACTCGTGTTCTTTTTGTTAATAATAAATTGACGGCCTTAGGTGAATATATCAGTGATGGTAACTGAATTGCAAAATTAGATCTTATGATCTATCGAACTGGTTTCACTCTGCAAACTGACATAGTTGGTATTGCTTTAAACTGTAATCATAGCAAGCTGCAAAAATTGAATTAGGCTTCATGTTTTCAGTTAAAGCCTCCCTGCAAAAGAATGGTTTTATGTGTAAGCTGTGTTGTTTATGTTTGCATAGTTGGTTAATGTATCTAGAGTAAGTGTATGTGTATACGGAGGTGTGGTATGGTGGGTAGCATCCCTACTTTTGAGGCAGAAGTTGAGTTTTTGAGTCCCACCCCAAGATTTGATGGCCAAGGATGATGATTAACCTGCAAAATCCTTCCAAAATAGGTGGGGAGATCCAGGGAGATTCCTATCATGGACATGATGGAAAGCAATTTGGAAGTATATAATTATCTATACCACCACAACAACTCTCATTCTGAGTGTATGTATCAGACCACCACCAAGTATGTCTATTACATTACTGTATATTTTTTGTTCAGTAGATCTGTTTGTTAAAACTACAAAGAACTGCAATATCAGAGTTCTGCTGGTTTTTGAAGACAGAAGCGAATCTTTTGTAGAGTGACTCAGCAAGTTAACGGAAAGGACTCCTGTTTGATGTTTTGGGCCTGCATTTAGGAATCAACGTAGATAGAGGCAGTGAAGATATTCTGAAGATTGTAAGGAGCTTAGACTGAACCTTAGACTAAATTATGAGAATAATCTAAAAATAGAGGTCAAATGACTGGAAAGCATATTAGCTAATAAGTGCTTGCATTTCATTCGGTGAACATTGGGACATATTAGTTGGAAACAATGGAGGAGTAACAAGAAGCATGATAACATTTAGTCAGTTTTTAACAGCTTGTCACTGTACACTCATTTAGCATTATTGCCTTCCTCCCTTTTTCTGATGTTGGGATGAAATTGAGCAAATAACAGGACCATCATGTCAAGCAAAAATCAAACTGTTAAGTTTTTTTTTCCATTAAAATGGTGTGCATAAACTGACCAAAGGAATCACAACAAAACTTAACTTATCTTTACCATATTTGATCATATTGTGCACAGTTTTGGTCACTACATTACCAGAAGGACATGGAAGCTTTGGTGAGAGTGCAGAGAAGGTTCACTCGGATGTTGCCCGGTCTCGAGGGCATTGGCTATGAGGAAAGGTTAAAAAGACTAGGATTGTTTTCACTGGAAAGACAACGGCTGAGGGGAGATCTGACAGAGGTCTACAAAATTTGAGAGGCCTAGAAAGGGTGCCCAGTCAGAGGCTTTCTCCGCAGGGTTGAAGTTTCAATTACAAGAGGGTACAGGTTAAAGGTGAGAGGGCAAAACTTTAAGGGAGATGTGCGGGAAAAGTTTTTCACACAGAGAGTGGTAAGAGTCTGGAATGCACTGCCAGAAGAGATGGTGGAAACAGGCATGTTGGCGACATTTAAGAGCCATCTGAACAGTTACATGAACAAGGAGGGAATAGAGGGATATGGACTGAATAAGGGTGGAAGGTTTGCTTCTTTTAAGATTAGTCAGGACATGATTGGCACAGGCTTGGAGGGTCAGGGGGCCTGTTCCTGTGCCATACTTCTCTTTCGTTCTTGATTTTACACCCTTTAAGTGTCAGACTCAGCAGAGGTTTAAAACCAGATGGTATCGGTTGAGCATTCTTGTATAACAGACGTGGCTGGCAGTTCCAAAATGCGAACTGTGTGCAACAGTCTCTGTGAAATTAGTTCAAAGTCAGTATATTGTATTGAGACACCTACGCAAACATATTAAAAATAAGTTCTACACTACTTTATTGTCTAATTAGGATGATAGAACTAAGATGCCCAAAACATTCATGGCTCTATTAGAGTGATGTATTTATATTTAACAGCATATAATAGCTTGAACGTTTAATTGGACATATAACCATGTGAATCAGATTTTACTCCATTATTTTAGTTATAAAACTTTATGAAAACAGTCTGAAGCTCAGAGTGCAATCTGAAATTTAGTACGTGATTAACTTTATTTTAGTAACAAAAGCTAACTCGGTATCTCTTTCTACTTAATGAGAAACACATTTTTAGAATATGCCTTTTAAAATAGAACGTCAGTAACAGCAAGATGATCACTCCCGTATGGCCTAATTCTGTGCCTTGGGCTTACAGTTACTAACAACAGTACATACAGTGTTTAAGTTGGTAAAAGGTTTTCCACATAGCTCTCTTCTCATCCTGAAACTGCATTTAATGAGCTACATTTTAGGAGCTCTGATGAGAACAGGGAGAATGGTGCTAGTGTGTGTGTGGAGCTGGAGCCAGCCTTGGAAGGACATTGTTTCTGGGCTGCCCTTTCCCACCACTTATCAGCAAAGGAGGGGTTGGGAGGAATCTGTGCAACACACTGGGCAGCTCGAGAACACTGAGGCCTGGAACTAAAGCAAAAATAAAGCTCCTAAAGGCTTTAAGGGAGCTATCCCTTTATTAAGCTTAATTGATAAGGGTTGAAGAATGTTAGTATGTATATTTTGAACAAGTTTATGATCATAAGCATATCTATTAAAAGACAGCAAGATTCCAAGACACGCAAAAACTGACTCATTTTGAGATGAAAATAAGGGAGAAGAATTGTTAACACAAGGGCCCCAGTTTTAACTCCAAGCCAGCTTTTAGTAGATGAGCAGTGGATGAGTTAGAACTTTTAGCTGCTGTTGCAGAAATGTTAGCTCCCAGGTTTTATTTAAATCCTCTCAGCAACAATCCATAATAGGGGTGACCTAAACTTGCCTCGTTTAGCCTGAAAGAACACTTCTTTCAAAATTTGGGGGACAGTAATATTTTCGGTATGATCAGGATCTGATACTTTTCATTGGATTGGTCTGTTGAGATTGCCACTTCCACTTTCTGTAAAGGCTTCCAATAATCACGTAGCAATTGGATTCCAAAATGCACGTGACTGGGATTGCCCCATTGGCTTTGGAGTGGGCTTACACATGTCATGGGGCAGGTTAGAATCCCGAATAGTTAACTTCTGGCCACTCCAGTGCTAATAAGTGACTTGCTATAAGTAAAGTCACCAATGCGTTCCATTCAGATGCAATCATTGTTAAACATGTTATTTCAAATAATTGAGTTCTATTTTCTTGGTTTGGATAGCTGTCATTCTTTTACTAACAGAATTTAGTGCAGAACAATCCAAATAATCTTTTTCATGAAATGGTGTATTGTGGTATAATTATTTAATCAACACTGACTTGGATGCTTTTCAGAAATTTCTTCACTGCTTGTGTTTCTGCTAGATTGCATCCAACTTGGTATGAGAGAAGCAAAGTGCAGCAGAAGCATTTTCTTATTGAAAAGAAATGGGAATTGTGCAGAATTTATTCGGGTGGAATCACATAAACGTGTTGCAACTTTTTTGATTTTTTTTTTGTTGAATACTTTTAGTTTAGATCAGTATACCTGCAATTGAGGACAGAAATAGCAATGCCCGCATTTCAAATATAATGAAACCCCTTTGAAGTATTATTTTAATTTCATTGCAATCATTTTTTTTTAAAAAACATGCTTATAAACATTGAAAGATTTATAACCGTTCCATCAATGTGCTTGATATAGGAGCTTGTAAATGTGAATCAGATTTTCAGAAAAAAATGTCCTAAATGAAAATAATTCTATTATTATTTTTAGTTGGGATATCTAACATAATAATATTGGATCATTGGTATTTTTCATTTCTTCTGCTGCAGTCTTCTGCATGATGTTTCTCCTTTTCAAATATATTCAGAACGAATTGTAAGAATTGCAGTGCTGCTTTTACACAGCTTGCCAGAGGATCCATTTTACCAACCTTTACCACTTGCTAAGAAGAAAAGCTATAACTAATGAAGTGTAGTATAGGGTACTGCTATGAGCTGTATTAAAATGCAGCTGAAGTTCATTTTAAAAGTGTTGGTTGAAAGATGCAAGAGCAGCTGTCAATTCACGAGTGTCTTGAGGCATAGGTAAATGCCAGTTTTAGCCTAAATACACTGCGCTGTGAAGAAATAAAATAGTTTAATCTTTGCTTTCTTCAACAATTTTTAGGTTAGCTTTGTTTCATCTAAGTTTTATACCCAAACTGTTCTCCGTCATGCTTTAGAATAGCTAGGTACGCAGTAGGAAACTACTTTTGACATTGAGGTCAGAAGCAAAGTCATACAGGGCTACAGATATGGAGCAAACTTGAAGGATTGCACCTCACAGTGGGCTCATTTTGTTCCAAAGCCTCCAGCATTAGCATCTGATTTTGTAGTTGGTGATCAAATCTGGTGTGAAAAATTGGACCTTAAATGTCCATGCAGTCCAACATTGGTCAATGTAGTCGGTTGAAAATGGGCATCCGTTCAAATTTTGGGAAGATTTTCCTTCAGTTTGGGCATAGTAGCTATCCAGCAGTCTTACTACGATTGGACTACAGAGAAATGACTTTCAGATTCCACATTCTGGGAGCATGTGGTGAAAATGTTAATAGCAATAAACTTTCACAGCTTACAGCAATTGGTATTGCTCACCTACTATATGTGCATTGAGAGCTCAAACCTGCTTTCAGCATCGCTAATAACCAAATCGTGACTACTACTCTTACTGGTTGTGGGTGTGTTAGTGTTAAGTAAGGTTAAAGCTAGGTCTGGAAAATTTGAATCTGGTCAATTTTATATGGCACCATCGATTTATTTGATACATGTTTCAGCTAAGTGTTCAATAGTCTACTGGTGCTACTGATTAACAACTTAAGCTGATTTGATATTTGGATGTGAAGGAATAGGCCCATCATTGGATGTGAAATTCTTCTGTTGAACTTCAAGTAACCTTGCTAAATAGTCCTAAATGATACTTTTAGTCCTGACAGTTCAATGAGTAAGCTGTTTACTATTGCTCTGAGCAGAAGTTGTACAGCTTTCTTGGTTGAATTTAAGCACTATCTCAATTCATATATAAGCTCCATAGTCAAATTTAAGCTCTCTGGATTTGAGTATGTGAAGCGTGTTTTCCTCACAGATTATAAACTAGATTTTCCCAGCCCCATGGAAATGAGTTTGGGAATGCGGGGGTGTGTGGAAAGAGGGTGGAATGGGTTGTGTCATGATGTGGGCATTGCTGACTAGGGCTAGTATTTATTGCCCGTTCCTAAGTACACTTTTTGACTGCAGTCTTTGGGGTGTCAGACTACCCAAAGTTCTGTCAAAAAGGGAACTTGACTTGGTAATAGTGAAAGATAGAGTTCCAAGTCTGATGTTGTGTGACTTGGAGGGGAAATTGAATGTGGTAGTGTTCCCATGCATCTGCTGCCCTTGCCCTTCAAAACGGACGTAATCACAGGCTGAGAAGATGGTGCTGATGATCCTTGCTGTGTTACTGCAGTGCACCCAGTACATGGTACACTGGCACTGTGCGTGGTGGATTTTGTGCCAATCAAGTGGGCCGTTTGGCCTGGATGGTGCCATGGTTTTATGATATTGGGGCAGCAATCATTCAGGCAAGTGGAGAGCTGGCAGAAAATCAGATTAGGTACATGAATGGACTCAATTAAGGTGATTAAAGTTAGGATTTTGCATAGGCCCTGATATTTTACTCACATTCAAGCTGTCCTAGCCATGTGTGCAGACCATCAGTTCAGTTGAGGTTCCCAAAGGAAAACTGTGTATCCATTGGTACAGGATAATTTCTATGTCCCAATGAGAAGGCTTGGCCAAAAAGACAACACCTACAGCCCAATTGGCTGCTATGCAGGAGTTCTCCTTCGCACAGAGGTTTTACTGGTTTAATCTCTCACTACTTTAGAAATTCCTGAACATACCTGAGGCCTCTTCAATGTTGAAGTCCTCCTATTTTTCCCTGGCAACGCTACCAGCATTCCGGAGATACCAGATTTGAGAGCCTGATGTCAGCATCCTGAAACCTACAGGAAAATCCAGTACACTTCGTTCTAAATATTGGAGAAGTAGAAAGTCTTTGCCTGTGTTGACTTGGTTTGGGCAGTTTTGTTCATGGTAATAAGGATATCAAAATCTCATTCACCAAAAAGGAAAACATTTTCTCTCACTCAAATTGCAACAGAACTGCAGTAAATACTGTTTAAATCTTATAACTTGCCCAAGTGCTAGCTTTCGACACAGCTTTTCAGCGATGTGCAATATCAGTGATTGACAAGGATTTCTATTGATCTCTGTGAACTAACAAGGCTTTCTTTGGTTCAGAATATTATGCTGCACCATAGGGGAGGAAAGGATATAGTTTTAAAAATGCTGCTAGTTCTCAATGTGCATTATACATGTTGCTTTGGAGCAGTCTTGGTGGAGGCTTTGGCATAGATTTAGATGCAAGTGCTTTTTTTTCCAATGGCCAAGCACAGACCAGAAATGGGAAGAACCGAGGTTTCATTTCCTGTCAAATCAGATTTTAAAAATGCCCAGAGTAATTTGTATATCTTCAATCAGACATTTGTGGCATTCTGTCTTTATATCATACATAAATAGAAATGCACACAACCTTATTAATCAGACATACTTTGTTAATGTGAAGTATACTTTCTTCCCCTTCTCAAGGTCATTATATTTACTGGAACATAAATGTGCATTTTGTTCTTGTTACGGTGCAATAAAGGTTCTTCACTTTCCCAGTCATCACCCCATAAATGGTTGAATAATTTGGACTTTTTTTGATTCTAATGAACTGCCGTGGGACTTTGAGCCGTGCACATAAAGGAGCACTTGTTATTGCATCATTGTGGACTGTGCTTTCCCATTGTGACAGTATAGTTTGAGCTTCAACCACCTGTGAAGCATACCACGTGCCACTGTCCTAGCTGGACAGCACTGAGAATGCTTTAATGAGACTACTCCAGTGAATTGCAAACTGCCAGTAAATGTTCCTTCAGTCATGCCCCAAGCAAGTTGCTAGACAAAGGTCCTTGTTGATATGAATGTGGCATTCAATTAAGATTGGCAGTTAATGAAGTGAGTGATGATTTTGTTCTTTTTATTATGATGTCATGAATTACTGATTTGAGTTTGTGTCTTTTATTCGGTTAATTTATAAAGTACTGTGAAGAGTATAGCCAATTGCTGCTCACTTGACAGAGAACATTTTTGTTCTTTCATGGCTTGATGTTAGAGCTCTTCAGAGACCTGGCTGTTTAACACACTGTGCCCTTTATGTTGGACAGGCCATAGAAGAGAGCGTAGCTTTCATTTACATTTAAGATTTATTCAACATGTCATCATCGTGCACCAGTTCTTCAATCTGAGAGGAACACATGTTCAGAACTGTAGTAAGAAAATGCCCCAAGTCTATCAAATCACTATTCAAAAATATACTGTTCATTGTTTGTATGGTAATTGTGACATCATTGTTTGAACAACATATTGGTTAGATAGGTGATGACCCTTTGCAAAGAAGGGTGACCATTGAAGTAAAGTGTAAAGGCTACATTTCTGCATACAACTATGCAACTCAGAAACATGCTGAAAGGTCCTACCACTTTCTACTATTTTTGCTTAAATCTTGTATCAATGGAATATTTAAATAAATGGGTTAAACACTGAACAAAATGCACCCACAAAAATGTTTCATGTAAGAATGACTCCCCTCTCTCATTTCTATCTACTTTTCCAGCATTTGTTTATAGCTGGCGCCTGTTTTGAGTCAACTGTGCTTTATTTAAAAGATAAGAAAACTTGTGCATGTCCGTATTCACTAAAAATACTTATTTTTGGATATAGTGTTGATCCCTATTTCCTCTGATACATAGCCAGGACTGTTGTGGATGGATTTTGCAGAAAGAAATTGGCAAACAGAAAGCATGCTATCCTGCTTTCTTCTTGTGTTCAAAGATAATAGGCAAGATTCTCCCTGAGGAAGTCTGAACTCTGCTAGCAAGGCTTCTTGCACCCATTTGAGCCTTAATATGTGAAAAGCTGTCATTCAATGTATTTCTGTGGGGTGGCTGGTTGAAAACCACACGACAGCCTCACTGTCTGATTTAAGGTGGGTTGTTGAAGTTGGACGAACGCTCATAGCCTTCCGGCCTGCGAACATCAACTCGGATGGCAAGTGACCGAGAGGATACTTCAAAATGGAGCTGTCCTCTTGTCAGTTTTTTTTAATAGCTTTTTACAGCATGCACACACTGGAGAGGAGGTAGGTGTGAGTTGCGTTGAGGGAGGGGTGTGCAGTGGAAAGAGGACTCCTGTATGTGGCAGCATGGAGCTGGGATGGGGAGACTCCAAGACAGTGTGACATGCTGCCCGACCCTTAAGCCCTTGAGCTATGCTCTGAATTGACCATCATGCAAATTTAGGGAGAATTTTAATTCAAAGATAGAAATTTGAACAGTTAAAGGAATTAGGTTGCAGACATGCTTGCCGAGCCGGTGGGTTTGGTTGCAAATGTTTTGTCACCCTGCGAGGTAACATCGCCAGTGCACCTCCAGCGAAGCATCGGTGTTCTGTCCTGCTTGTTATTTATATGCCTCGGTTTGCTGGGATGGTTGATATGACTTCCGGTCTGTTTCTCAGTGGTCTGTACACGGTCTAATTCAATGTGTTTGTTGATGGTATTCCAACTGGAATCTCAAGCCTCCAGGAATTCCCTGGCATGTCTGTTTGGCTTGTGCAATTATGGATGTGTCATCCCAGTCAAATTCGTGTCCCTTTTTTGTCTGTGCATCGTGAGACCCACACACAAAACCAGCAAAACTGAGGTAATGTACAAAATACCGTGTCCAGACTGTGAGAAACACTACATAGGCCAAACCAGAAAAAAACTGACAATACGGATACGCGAACATTAATGAGCCACCAAGAGACATGACCAATTCTCAGTTCTCTCACTACACGCAGACAAAGAGGGGCATGAATTTGACTGGGACAACACCTCCATAATTGCACAAGCCAAACAGAGACACACAGGGGAATTCCTGGAGGCCTGGTATTCCAACCGGAACTCCAACAAACACATTGAATTAGACCCTGTTTACAAACCACTGAGAAACAGAACTGGAAGTAATACCAACCACCCCAGCAAACCGAGACATCTAAATAACAAGCAGGACAGGACACCAACGCTTCAACAGAGGCGCACTGGTGATGTTACCTAGCAGGGTGACAAAACGTTTGCAACCAAACCCACCGGCTCGGTGAGCAAGTCTACAACCTCCTCCACGACCCAAGCTACAAATCTTCTCAAATTTTAAGTAAAGGAATTAAGAGTTATGGTGAGCGGGTGGGTAAGTGGAGCTAAGTCCATGAAAAGATCAGCCATGATCTTCTTGAATGGTGGAGCAGGCTCAGTGGGCCAAATGGCCTAATCCTGCTCCTGTTTCTGTTTTTTCACACCACCCCCAATATCAGTCTCCTATAATCTGCACTTTTCAAAAGTGTGATATTAATTGCAAAGTCAAAACTATTAATAAAACTTTCTGAATAACAGTAGTCCCTGCATTGATCCTTGTGAGACCACACTTCCTGCCACTGAATGTCCATGCTGGATAGCCTAATCTATGCTTGCTGTCAGCAGTCTGCTAGCAATCCATCCTGCGACTTGACCGCATATACTTACTTAATAACCTGACTTTATTCGTAACTAAATAAACAGCTTTTTAAAATCTAGATGGGTTACATCTATTCCATTATCCTTGTCTGCTGTCTCTGTTACCTTTTTGGGATACTTCAGAGGTTCTAAGCATCAGGGAATTGCCCAGCAGATCTTCAATTTCCTAATGTTTGCTACATTGGGCATTCTGCAGGGTCTCCATGCGCAACTCCTGTCTACAATTCAGGAGTGGCTATCTATTCAGAGGAACATTTGGACCTTTTTTTTTGTTTGCAATATGCAGAATGGACATTGTGTTTTTAATGAGGTGGAATCAGAAATGTCAGGTTCTGACTTTGCTCCCTGCCTGCCAATTTACATTACATTAAATCGCCCAAGGCTGGAAGCAGTCCTGGTTGTCTGATCAGGTCAAAGCCAGAAACCTGCTGTTACCATTAAGCCATAAGATATAGGAGCAGAATTAGGCCATTCGGCCCAAGTCTGCTCTGCCATTCTATCATGGTTGATATGTTTCTCAACTCCACTCTGCTGTCTTCTCCCCATAACACTTGATCCCTTACAAATCAAGAACCTATCTATCTCTGTGTTAAAGACATTCAATGACTTGACCTCCACAGCAGTCTGCAGGAATGAGTTCTACAGATTCAGTAACCTCTGACTGAAGAAATTCTTCCTCTCAGTTTTAAAGAGCCATCCCTTTACTCTGAGGCTGCGTCCATGGGTTCTAGACTGTCTATAGTGGAGCCATCTTCTCCACGTTCATTCTATCCAGGCCTCTCTGTACAAGTACTAAGTGACTGAAGTCATTCTGAAAAATTTCAGTCTTATTTTTTCAGTGAATCAAAACGGAATTGTCAGGCTTGTAACGTTTTTGAACTTCCATTGTGTACGTGCGTGCGTGCGTTGTGCAGGTACATACAGCATCACGGGCAGCTTTGCTTTCTCCACAGCTAGTTAGGAAACAAATGTTTTAAAAGTTAGTTATATTTATTTGGGTGAAGTGCTTCTTTTAAATGGAACAGTTGTTTAGCACCCTTCTTTCACTTGTTCCAACAGTACAGTAGATGTGTTTTTAAGTGACATTATTGATGCTTTCAGAGATTAGTTGGAAATCAACTGAAGAAAAATGCAAATAGGTTGAGACTGGCTGCTTGGAATTTCCAAAACATGTAACAATGTTTCAGCAGCTCACTGTCTGTTTGTTTAAAACATGAGGTTTAGACGTCAAATTGGTAAAATTTTATAGGATGTAAATATGGAGCAGTCTCGATGGGCTGAATTGCCTAATTCTGCTCCTGTATGTTTATATCTTACAGTAATGTGTTGTAATTCTCTGGTGATAACTTACTTACCCTTGCATATCCATTATTGTTTACGTAGGTCAATTGGGGGGGGGAGAGAGAGAGAGAGAGAGAGAGAGAGAGAGAGAACACCAAACTGAGGCTTCCCTGGGTGGCTGGGTCCCCTCTATTATATTGCAACCTGTGATAGCATGTGTTTTTGGTTTGGGATTATACCACCCAAACAGTGAGGCAGGGACAAGAAAGCTTTTTATCCTTGGGCACTGTGCTGCCAGAGCCACAGTTACCGTTATAGTCACCGAATTCCACACACAGCTACTATAGTTCATTCGATTCGTTATTTTTCCCAGCTCTGCCAGAATAAACAATGCAGATAATAATATTTATGGATTCAGGAGGACATTTGGCCCATTTCAGCGCATGTGTTCTGAAAGCTATCCAATTGTTTCTTAATTGAATCTAGTAGGATGGTTGCTTCCCCTACTGTGATTGGAAATGTCTTGTGCATTGATCACGTTTTGTCAAGAACAACTTCATAATATCAGTTCTCATTTTTTCATTTTATTAACTTGACTGTACAACCTCTGGTTCTATCCGTACAAATTACTTTAGAGACATTTTTATTTTTCCTCACCACTTACTTGTGTAAATACTGCTATAAGAATTCCTCTCAATGGCCTTTTTTAGGGCTGGAAAGCTCAAGCCCAATGGGCTGAAGAGTCGCAGATGGAGTTTAATTTGGAAATGCAAGGTATTGCATTTTGGTAAAACAAACAAGGGAGGACTTAATTAATGGTAAGGCCCTGGGTAATGGTGTAGAACAGACACCTAGGGGTTCAGGTACAGAATTCTTTGAAATTTGCATCATAGGGAAAACAGGTGGTTAAGAAGGCCTTTACCATGCTTGGCTTCGTTGCTCAGACATTTGAGCGTAGGAGTTGGGACATCACGTTGGGGTTGTATAGGATGTTGGTGAGGCCTCTTCTGTAGTACTGTGTTCGGTTCTGGTCGCCCCCTGTTTTATGAAGGATATTATTAAACTGCGGAAAGTTCAGAAAAGGTTTACGAGGAGGTTGCTGGGAATGGAGGGTTTGAGATAGAAAAGTAGATCGGATAGGCTGGGACATTTTTTTTTTCCCCTGGAGTGTAGGAGCTTGAGGGGTGACCTTTATTGAGGATTATAGTTTAGTTTGGGAACATGGTTGACATGAACTATTTGGACTGAAGAGTCTGTTTCCATGCTCTATGACTCTGTTGACACTGAGATCATCCACATGGCTTTGGCCATTATTGTCTTCCTGGCTTAAGTATCTTTTTGATACTTTAGTGACCAAAACAAGGCAGGCAGCATCCAAGTGTTTGATTTATGAATTTGTATCCTGATATGACACTTAACATTCTGTTGATTGCTGCTGTAAGTTCCCTTTTGTTTCCATGAGAAGGGGACATTATTAATCATCCCTAACAGGTGAATAATAAAGAAGCTGGAGAAGGGGTTGCTGAGCTACCTTTTTGAACCATTGTAATCCTTGGAAGGTAGGTACATCCAGGTGCTGTTAGGTGAGTTCTAGGATTTTGACCCAACAACGTTGAAGCAATGGTGATATAATCCAGTGATATAGACAAGATGGTATGTGGCTTGGAAGGAAACTTGCAGGTGGTGATGTTCTCTGGTATCTGGTGCTTTTCTCCTGTTGGATGGTAGAGGTTGTGGTTTGGATTTGTCTTTTTATAGTCAGGACTTGCCTGGGTGGTCTTCTACATTTTTTGGGTAGAAGCCATTGTTATTGCAGTACTGGATCAACTTGGCTAAGGCACAGTTAATCCTGGAGCTTGTCTGCCATGTTGCTATTGGAAATCCCATAATCTTTACAATATCCGGTGTATTCAGCCTTTTTTTTTTTCAAAAAAAAATCACGTGGGATGAATTGAATTGGCCAAAGACTACCATCTGTGATGCTGGGGGTCTCAAAAGCAGGCAGAGATGGACTGTCTACTAGGTACTTCTTGGTGGAGATGGTTGTAAATGCTTCAATCTTGCCAATTGCGCAATGATGTTGAATGTCCTGGGTTACCCATCTCTTTGAGGATGGGGATATTTGTGGAGCTTCCTCTTCCTATTTGTAATTTAACTATCTGCTGTTATTCACAGATGATTTGACAAGTTTGTGGAACTTAGATCTGATCCATTGATTGTGGAATTATCTAGCTCAGTCTATCACTTACTGAATCTGCTGTTTGTCATGCAAGTAGATCTGTTATGCCAGTGGGTCAGGTTGACACCTTCCTTTTTTTAGGTGTGCCTGGTGCTGGTCCTGATATGCCCTCTTGCACCTTTTTTATTGAACCAGGGTTGATTTTCCCATTACCACCATCATGTCAGAGAGAGTGGGAGATACGCCAGGATGCGAGATTACATCTTGTCTTTGAATACAATTCTGTGAAGGCAGTGGCTACTATATATTTTACGATGGTCCCGTTTTGAGTGGCAACAGCCATTCAAAATCCACCCCATTTTATAGCGTGGTGATAGTGTCACACAACATGATGGGGAATATCCTCTGTGAGAAGATGGGACTTTGTCTTCACAAAGATTATATGGTAGTCACTTCTCTCACTGCAGGACATGGCCAGCTTGGTTAATGCTAATGTAACTGAGCTTTTCTTCATGATGGACATTGAAGACCCCAACCTTGAGTAGATTCTTTTTCCCTGCCATTGTGTTTCTTCCAAATGGTATTTAACATGGAGTACTGATTCATCAGCTGAGGGTGTGCAGCGTGGTATTCAGCATGGTAAGTTTCCTTACCATGTTTGATGTGGATGCAGGAGACTTCATGGGCTGCAGGGCCAATGTTGAAGACTGCCAGTACATCTCACTCCTGACTGTACATTGCAATACTGCCACCTCTGGTAGGTCTGTCCTGTCAGTAGATCAGGACATATGAAGGATAGTGTGAATGTCTTTGACATTGGTCTGTAGGATATGATTCTTTGGCTATGTCATGCTGTCGCTCCATGTGACAGCTTTCCCACTTCCAACAGAGAAACTTGCAGGATCACACAGGGCTGAGTTTGCCATCATCGATTCTGATGTCTAAGACAGTGCTGGATGGATTGTTGAATTTCTTGTTTTAAGCTCTGTCGCAGTTTGATACAACTGAGTGATTTACTTGGCCATTTCAGAGGATAGTTTAAAGGAAATCACAGTCATGTGATTCTGAAGCCATCAACTAACAGCCTTTAGTAATAGAGTAGTTTTTACAACAATCTGCAGCAGTACATCTTGGTGAACATTAGACTACCTTTCAATTCCAGATTTATCAATCAAATTTAAATTCTACCAGCTTGGTGGGATTTGGTCCCGTGCCGTCAGCACATTAGTAACATTACCGCTAATTAACCATCTTTCCTGCATTTTATAACATTGAAGTTAGAGTAAACCAAGATGATGTGAACACATTCAGCTTCATTCCTGGTTATTTGAGTTCCATTCTGGAGTAATATTTCCTTTTTTTTTGCCATAAATTTGCTTACATATTTTGTCCAATTCATTTTGGAATTCTGGGACATTCATTCAATTTCCATTGTCATCCTTGTTTGGTGTTATCCACAGTTTTGATGCATTTGCAATGAGAATCCAAGTCTAATTATATGTTCGGTCCCAGTAATACCAGAACAATGCTTTTAGCAGCGTTTTTTGTTAAATTAATTACAAACTAACACCTTGTACTGAAAAGGAAATGTAACTTGTCAGTCATTAATGTTACATAATTAGACTTGATCAGCTTGATAAGGAGAAAATTGTCTACTTTTCTGACAATGAATAGGACGCAGCATCTTTTTGAGTTAAAGATGGAAAATAAGGTGGAGCTTTTGCTTCTAACTGGTGACCCCAGGCTTATTATGTTCTCGTGGTTTTTAAATGAGGATGGTGATTTGGTCCATGTGATGCTCTCCATAATCAAATGCCTGTTCATTAATGAAGAATGCCTCAGACCCTTAGCTCAGTGTGAATTATTGCCATAGAGGGCAACAAAATAGATTAAATTAGAAGCTCCAACTTATTTTCAGTCTTTAACTCAAAGAAGCGCTGTGTTCTCTTCACTGCCAGAAAATGAGAAATTTCTTCCCATTATGCTGATCGAGTCTAATTATATATCACTGGATACGCACTAATGATAAGTTACATTTCTTTTTCAGTACAGGGTGTTAGTTTGTAATTAATTTAACGGAAATATGGTTAAAAGATAGTTTTCTGATTATCACTGGGACTGAGAACGCAATTGGACTTGGATTCCTCATGCAAATTCATCAAAATTGTGGACAATATCAAACAGGAAGGGAATGGAAATTGAATGAATACCTCAGAAATCCCAGAATCAATTGGACAACATATTGCAGGTAGACAGGATTTTCAAGAAGGCATTTGGCATGTTTGCCTTCATTGGTTATAACATTGTGTGTAGGCATTGGGATGTCATGTTGTGGCTGTACAGGACATTGGTGAGGCAACTTTTGGGATACTTGATGCAATTCTGGTTGCCCTTCTATCGGAAGGATGTTGGTAAAATTGAAAGGGTGCAGAAAATATTTACAAGAATGTTGCTGGGCCTGAAGGGTTTGAGCTACAGAGAGAGGTTGAAATAGGCTGGGGTGTTTTTTTGTTTTTTTTTGTTTCCACTGGAGCATTGGAGACTGAGGGGTGACCTTTATTGATGCTTATAAAATTATAAGGGGCGTGGATAGGGTGAATAGACAAGGTCTTTTCCCCAGGATAGGGGAATCCAAAACTAGAGGGCATAGGTTTAAGGTGAGAGGAGAAATATTTAAAAGGGACATGAAGAGGCAATTTTTACTCCTTTTTTAAAATTGAAATTCTCCAATTGGAGAATTTCAATTTTAAAATACTACCCTCTGCATGAATGGAACGAGTTGCTGGAGGAAGTGGTGGAGGCAAGTACAATTACAACATTTAAAAAGGCATCTGGATATATGAAAAGGAAGGGTTTAGAGGGATGTGGGCCAAATGTTGACAAATGGAACGAGATCAGATTGGGATATCTGTTTGGCACAGATGAGTTGGATCGAAGGGTCTGTTTCTGTGCTGTATGACTCTGACTCTATAATTTGCAATGTAATTTAAAGGGAATGGTGAAAGAAAGTTCATCTTTGTTGTTCTGCTTTCATGTCTGTCAGCAGATTTGACTGCAGTTGATTACAAAAGTGAGCTGTAGCCAATAAGAACCACAATTTTAAAGTTCAAGCTACATGTGCTTAAGATTCCTTATTTTTGTGTTTTGTTTCTATGCTGATGCTTCTGAATTGACAAGTAATTATATATCTGGCATAGTGGTGATTCAGCAGCCAAAAAGTTTCATATGTAGAGTTAAAAAATAACAACAGTAAGTCGTGTTAAAAAATGAAAATTAGAAGGTCTGTCTAGAATAAATGATGATAGGGTGATGCTACTAAGATGAAACCTGACTGCAAATTTTGTAATCATATGGTCAAACACATAGGAGGTCGGTAAACTGTTTCAGACTATGGAAATGGCAGCATATTTGCAGAAAATGTAGTCCATGCTTAGCATTTTTCTTCTGTGTCATGCCAAACAAAATAACTAAACATTATTACTGATGGAAATAATTGGATGTGTAGAAGTTATGTAATTCACATGATTTGAGGTCAGATAATTCTATATCATGAATATGATATCATTGTGTGCATGTATTGTATTTTTACTTATCATTTTAAAATCCTATTTTGTAATGAGAGAAATTTTCTGTCAATTCTTCCAACCTTCTAACTGTACAATTCAGCTGTGATTAAAGGTGTATAATATTTGTGCTATATTTTGTGATTTGGACTTCAAAATAAAGGCGGACGATATAGGTCAGTTCTGTGAAAATAACTTATTTTTTTACTAAACTAGTCAGAAAGTCATTTGAAACAATGACATAAGTGCATCAATTCCAGGAAAGCAAATAACTGCAGTTAAGTACTTGGTTAAACTCATACAGTTATGATGGGTGGAAGTATATATTCCAGAGTTTGAGAGACCAAAAAGCCATTAGTTTAGTTTTGAGTTAAGAATAGAAGATTCAAGGTCTCAGCTCAGGAGAATCAGCAGTTTGATTTCAGAAGGGAGAAAAGTTTGAGGAGAATCAAACCTTTACTTCATGGCAACTAGTCATCATAACAGAAGTGTTTTCATTTTTTTGTGCAGCTTCCAAGCCAGGAAAGGTTGGATACAGATCTTCCACTTGTTAGAGATGAGAAAGTTTGAGCCTATTAGAATTGCGAAATATTCACGCTGGCTGACTCATGATGGAATTATTGTAAAATTATCTCTGTATTCCATGGAAAAGAAATTGGGAGAAGTCCTTTTTAGCAAAAGTTGTTGAGTTGAGACAGAAGTGAAATTTCTCTGCAATTGAGTATCTATAAAAGGGTTCTGTTGGGAAACAGATCGTTTTGCTGTTCGCATTAAGATTTTTCTAACTATCTAAAATATAGAATTGCCTTTGTTTCTTTTATATACCTTAAATAGTTAGAGAGCTATCTTTGTTTCTTCATTTGTGTAAAAAGAAGAAACTTGCATTCTGTTGTTAAAGAATACCTGCAACCTTGTACGAATATGTTTCAGTGAATCACCACCATTGGAACCAAATGCAAAAATTAAACCTGGCTTGATAGATCATATATTTAATTCTGGAGTCTGACTTGTCCTATATTACCATCATCTGGCATCATAACACTGGTGAGTTGCTGTATATAATCTTTTTCACAAAAGAAAACTGAGAACTTATTCCACAACATTTCACTTGCTACTGTTCCCTCCCAACAAGTGAAATTTGTTTTTAAAATCGAGATTTACGCAAAATAAAATATAAAACAAAAGTTGTATGCTTCAAGATAACCTCATTGTATTCATCCAGTGAATAATCTTTTGCATTTTATAATACTCTTTTTTTTTTACTTGAAGGTCTCAGTCTCTGACAAATAGTTTGCTGTTAGATTTGATATATCAGTCTAGAGCTAGATTGACTGAGCAAACCAAGCATATGAAATCTATCCAAAGTGTCATTGTAGCTTCTGTTGCATGTGCTGCCACTAATATCTGATAGCTATACATTTCTTCCAGGGCCCATGCATTTATGTGCATTTAAGCTGTGTGTAAGCAAGAGGGTGAGGGAGACAGATCATGTATTCTTCACCACTTCATTTTAAAAAAAAAAGTTTTTAGTTGCACTTCCTTTTCACCAAGCCACATCTGAGTATCCACTGTTATCATCTTTGCTATGTTGCTAAACCAACTTGAATCATCTTGTTATCAATGACTCAATGTTCTAATTATCATGTGTGTTTTTTATTGTTATTTAGTAATTAAAATGGGTACATTTTCTCACAACGAAGCAGAGGGAGAATTACTCAGACATGGAGTTTACATATCTAGAAACCAAAAGCCAATCACAAAGTTCACTGAGTTTCCTTTGCAAGTTACAAAATGCAGCTTTCAGACCTAGGACTTGTCCCACCCAGTGCTATCGGATGCATTCCCTGACTCTCTCTTCAATCCTGGAAATTACTAGGAATCAACTTTTGTAAGCCAAAATATTACATTACACACCCACCCGCCAACCTCTTTCTCTTCCCCCTCTTCCCCCTCTTTCCCTCTTTCCCACCACCCCCCCTCCAGATACACCACACCATAGTATCTTAATTTGCAGTGGTGCCATTTTCAAAGGGTCTCTTCCCTTCCCACTAACAACAGCAATCTGTTCAAAGTATTTTAAAGTTGATCTACGCAGTCAATATTATTTCATTGCACCATCAATTATGTCTACCACAAACACCATGTAGTTAACTTTCACCAAGTAGACCAAACAATACCACTGCCTTCCTCTCAGTTGCTAATATGGCAGCTATTTAATTAAGTTTTCAAAAACCCACTGCTGCAAGAATTAAGATGCCGAGTCAACCCACCAATGTGGCTCTGTGTGCAGAACTATGTTTTTAATCTTGGTAATGACTGCATTTAAAACAGTCCTAGCACCATGATTATCAATGTGGCGCAATATTATTTAGCTACACCTGGTAAGTAATTGAATCCACGACCTACTTTAATGTTATTTGGTTTGGAAAAAGTTGTTTATCATTGAAAGTGATCCACTGGCCCAAATCGGTAGTCATCTGGTTTCCTCTGAATTCTTGTCCCTGCCAACCCCAGAAGAACAGGATTTGCCATCTTGTCAAAAATACTGGCAAGTCTGGTATAATTTAAGGTTTTATTCTAAGAGTCTTGAAATATTTAGCATAATTTTTTTTGAGTTTTGAAAACATTATTCACAATATACTTTGGTCCTCAAGGACTGTTTTATATCCAATTTCCATTGTTCAATCCACATCTTTTGTTTTGTGTAACCTTTGATCCAAACATAACACTTGAGTAGAAATTCCTGATTCAGGCACAAAATGATCCTCAGTCCCTGGATTTTTAATGGTCAGCACACGTGAAAGTCAATCCATCCATTGCCAAGGTATAATCATATTTATATTTCTGTTCTTTTGTGCAAGTTAAAATTACTGACTGAATCATTAAATGTGCTGTGGTACAACAATGATTAAATTAACTTTTTTTTTATTCAGCTTACAGAGATCTTGATCTAAGCATAACATTTCTTGGCAAGCCAGTGTTGACTTATCAAGATTCAGCTAGGTATAATCACTTCATTTTATGGAAAGACCCACCCACACTTGTAGCACATCTAGTAATTCAAGCTTTCTTTATATAGTGGGCTGCAATGATCAGCCTATGAGATAAAGCTATCACCAGTGATTTCTGCAGAACTATTTTCATTATTTTAAAGACATCAAAGAGGCCATCAGTTTTTGAACCAAGAAGCAGCTGTTTCCCTCATTTTCCCTACATCACTGCAAATCACGCAGACCGAACCATTTGCTTGGCAACTGAGCCAAACACATTAAACAGGAGGCCTAATCGATAAAAACTGCTTTCAACCATGAAACTACATGATGTCACCATTCACTACCTCACTTAATAAACATGCCTTTAATTTGGTGGCTTTTCCTTCAAAGGGAAAACAACTAATTTTCTTTGATACCCACGGTGAGAATGTGAAATCTATTAGGATCCTTTCGAATGTACTATTTATCCATTTGACAAACAGATCTAAACCAAACCTCGGGCAGCATAGTTGCAGAATGGGCACTGAAAAATAATAAAATGAAGTTGAGCTGGGTGAATTACTCCATATCAGTGCATAGTGTAGAAATATTGTTGTCCCAGGAGAGGCGCTTTTGGAATCTCTCCTCCATGTGGTGGCCAAACAGTATCCATGTATCTTTTCCTCAGTATTTTTGATCACTCGCAATCCATTCACAGTTGATTTATTATATCAGAGTTTGTTTGGTTTCTATGAGATAGTCAAAAAACCAAAACCTAGAAAGTCCTCCATATTTATTCATAATGATTACAGAGAACATAATTGCAGTCTGGAAAATTTACTCTTTCTCAGCATAGTTGAAGTTCATAAATCCTGAGCTATGCTCTTGCTTTTCCTTGTAGCATATTGGCATTGACATACACTTAGTGAATTGGTCAGTCATTTGCTGCATCTCCAGTGAATAGTGAGCATAAACAGACCTACTAGGCAACTGAGCAGCAGGAAAGTTCAGAAAAAGAGCTTGTACTTCTATGGCTCATCAATGGAAGCATCTTAAAGCATGTCACTCAGATTATATTTTGAACTGTTGGTTGACCCTTAAGAACCCAAAGACAGAAGTAAATAATCATTTTATCTGTTTCTGTTAATGTTGAAAATTGGAATGATGCTCTGATCACCATTTGAAAAGGCGGTAAGACTTGACATAAGGTTGAATTTCACTACTTTCCAATCCTGATTTCTAGTTCCACTTTCCAGTTGTGTCAGGTAGCCAACTTGGTGAGTCTTACCTTCACACTTCAGTTCTGAAGAAGAGTCATTGGACCCGAAATACTAACTTTGATTTTTCAGCACAGATGCTGCCAGACTTGTAGAGCCTTTTCAGTGATTTCTGTTTTTGTTTCAGGGTTCTCTTTCCTTGTTTTGATGATTAGCAGGTTATTTCTGAGAAAGAGCTACTTGATAGCGCTATTGACAACCCTACTGATCACTTTTCTGATGATTGAGATGAGAGTGGTAAGGTGCTCATTGCCTGGGTGGATTTATCCTGCTTTTTTATGAATGAGACGTGCCTAATCAATTTTTCCATTTTGCCAATGTTGCAGCTGTACTGCAACAGCTCAGCTAGGGGGTGCATGGCGAATTATGGAGCACAAATCTTCAATTCTACTGCTGGAATATTTTCATGGCCCATAGCCTTTGCAGTGTATCCAGTGCCTTTTGGACATTCCTTGATGTTGGTAAAGGGCGAATCAAATTGACTAAAGACTGGCAGCTGTAATGTTGGGGAGCTAAGGAGGAGTTTAAGATAGATCATCCATTCAGCACTGTTGGCTGAAGATGCTTCAGCATTTGTTTGACTGTTTCTGCAATAGTGGAGGAAGAAAAAAAAACAGCTTGAAGTTTGGAGGCTTTTCCAGTTGCTGAATGATTGCCATACAGACTCCACAAAGTCTGCATAATAAATCACCCTGCTTAGGCAGAGAGATTATATGTATTAAAAAAAAAACTACAAGTGAAAATTGTCAAGTGTTTTCTGCTAAATTCATCATGGCTCTACTTCAGTTGTGTAAAATTGTGTGTAAAGAAGAATATACAACTGTATAGACTTAGAAAAAGTTGCTTGTCCATTAATCCTAGACTTTCCTCTAGTCCTTTGTATGTTTTATATTAATGTAGGAGTTCCTTTAGTTTATTTAACATGGATAATACTGAAGCATGTAAAAATCCCAGTAAGTAAAAGGATGAGATTTCTCGCTGATTACCAAATGTATCAAGGAATACTCTGCAGAATTTCAATTTAAGATAATGTTCGATGTTAATGAATTCCAAATAAAAACTGAATGTGGTAAAAATGTACAGTCATATCTTTAGCCCTTCATTGGGTTCAGATATCTGACAATCTCTACCCAACAATTAGTCACTTTTTTGCTTTCAGGTGTAGACGAATATCTTTGTGAATTTTATGTTTTGTTTTAAATTTGTAACACTTGCAGTTGCTTTTTTTTTCTTGATTCAACCCTGTGAGTTAGATTCCATAAATAATCTCATGTTCCCAATAGGACTGAAAGTATATTGTTGCATGATGTATTTGGCATTTGAACAGGAAATGCTTCACAGTTTTCATTATTAAAAGATTTTGCCTTCACTGCAAATTAAAATCAAATGAACCTACACTTCATAAAAACTAACAAGCTTCCCAAGTGGAATGAAGTTTTTTTTTAAACATTCTAGTATTCAGTTGGTTGGAGCACATGTGCTAACATTAACCAGGTCAAAGCAGCAAAGAAACTTGACTTGGACTAAAACCCTATGAGCATAGAGACTATCACAAAGTTTTTTATAATAGGTTAGTCTGAGCCTCAGGTTAACTTTTTTTTTGCATTTCTACTCCATCCTATTGACTATGTTTGTTTGGTTTTCTTGCAAAAAATTCAGGCTTTTTAAAAAAATCTGTTTAGCCAAAATGATTCTGGAGCCCCATTTGCAGATGTCCTGCCCCTGAACATTTACCATCTACCATCTATCATTTTCATCAAAAAAACGGGGTGGGTCAGGCTTGATTCATGGAGGCAGCTGAAAATGTGAAAATGCAACTACCTTAAATCAAATCAAACTTCTTTTTCGCTGGAGGTCCAAAACACAACTTTCAGGCTTTACACTTTTTTCATGGGAAGGCCTGAACCGAGCAAATTTCCTTGGGAAGCTAGTGGATCCTTTTGGGGTAAGTAAGGTGTCCTTTGGGAGAGGTTAAGTGCCTTATGGGATTGTAAAAAGTAACCACGAGTATGCATAAAAAGTAGATAAAAGCATTGAAGCTGTCAAGCTCATTGGAACTTTAAGTTGCCAAAGCATTTCAATTCTCTTGGAACTATCAAGCTATAGACGCATTTAAACCTCATGGCCTTAAATTTGGGCCAGAAACACATCGGTGTTTGCGAAATCATTCTGCTGGGCGACATGAGCCATGGGGTTATCATTGTAGGAATTATGTTGCATGTCTGATTGCACAACCTATCATTGAACATCAAGGTGCTTATTAGTTTACACTTTAATTTCATAATTCAATTTGATATGGTGATGATTTCACACCCATTCTTGCACGTAAATGAAATCCAAACGACAATGCATCAACTCCATAGGGCACACTGCTCGTGGGAGCTCTGACTGACTACGGAGTATTTTAATGTGAAGTTATGTGCCCGCACAGCCACAAAACGGGTCAAAACGTGTCCTGATGATGTTGGGAACTAAAACATCTCCCTCAGTGAAAGTTCGTCCACACAGGAACTACAGTCTAGATTCAGCAATCTGCTATCTGTGGAAGGGAGTGGGAGGTTGGGGATTGGATCAAGCTCTATGCTATCATTGCATTACCAACTTGTACTGGTTTCAAGTCTCCTTTCTGATGCTGAAATTTACACAAATGTCTACTGTACATTTCTGCCAAAAAGTTAGAGCTGTGCGGGGGCAGATAACTTCACATTAAAATACGGTGTAGTCAGTCAAAGCTCCCACGAGCAATGTGCCCTATGGAGCAGTTGCATTGTCGTTTGGGTTTCAATTATGTACACTTTAACTGACAGCTTTAAGTCATTATAAAATCTTTGTGTGGCTGTGAAGATAAATTCCTGTTTTTGTAAGGAATTCAGTCATTGAAGAAGTTTAATGCAGTGAATGAGTTTTTATTAACTTAAGTAGTCTAACTGTCATTAGACACTTCAAACTTTTAGCATGAATGCTGAGGTTTTCCTAGCCACATACTGGATGAATTGAAAAGGGCAGTGTTTGAGGAGCACGGATTGGAATGAGTTGGTGCAAATTTGACATTGCAACTCTAAAAGGCACTGGAAGGTGGGTGCAGTGGCGTAGGTTGGCATGGAGTGTATGATGACCCTTTTTTGGAGGGATAGGTGGAGTGTATGAGGTGGCATGAATGGGGTATAAGAACTATGTGGGTGGTGCGGGAATTTGAGCAGTAGAAGGTTTTTTTTTTGAAAAGATTCTTTTTTTGTTATAATTGGGATGAATTCTGGAGAATGAAAGCTGACTTAATGTAGCTCATTACCATACCCAGCAGCCCCTATGGTGACCTCTGATCTCTTTGTGGCAATGGCTGATACCTGGCTCCAGTTGACACCTACCACCTCACAACCTCCCCAGAACCAAAATCCCAGTCATAAATGAACCTGGACACTGATTCTGCCCTAACACACGTGTATTTGAATTGCTAATGAAAAAATTCAATTCATTTACAGAACCACCTTCGGACAGTGATCTGAACTGGCGAGGTACCCAGGTGCATAAAGCTGTAATTTATACCAGGTGGCTATAGCATGACTAGGATCAAATTCTTGCTCTTTATAATTTCTGCTTTTTATTGTTTTTAAGAGGCTGCAAATCTATGCTTAAGCCTACATGTTTATTTTTATGTAAAGCATGTAGATAGCTGGGTTTTTCTTATGTAAGCAGTTTTGAACAGCAGGTATCCAGAATCTTTAACACATAATTTAATTTATGTACACATGTAAGTTGTATTCTGTTTATGATTGGATTCATGTGATTTCATGCATGCGTGACTTGGGGACGTTGAAATGTACTTCAGACAGGCTGTTGGTTTGACAGGAGTTCAAGGCTCTGTTTTCCATTAAAACTTTGCAACAGCCAAGACTCTGGCATTATTCCAATTAAGATATCTGCTTACAAATTGTCTTTTACTTACTTTTCTTTAAAAAAAACAATGATGTCATTGAATGCATTTGTTTATTTTGGACCAGTTGCCATTAATTCGCACAAAGGATCTTGTTTGCACAGTTTTAAAAAAAAGGGAAATTGCGAATGCTGTCTATATTTAACATTGAGGTATGAATGTCCGACACTCGATTGAACCATGATGCACCATGGTCATCAACTTGGATTGGTGCACACCTCAAACTGATTCACAGCCAAAAACAACCTGAGTTCTAAATTCAGCTCAGGTTATGTCACTGAAATGCAGACTGTGCTGTAAGAAGACTGGGGGGTGGAGAAGCATTTTATGGTCCCTAGTTGCTTAGAGTTTGTCCAGCTGTCGTCTCGTTGCCCTTGGGCCATGAGATTTTGCTACCAAATAAGACAAGAAACTGATTTATATTTTGGGTTTGTTTTGCCTAAATTCAGAAACAAAGTAATTGTAATCAGGAAATCAGGAGACAAATATTCTCTCCCATAAACAAATTGCCATTCCTTGAGAACTTCCAGATTATTTTAGGCTTTTAACTGATTGCATCCTGTTAGGAAATTGATAATCTGGATTCATGTGAACTGGCGCATTGCAAACTGGTTACTACTTTTGTCCACGTTTCGTGGAATTTTTTTCAAAGCCTCAGGATTTTGTAAAAATAGCAAAAATAAATAACAAAACTATTTTCTTTTTTTTCCTTGAATTAAATTTTAGACTAAACTTTAGAGTTAAACAAAATATTTTACAAACAGTTCTGAGTGAAAGAAATCTTCAGGTAAGATCTTAAAGTAGAAGTGATCATTAAATATTTTGTGTGTGAGGAATCAATAGGCAATTTTCAAAAGAATGATGACTTAGCAGGAACGTTCTGTGCGTTCAGTTTGTTCAGCAGTATTTTGTGTGGAGCAGTTTGAAATGCTGACGGAAATTTCTGGAAAGTGAAAGGACGCATGTCTGTAGCAGTGGAATTGTTCAATCAGCTTAAGAGTGGAAGTGAACCAGCCACAGTCTCTAAAGAGTGTGTTCCGCCATTATAATAAATGTAAAAGAATGTCTGAGCTGATATAGTATAAAACTTAAAAGATCCAGATAATAGGTATGTTAAATGTTCTCAAGTATATCTGAATTATCAGAAAAAAGGCACATTTTAATTTCTTGTAGTAATCCAAAGAAGCAGACAACATTTGAAGAGGTGCACACGAAATAAAACATGCTTTAAAGTAAGAGTAGTCTGGTCCCTTTTTGTGTTTATAAACATTTACATTCAAGAAAGTTTAAGTTTACGTTGATACAGCTGATTCATCCTTATCCAGAAACATGATTTAGTCTTTTAAAAGAGGAACTCCTTTTCACACTGGGAAAGAAAAGAAGCTCTCCCCGTGCTAAGGAAGGAATCCATTTTCTTCTTCAGTACAATACGAAAATGTAGAAGGCGAGATCAGAAATTTAAATCATTCGAAGTTCAACATTCAAATGCTGTAGATAATTGGGAAATAGTGCCGGAAGGAATGGCACACTTCATTTTTAAATCCTTCTTGGCACCTCAAAAGATTAACAACATGTGAAAACTCTTTCATTCACCATTTGGCAAAATGTTTCTCACCATGACAGGGTAGTGAAGAAGGTGTTTTGGTATGCTTGCCTTTATTGGTCAGTGCATTGAGTAAAGGAGTTGGGAGGTCATGTTGTGGCTGTACGGGACATTTTTTTAGGCCACTTTTGGAATACTACATCCATTTCTGGTCTCCCTGCTATAGCAAAGATGTTGTGAAACTAGAAAAGTTTCAGAAAAGATTTACAAAGATTTTGCCAGAATTGGAGGTTTTGAACTATAGGGAGAGGCTGAATAGGCTGGGGCTATTTTCCCTGTAGCGTTGGAGGCTGAGGGGTGACATTGTAGAAGTTCATAAAGTCATGAAGGGCACAGGGTGAATAGCCAAGGCCTTTTCCCTGTTGTAGGAGAGTCCAAAACTAGAGGGCATAGGTTTCAGGTGAGAGAGGAAAGACTTAAGATGGAGCTAAGGGGTAACTTTTTTACGCAGAGGGTGGTGTGTGTATGCTGGAAGCCAGAGTCAATAGATGTGAAGCTGGAAAACCACAGCAAAAGTCCTTACTGTCTCTAACTGCGTGTCTGGAATGAGCTGCCAGAGGAATTGGTGGAGGGTGATACAATTACAACACTTAAAAGGCATCTGGATGGGTATATGAATAGGAAGCGTTTAGAGGAATATGGGCCAAATGCTGGCGAATGGGACAAGATTTATTTAGGATATCTGGTCAGCGTGGACAAGTTGGACCAAAGGGTTGGTTTCCATGCTGTATGAAAGTATGACCTTAACTCCATTTGCACACTTTGAGCCAGCAGGATACAGGGATGCCTCAAGGCCTAAGGACATGCAAAATTATCCAGATGTTGCATAGACTGGTTTCCAAATTCAATAATAATGCAGGCTCACACCCATCAGAAAGAAATTGCCCCAGCTACCGCGCTCTTTTAATGGAAAACTTTGAAAGATGATCCTGATGGCTTGTAGTAAATATTCATTGCAGAGATGCAGTGTTTAGCCTAATTAATTTCTTATTTCATGCACTACCTTCATTTTGTGTTCACTTAGAATCAGTAGGATGTTGCGACTAGACCTTTTTTAAAACAACAGTGTCTGATTGTTTTCCTTCATTTCCGTTTTGTCTGCCACCAGGAAGTAAATAGGAAATTACCTGAAATAAATTTGCTGAGCATTGTTTAAAAATCATTTGATTTTTAAAGATTTCAGTCTGTAGAGATGTGTGAGATTATGTTTTGCAGTTCACACCGTCTGCAATAGTCATTCCATTCTTGATTGAACTTTTGGTGGGAAAGGTTTGCTATTTCACACTCCTGGGCCCCTTTCTGCCAGTTAAAAACCTTGAATGATTCCACACACACACAAAAAACAATTTCACACTTTTATGATTTGCAAGAACAGCCAAGTACATTTGGAGTTGATCTGCAGACTCCAGTCCCTGTGAATTGTTTAAGTGGATCCTATATTTTAAGCCAAAGCCGTTTGACACTTTGTAATCGTAACTAGGTGATGCCATAGGTCTAAGTTAAGTTGGCAAACTCAGTCAATGATATTTACCTAAGCTGTGATTGTTAGATGACCCACTAAATCCTCATGATATCTTATTCAGGAGATTTAGTGGCTGCCATTGGTTTCGGCTCTAAGCTCTAGAATAAGGCTTCCCTGTAGGAGACAAGGACTGTGTTTGTTTGATACTCTATCTGTGTCCTTGGCCAAAATCTTTAGAAATGGCAATGGCCCTGTTTATAGGCCAGAAATTCAGTCGCAACCCAGTTTGGTTTTTTTTTTAATCAATCAGGCAATTACCATTTAAGGGACAAGTTGCCACCACCATAATGTGCTGGACAATTGGATGGTGAACAGTTAAAGTTCCAGCATGTAATTGGAAGCGATTGTTGCTATTAAGACCACTACCTTATGAGAAGCAGCATGACCACTGGCTTCATGCCAGGGTTACTGTGGGGTGTGTGTGTGTGATGGGGAGGTAATTGGTGATCAATCAGGGTGTGGGATGGTTTTTGCCATTGGCATTGGGCAGGAACTCTAGGCCACAGTGCCCAATCTGGGCTCCCACCCCCACCCCCCTGGAGACTGCAGGGAGGTGACTGGGCTTACCAAGTAGTCACAAACATGGTACAGTGCCCAGCTGCCATTGGCAAAATGCCAGCAGTGATGGGAATGTGACAGACAGATCACCCATGCCCTACCGCCAGATTCCTTTGCATTCCACCCCCCCCCCCCCAGCCCATTCATTGAGGCCCTGTAAAACAGACTTTGGAGAGGCACGGTGACTCTGAGCAGTATTGCCTCACAGCACCAAGGACCCAGGGTTGGATTCCAAACTCTACGGACAGTTGTCGGAGGCTGTGCATCTGCTCCATGTCTGCCAGGCTTTCCTCCAGGTGCACTGGTTTCCTCCCACAATTCAAAGATGTGCGGGTTAGGTGGATTGGCCATGCTAAATTGTTCATTGTGTCAAGGGATGAGCAGGCTTAGCCATCGGGAAATGTAGGGTTACAGGGATAGGCCAGTGGGGTGGGTCTGGGTGGGGTGCTCTTCAGAGGGTCAGTGTGGGCTCAATGGGCCGAATAGCCTGCTCCCACACTGTAGGGATTCTATGATTCTATGACTCTGATGCTCTGTTGACTGTTCTGGATTTGTTCTTGCCAGGTTTCATCTGTCTGCAGAGTGGGTTCAGATGACATATGCTCCCACATTGAGAGTCTCTTGCTCAAGGAGATAATATTTAGCTTCACTATTCTCCTTTGTAAACAAAAGGAAAACTTGTCTTTTGTGTGGCATTTTTTCTGATCACTTGATAGCCTAAAGTGGTTTATAGCAGTGACATACTTCTGAAGTGTTGACAATGGTGTAATACTCCAGAAAATAGAGCCAATAAAACTGGTGATTGGGACATACTGGTCTGACTCCTTTTGCAAAGTAGAGGACCAGTGAATAGAAAACACAGCAATTACTTTTTGTGCACCTCTGCAGTATAACTGCTGTGGTTGCAGGGGAAGACAGATGACCTTGTGGGATGCCTTTGCACAGCTCTGCATGTTGAGTACCTGGTTCTGGACCTCATCACCTCCACTTGAGCTACAGCAGTTTGGCTGGCTAACAGCCAAACATCATGAGCACTGTCAGAGTGCTAATGCTGGGATAATAAATGCTGTGCTCCAAGTGAGGACAACAGACTTGTGCAGCACGGAGCCACTGTTATCCTCCCCCATGAAACACCTCCGGGAATCTGTATGATCAATTGGGAGGGCTTGCAACATTCTTTGAATGCTGTGATCTGCAAACAAGATGGCAGCAGTCTGAGCCTGCATGGCACCAAGCATGAATCTCATGCCCTCCCTCACTTGGAACATTGGACAATAAGATTTTGGCCACCAAATGTTGTATTAGGGCTGGACCCACAAGTGCTCTCTCATGGAGTAAGTGCTACTTCCTTAATGGAAAGGTTAGGCTCCAAACTTTGCACAATTTTCTACGTCAAGTTGGGAATGTATTCCAGTAGGCTTGTCAAGAATACAGAAAGGGTGTTTAGAAGGCTTGCCAATGCACTAAGCATTTTGCTTTTCACTCTCATCAACCCTCTGCTGCATGCAGCCTTATCTGATTCCGAGTTGTTATCAGACTCCTGACTGCAATCTGCAACCTTGTACTCTAGCTAGCTAACCCTAGTACTATTCCCCAGGCCTGGCTGCAGCCCATTCATACTTAGTGACTCACCATACCCGATTCTACTCCATGCTGTCCTTCAAGTTATACACGTGATAGGCGAGGCTGAGGAGGAATGCAAGAAATGTCACTAATCTCATCCACTTAAGGAGGAGGACTGTCAATATAGCATAGAACAGCAGCAGAAAGTCTGCGGAAAAACTGTGTTGGACACAGAGGGCCTATTTGTGGCCACACTCCCCCTCTCTCTTCTGATCCATTACCAAGTTTAAAAAGGGCCCTAGCTCAGTGAGAGATATTCTCTTGTATTTTTGTACGCTTCTGCTCCTTTTAATTCTGTCCCTTCTCTTTTCAGTACTAGAACCAATGGGCTCTTTCACACAGCCACAGTACCATCAGAAGCCTGCCTAGATTTATAATGAACTAAAGTTCAGGAAACTGGGTTGAGGTCATGGGGGGTTCAGGATAACAGATGGAAATTCCATTTGGCCCAACCCACCTCCAACTGTGAAATCATTCTGAAGGATATATTCAGCCTTTGTGGACTAAATTGCTGTCTTCTATTGATTGGGCACATTAAAATAGTGCTAATAGAATGTTGAACTGTGTGCACAAAGCAATACACATCAGAGGAAGTAGTGATCAAACTAAAACCCGAAAGAGGTGAAAACATTCAGCAGGTCAGACAGCATCTGTGGAGGGCAAAACCTCTGAACTTTCCCAGCACAGATGATGCCTGACCTATTGATGTTTCCAGCATGTTCCGTTTTTATAGTTGCTTTTCAGCATCCATAGCATTTTGCTTTTGTTTTAGTGATCAAACAGCTCCGGCCACTGAGCCATCCCAGTGACAGTCCAGAACTGGGCTGTACAAGGGAAAAGTAACAGAACTGATCTCTGGAAGCAAAGGTCTAACTTTTTTGAGGAAAAGTGTAAGGGACATGGCTTTTTCCCTTTTACAAAAGGAGATGATTTACACCGAGATGATCTTGTGGAGGTATGTAATTTCAGAAACACAATGGAAAAGATTCATCTGGAACATTTCTTAGAATTAAAATATGATAGTAGGGCAGAGTGTATTGAACCAAATAAAATAAAGTAAAATCTGGGACTTGTGATTGTGATTAATACATGGAATGGAGGGCAGAATAGAGTTCAAGAAAGTGTAGTAGAAGTCAGAGCTACCAAATAATTTATCAAACAAGTGAATGCTCAATGTGGGATCTGTCCTCAGTTCAAGTACCCCCTCCCCAGGGTTTTGGTATAGAAACAAGGCCCACGCTCGCTCAGTGCAGCACGCACTCAGTACTACACTGAAGGTGCCATCATTTGGGGGAGGTATAAGCTGAAGCCCTATCTGCCTGCTAGGATGGATGTAAAAGATACTAGGGCACTATTTCAAAGAACAGGTGTGCTCTGTCTAGTATCTTGATCAATATTTATCCCTCAAGCAGCATCACAAAAGTAAAAGTAAGTATCACATTGCTCTTTATTGGAGTTTGCTGTGCTTTTTATTAGATGCCTAGTCTCCTGCTTTATACAGGGAGTGCAGTTCGAAAGAACTTCATTGGCTTTGAGATATGAGAAGTATCTATACAGTTGCAATTTTTTTTGAGGAGAGTGATGGTGGACTGAGAATGTGGGAGAATCTGAACAGCAGGTCTTAGGGCAGGGCTTTGTGGTGCAGTGGCAGTGTCCTTCCCTGTGAGTCAGGAAGTTTGGGTTCAAGTCTCACTGGCTCCATAAAATATCAATGAACAGGTTAAATAAAGATATTTAGTTGTAGAGAAGGTTCACACTGCTCTTTAGAAGAAACCTCACGGTGGAACATACTTTAATGGAGGGCCAAAGGGCCTGTTCCTATGCCGTATTTCTCAGTCCTCCCAACGGCTGAGCTAACATGAACCGTTTTTGCTCATTTTGTTATTATCTGGTAATCCTGTAATTTCCACATTGGATACTTATCACCACACAACATCCTTTAATCAGGAAGAAGGCATAGTCTGGACCTAGACTCCTGTCAGTGCTGCTTGTATAATAAATATATTTATTGCACTGAGTTATCAGCTTTTCCTTTCCCCTAAAAAAAATTGCATCTACCCACACGTGCTCCAAGAACTGTATCTCAGTTTTCAATGTCGTTCCTGGACTCTGGTGTCATGAAGCACTGAGAATCAAACCTGCTTCCTCCTGTTTAGAAGACAAATGTCTCTCTAATCTCTGGTTGCTTTTGTTATATCTAGTACTGGACGAGCAAAAATTTCCTTCGACTAGATATTGGGAAGATATTCTTCTCCACAAACTTCCTCCTCGAGTTGCCAGCTATGTCCTTCTTCCTGGCAATTATCTGTGGCCAAACTGGACTGTTTGTAATTTGGTGTGGTACCTGATATTAACATGAACTTCTGACTACATATCTGCTTTAGCACTAAGACTACTGTTTCCAGTACATCATCTGACTATTCCCGCCTGAGCTCATTTATGTTGAAACCCTCATTCTTGCCTTTAGACTGAATAATTCCAGTGCACTCGTGGCTAGCCTCCCATCTTCCATACATTTGAGCTCCTTCAAGCCTCTGCTGCCCATGTTTCTACTCCCACTCTTTCCACAACACCGCCCCCGCCCCCCCCACCCTGCCCCCACCACCACCCCAACCAAAGTCCTGTACCCACATCAACCCTATACTCATGGACCACCACTGGCTCCTGGTCAAATAATTGTTCAGTTTTAAAAATCTTTGTTCTTATTTTCAAATCCCCCTCGATCTTGCCTCTTCCTATTTCTTTCACCTCCTGCTGCAACACTTGAATGATCTACTCCTCTAATTCTGGCCTCTTAAACATCACTAATTTTCATGGCTTCAGTATTTTATATATCGGCCTTCAGCTACAGAGGCTCGAAGCTCTGGAATTCCCTCCCAACCTCTGATACCTTGTTCAAGAAACTCCTTAAGTAAAGCCTATCTCTTCACCTAGTTCTGGGTTGACTGACCTTGTATTTTCTTTCTTTGTACAATGTAGTTTAATTTTAATTGCCCTTGTACGAAGCACCTTGAATATTTTCTAACATATTTGTAACAAATGAGCAGTGAACCAACACATTTTGAGAATAAAATGTATCTATCATCTTGTTACTCTGATGTCAAATATTTCACAAAATGGTCAATGTTTGTTAATGCATTTATTGAAAAGAGTTGATTGTGTAGGCAATCACATTGACTAAGCTTCATAATATTCCAAAATCATATTTTAGTATTATAGTGAAGGTGAAAAATATGCCACAACTTTCATGATTTGGCGGCACGGTGGCTCAGTGGTTAGCACTGCAGCCTCACAGCACCAGGGACCCGGGTTCAATTCCATCCTCGGGCAACTGTCTGTGTGGAGTTTGCACATTCTCCACTGTGCCTGCGTGGGTTTCCTCCAGGTGCTCCGGTTTCCTCCCACAGTCCAAAGATGTGCAGGTTAGGTGGATTGGCCATGCTAAATTGCCCGTAGTGTTCAGGGAGGTGTAGGTTAGGTGGGTTATAGGGGGGGTGGAATGCTCTGAGGTTCGGTGTGGACTTGTTGGGCTGAAGAGTCTGTTTCCACACTGTAGGGATTCTGTGATTCTATGATTTTTTCATGTAGTTTTAGGTCATAGTTTAATAAGTGACAGGCTGAATTATGGATGATATGTGCAAACTCCTAAATTTATCTTGTACGGAAGACACATTGTTTTGATTTGCATAACTGAAGGATAATTCACTGTCGCTTAGATCACTATCACCAGCTTTTTACTTGCTAACAAAAGTAAAGACATTTAGATCAAAAGTTGGACAAATTGTTGACCATATAAATACGATAACTGTTTGAGCTTGTGTAATTTTCTCCTGAATGCTTCAAGGATATGATTAAAAGCAAATAGGGCTGTAGCTATTGATCCTATGTTTTATAAGAGAACTGCAATTGCATGAATTAGGTGCTTCTGTGAAAGATTTCTTGCACTGAAGTGTGAGAGAGGCAAAATGAGATGCTTAAAGCGCTAATTAATTTTAACACGTTCGCACTGAAGTACTTATCATGTTATAAAGCTCTGAACAGCAATGAATGCCCGACATGAGACTATTCATTGTTTTCAAGATTAAAGTTCAAAAATGAGATGCTTTAAAATGCACAACAAAATCTCCTAATTGCAATAATTAAACCTTTTATCACACAAACTTTGTTGTGCCTTAGTAGAATATCGCAAGCAACTATTGATATACAGACCAGCTGTGCAAGCAACTCAGTGCTGAATGGAAACAGGAACAGTTCCTGCTTTTATTGGTACAGACCTACTTAAATTAGAAATTATTCAGTTTAGAAGAAACTTTACATGTGACTGCTTTTGTGTGTTCATTGAAATGTAAAATGGGGCATTCAATTATATTTAAAATAATGCTTATTTTGGTTGTCTGTTTGCAACTACTCACCCGAATAATATCACAAGGTCCTCTTCTGGCAACAAATTAATTTTCTAACACTGCATATTTTCACCACTAGGGACCACCAGTGCTTCTCCATTCCACAGTGCACTTAGTGTTATGCTTCTTCACTGTGGTCTAGTCAATAGCTTTGTGATATCTGTTTGACAGAAACTTGGCTTGTTTGTGAAACAGATGTTTGGTATCTATACACATTAAAATAGTTGTGCTGTGTTACCAAAGTACACAGTAGGACTGAAAAGCAATAGAATGTGACAGGACTTAAAAATTCCCTATTGCATTCTTGTTTTCAGATGACACAGTAACTTGATTCAGTGTCTGTGTTTGCAGTTATACCTCATTAACAATGAAATACACCATTCATTAAATAGTAAAGTAACACTGTCACAAGAGCTAAGGTAAACTGTAAATTTTTGGAGTGAAAACTGTCCTAACATAGAAGGGCAGAGGAATAAATGTATAAACAAGCATAGCTCGACAGCCTTGTTTTATGCATCGGGAGAGAGTGACCTGCTGAGAACCCTTGCCCTGGCTGCCAATGTTCCCATTCCCCTTTGACCTCACCCAGTGACCCCTCATCCCACATCACTGATGGTAGCCTGGGATCAGTAACAATAGGAAGTCTCAGATGGCTGTCATACCAGTGGCAGCCAATGTCTCCTACTGGTAATACCATTCAATAGAGCTGCTGGCCTCTGTTTTTTGCTGGTGGTGCCCATAGGATCTTTGGTCTTGGGAAATGCTCCCTCTTGTCCATGTTGGTACTTGCTTAGACTTTGATTCAGTAAAAAAAGGCAACCTGAAACTCCTCACCAGTTTTCGAGTCTTGTAAACCTGCAGCCTATGGTGAAGTATTGAAGCAGAAATATTTTGTAAACTGAGACCATAAGCCGATGGTTAATGTTGATAGTATAAACGCTCTTCTGAGGCCGTCTGATAAACAGTAGTAAGCTTCTTGGCTTTGTGCCTGTGCTGAATGGAACAGCAATACAGCCAGACCCCTCTGGTTGAGGAGACCATGGGCAAAAAGGCCAGGGAGGGATCTTGTGAGCATCCAGGGAGGCTCAGAGTGAGTGAACACCATGACGCAGCCTGGTCAAGACCATGAGCTGGGTGTATATCCCTGTTGGCACGATGTCCTTGCTGCAGCATTACAATAATAGCTGCTAGTGCAGCACTGAAGTGTGGAAGTAAGAGGTTTGGAGATCTGCCATGAGGGTTCATAGAGGCTGGCAAAAGTCAGATTCCAGTCATTGGATGTGGGGCACATGTGGATGGTGCCTGAGATGTTGGACCCTGATCTCCAGCACGGAAAGAAGAGCGTTGAATCCATCAAGAACCTGGTTGGATTTGTGTGCCAAGTTTTCCTGACTGCTAGTGTGTATGATGAGCTTGGTAACATTACAACTCATAGTGAGTTGGTCTGTGACAAGGTATTTAACAAGCAATAAGGATTATCAGGTAGGGGTCTCTCTCTCTCTCTCTCTCTCTCTCTCTCTCTCTCTCTCTCTCT
>NC_063351.1:17889948-17953699 GCF_021869965.1 Rhincodon typus | reverse complement strand
CCTCTTCGACCTGTTTGTTTCCTCTCCACCTATCCTCTCCTCTATCCCTCTTCTATCCGCCTCCCACTCTCTCCCTATTTATTTCGGAACCCCCTTCCCCTCCCCCTTTTCTGATGAAGGGTCTAGGCCCGAAATGTCAGCCTCTCTGCTCCTATGATGCTGCTTGGCCTGCTGTGTTCATCCAGCCCTGCACCTTGTTGTCTAAGATTTTGCCCTTCTTCTTGTTAAGACAGAAACCTCCTCTAGCAAATAGTCAGTAGGGGTTGATTCATTACCACCGCATCAAATAAACCATTTAGAACTAGTGTCAAAGAAGGAGGAATATTGACCTTCGACTCACAATTACCACATGGTGATTACTGTTGGAATATATTGCTTAAGATCAATTAGTGAAAAGTTCCATTAGACCCGGGAGAAATAATTCCCAGAAAACCAAATGAGGTTATGATTTCAAAGACTTTTTGCTACTTTGAGAACTAGTCATATAGACAGTGAGCAGCTACAAGAGTCTGAAGAATCCAGCAGTCGGCAGCAACTTTTGGAAAGACCAATGTGGAGAAACTACAGTCTTGACTACGGATCTAGAGAGGAAGTGCTGAAACGTCAGCGTGATCTAGAATGACCTTAAACGTTCATCCTACCCAGCAGTTACAGAATAAAGATTCAACTGGGAAACAAATGCATCCAACCGATGTAAGTCCATAAGTGAAGTTTGTAAAAATAAAACACTGTTGAGTAAAGGGAGAAACTTTAATTTAACAATGCATGTAAACAGGCTGAGGAGCCAGAAGTATTAAAAAGGAATACTTACAGTTCACAATGAGTGTCATCACTGTAGCAAGCAGACACCAGTAAGGCACAGCTCCAGTAAGGAAATCCAGTGTCACTGAAGTATATTATGCTGCATTCGCAGCATTAGGCATGTTGCAAAACTGAATTAAGGAGAAAAAAATGGACCACATAATTGCTAAAGTAGATAGAATCTAAAAAGAAAATGTTTAGAGGACTTCTGAGGTTGTGATAAGAATGCAAGGTCCTTAATTTGAACTGTAGTTCTAGCAGGAAGATTTTATTAAGGCCACAAGCACAGGGCTTGAGTTGTTGGAGTTGAGGAAAAAGACTTAAATTATGCATTTGGTCACAGAAAGCAGGAAAACTCCATTTCATTGTGTCAGATGGGATATCTCCATTTTGACAGCACATCATGGGAAAAACCTCCAGTAGGCACTACAGATATACAACATTACTATTTAACAGAATTAAAAAAAGTTCACAAGTGGGGAAACACATTAAGCATTTCTATTCTGCACAATTTCAGGAAAGTAAAATAAATGCAAATGCCAGAAGTAAGAGCTTTAGGGGAATGAGATTTAAACAGCAGTGGATTACTGCAGAATGTAAAAGCTTTAAAAGTTAAGAAGCATAAATAATTACACATGGAAGACGTGGCAGGAAAAATATTATCATCTATAAGATTTAATATTCAGAGATGGGCCAAATAGAAAAGTGGATTGGACATCATCGAACAAACCTTTCTTAAGACATTGGATTTGTTTCTATAGAGCAGCCCTCATGATAGATATCATTGACATGGTAGTGCAAGAAGTCAATGCAAACTATGTAAAAATGTAGGTGGGTGAATCTTTGAAAAATAATAACAATAAAAGATTGTGGGGGAGAGAATGAGAACAGAACACGCACCTTAAGTGGTTTAATGGACTGAAGATGAAGTTCCTAATCAGTCTGTCAGACTGTCGTAGAAATATAAGAGTTTTATTTTGAATGCTAAAGCAGGATGGGTCAAAAGATCTCCGAGTGGAAGCTTTGCGGTTTTGGTAAGATCTTGTGGCAGAATTGGACAAAACGTTCAGTGAGGCCTCACCACCAGCTGGGTTACAACCATGTAGCAGCTGCTATCCTGCAGACAGCTTGGCACCTCCTGGGCCCTTTGATAAAAGGCACACTGTGCTTTACCAAGGGACTGGACATGAAGGGAGGGGAGCCACTAAGAGCTACCTTGCTACTGACCTCCCCTCTCTGTGCCCCTCCATTCCCCTCCCTCTAATTACTTACCCGTGACCTGTAAGGCCCAGTGATATCCTCATCATTACTTGATTAGCTTCTGGCTCGGCAAGACTTCCCAGAAAGAGGTAGCATAGTCTCTCAGCAGTAGGAAAGACCTCTGATCCCTTGTATTGATTCCACTCAAGGTATTGTGTACATAACAGCAAGAATTCCAACACTCCATACTTCATTCACACTCACTGCTGCCTACCATATCACCACCATGGCTCTGCTGAAAACAGTTTCTTTCTTGTCTAGTTTCTCCAACTATCGATCAATGTCCATGGCATGAACTTGGCCCTCATAAATTCTAGTATTAACAGTCAGCCTCAAATATTTTAACTAGTAAGAGTTTCTTCTGTACCCTTTATTTGCAAGATAGCAGGAGGGTAACTTGCTCCATTCTGAGTTCCACTCTGCTCACCAGTTCGCTTAACTTTTCCTTTTTCGTCTTTGTCTTCTTCATCTTCTCTCCTCTGTGTGGTAATTCTATCTTTCCACCACCGCCACCCCACCCCCCACCCAAGTCCCGCTGTTTTAACTAAGTCAGTTCACAATCAGGAACCATGTGGTGGGAGCTGAACGTGCAGGCCATGTCCTGCAACGAAGGCTGATCGAGCGTGGACCAAAGTGGCATTGGCGGTGAGTGTGGCCCGGTGAGACAGTGATGGCGGCCTAGTGATTTGGAGCATTACCTGCACCATTGTGGAGATGGGACTTGGGACTCTGAGATCCGGACTTTTTTTTATTTGCTTATCTGTTTGGCTCTGTTAAATCTTAATTCTGGTTTTTGTAACCAGGTGGGTGCCAGTGAATGGTGACTTTGTGCACTTTTCGCTATATTTATGTATTCCTATGCTTAGTACGTGTGACAAATAAATTTGATTTCACTTACTGTAGAAGTGCGTGTGTGTGAATTGATTCTCTGAAAATGGCAGCCGGCACTTTGCAAATCTCCAAGTTTTCTTGTGATCTGTTTGAGGGGATTTGTTGCTTTTGAACTTGTTGGTTCCTTGTAGATATTAAGTTTTTTTACAAATATCCAAATTCCAAAGAATGCATAATGGGTGAAATTTATTTGAGCCCCTGAAGCCTGGTGGTAAGGACAATTGAGAGGGATTAACTGCATTAGATTCCTGCTGTTGGGAAAACTGTCCCCAATTAAGTTTGGGCATTCAGTATCTTCTCGCGGGACCTGGCATTGGGAGGGGAGGAGACCACTTAACTATATTCCCCTGTTCCCTTCATTCCTTACTTTCTGCTGACTGCCCTCCCCCCATCTCCTCTTCTGTCTCACTCATCTGTATCCACAGATTCCTCACAGAT
The DNA here is from genome assembly GCF_021869965.1 of Rhincodon typus. Classification (NCBI taxonomy): domain Eukaryota; kingdom Metazoa; phylum Chordata; class Chondrichthyes; order Orectolobiformes; family Rhincodontidae; genus Rhincodon; species Rhincodon typus. Next base: position 17,950,309 of record NC_063351.1, on the reverse strand, counting down.
GATCCTGAAATTGGCCATTGAAGCATTGCCAACAGCAGCCATCACTCAGTATCACAACCAGTGGTGAATAGCCACTGACCAAACGTCTCTTGGAGTTGGGATTTCTTTCCCACGGGGGGCTTGACTGCATGAAAGTCTACCTTTCCTAATGCTGGCCAGCTAAATGTCTAAGGGCTCTTAAATCAGTAAGACCACCCCTCCATCTCCCATGGAAGTGATCGGGCAGCTACTAGTTCACCAATATTGTGGTTGGGGTGGGGGCCGGGGAATGGTGTCGTTTGGCATTATTAACTTTCTTTTCCCCATTCTTCAATATGCTGAAATTTGTTTACCTGTCCTTCAGATTTTCAATTTCTATCCCAACCGCTTTTTGTCATCGTGTAGAAGACCTTTGTGTTGCTTTTGTTGAGTGTGTAGGTGCCTTCAAGCCCACAATCATGTAGTAGGATTAGGATACACACTTTCCTGGTCTAACTGGAACAGCCATGTGAAGCAAACAGTAAAGGTTTATTGAATTACCGCACTACTTAAAGATTACACAAGGGCAACCTGCATTACTACAGAAACTTAAGAGCACTAGGCCTTAGGTCTGTTTCTGCAAGCTCCTTCTTTATCCAGACCAGGTCCCCATAACAGGTGTTGCTTACTACACTCCACCAAGTACTAACTCTTTCAGATCTTTTCATAATCATATGCAACAGTTATGTGGCTATAGCTGAATTTCTTCCTTGTGTTATGCCAGGACACCAAGTTGTGTCTTTTACACCCTAGTCGCAGAACTATCGATGAAATCAAAGATAGTAAGGACTGCTGATGCTGGAGTCTGAGATAACAAGGTGTAGAGCTGGAGGAACACAGCAGGCCAGGCAGCATCAGAGGAGCAGGAAAGCTGATGTTTCATTCCTCCTCCTCTGATGCCTGGCCTGCTGTGTTCCTCCAGCTCCACACTGTTATCAATAAAATCATCTTGCTTCAGTAACCTGCATGTTTTTTTTTTGTAGGTGTAGCTACAGCCCTATTACAGATTTAATATCATCAAAGCTGAGTCTAAACTTGCACCTACAAATCGATATCTGTGCACTTCCATTCAAGAAACAAATGTTAGAACCGTGACCGACTGCTGTTTGACTAGTTATAGCATTTACACCATCACTCCAAGATAGACTAAACCACTTCCTATTGTAGATTGAACCCGACCCTCTGATCGTTATGGTTCTGCCATTTACAGAATTAACATTTACCAGGTTTCAAGTGCTTGATAAATGCCACGCATTTCCTAATGCTCAAAGAATTTGCAAGTGCAAATTGTAAAATTGAAAATAATTCAATTTCTAAATGTCATAAAGAAAGCATGCATGAGCATGTATTGATGCTGTGGCTCACCTTCGACTGAAATGGTACTGATCTGTAAACAATCAAGTCTTTTTTAAAGATAAACTGAGTCCACAGTTACAGGTAAACAGAGGCTAATTCCACAAATCAAATTTTAATTTGAACTGCATTGCTCTTATTTTATTGCTTTAATTCTGGGCATTCTAGCTACTGACTTGCAGTTCATATTACCAATACAAAACATGAGGGAGTGTTCTTCATTTCAGGTACTTCAGACCAGATTGTGTTCCTAATTATTTTTAAGGTAATAATGCCAGTATAAAATTACACCATTGGATATGCAATACCAAGGCATTCCCAGGGACAGACTTCATTACAAATGTAGTTAAGCAATGTGTGTACTATCTGCAGTGAAGTATAAACATTTCTTGAGAATTAAATATTCATAGTGATATACACAGTTGAAGACAAATGTAGCTTGTTTGATACTTCATATTTTGCTCATTAATTCACTCAATTTTACATCCATGTGAAATGTTATTTTAGATCCGTTTACAAAAACAAAATAAAGCACCTTAATAAATGTAGCGGCAAAACCACTTGAGTATTTGCTCTGTCTGCATCTTATAGAATAATTTATTCTGTGAATGGCTTTTTAAGGATGCAATTCCATTGACTGAGATCCACAAACATAATAAGGTACAGAAGCACAACTCCCAAGGATAGTGAATGTTTGCACAACTCCAGCATAATATTGCGGCCTTCATCTGAATCTACAGTCCTTTCTAGTTGACATAACTACTAACAAGATTTTATGTTGAAACAAAATATAATTGACTCCTTACACTATTAGAGTTACACACTTATACTGGTGGAGGAGATGAGCATTGTTGGAATACTAGTGACTGAGGCAGTGGGTACGTGGTTACAGGCAAGTTTTTTTTCCCTCGAGAAGATAATTTTTCACTATGATAGGTATGCCAAGTGAATAGCTCTCAGTCAAATAGCTAAAACTAATTTTTTAAAGCAATGATCCACTGTGTGCTTTTAGTGTTGTGTGGCCTTCAAGTAAGTATTTCATTTAATGCTACAAAACGTCCTTCTGTGCTGATAAACAAATATGCATCATTTCTGTGCTCTGCAGGCTCTCAGTTCTTGTTTTCTAGATTGGAAATTCACCGAAGAGTTGGGAGAAAAATGGTTTTTATGACAAAAACTACTTTCCTCCTTCTCATTGGTTAAAGCAATATTTAAGAACACGTGAATTCCACAGTAAAACCTTGACTGACTGACTGCAGTTGAATTGTGTAAATGGAATTTTAAAATTTTAAACATAAGCTTTAGAGCAGTGTGGTCTGAAAGGATTGAGGTGAATCTATTTTTCCCCCCTCAAATAAATTCAGATTTCAGCAGTATTAAGTCAGGTATCATAATAACTTCTCCACCCTGACATTAGTATATCTCCCATTTTAAATTGCCCCATTTGAAGCCACTGTTGCTTAATGTCATGGAGAATCATTTTAGCTCGAGGGCATCACTGCAAGAGTTCCTCAGGGTACTGTCTTAGGCCCAACAATCTTCAGCTACTTCATCAATAACTTTCCTTCCATCATAAAGGCAGGTTGGGGTTGTTTGTGTAATCATTAGTAATGTTCAGCACCATTGTTGATTCCTCTGATACAGAAGCATACCCTGGCCAAATATGCCAATACTTGGACAACAATCAGATTTGGGCTATCAAGTGCAGAGTAACTTTTGTGTCACACACAAGCAGCAAGCAATAACAACATGCATCAAGAGACCATCCAACCGTCACTTCCAGACATTACCATCACTGAATTTGCCACTCTTAACATCTTGACGACTATCTTTGACCAGAAGCTGAACTAGACCAGCCGTATAAATATTGTAGTGACAAAATCGGATCAGAGTGTGAGAATTCTTTAGAAAGTAATTCACTTCCTGATTCCTCAAAGCTTGTCCACCATCTGGAATGCACCAGTCAGGAATGTGATGGAACATTTTGCTTATCTGGATGGGTTCACCTCCAACAGCACTCGAGACATTTGACAATATTCAGAATAAAGGAATCTGCTTGATTGATACTCCATCTAACACCTTCAATATTCACTTCCTCAATCACTGTCGCCCAGTGCCAACAGAGTATATTGTCTACAAGGTGCAATGCACCAACACTCCAAGGCTCCTTCATCAGCACTTTTCAATCCCACCACCTCCAGGATCTGAAAGGGCAACAGCAACAGATTTGTGAGAATATCACCAACTGCAAGTTGTCCTCCAAGCCACACATCATCCTGATTTCGAACAGTGGGTAGAATCTTGGAAAGGCCTGAACAATGCAGGCTCTACTGAGAAACGTAACAAATCTGCAAGAGGTTCAGCGAGGCCTAACTCGATGCGAGGGCCAGCTCACTACATGTTCTAACTAAATTCTGGGTATCAAGGTGAGATTCTTGCTGCTGAGTGGTCCATTAAGGGGTATTGTTGCTTGTTAATAACCTTGGAAACAACACATCTTCCCTCCTTAATATGCAGTTCCCTGTCTTGCCACCAACCGTGACTAAACTGGATACCAAGAATCCTTGATATGGAAGTCAGAGTGGGTACCTGACAAATTTAGCTTGCTGCTTGCTCCAAAGGATCTCCATGTTGGATACCAAGCACCAACATCTCAAGGCATATTGCAGCAGCAAAAGCCATGTTCACCTCAAGTTCACAGACTTAGGCATCTGAATATGCGTCAGGCTCCTTAGAACCCTCCTGACCTACCTCCAATCCACTTAAAGGATGCTTCTGCACTTCAGTGCTGCACATCAAGGTGTAACAGCCAGCTATCATAGGGTTCAATCCTCCACAAGAGAGGTTACAACATTTTGTGGTAGTTACATTACAGGCTCAATGATAGAATTCTCGCCTGTCACATGAGAGACCCAGGTTCGATTCCTGGCCAATGCGTGGCACTCCTTACCTTGCCTTGTTGCCTCACACTTAAACTCACTGCTCCCTGGAAAGATGGAGGCTGAGGGGTGACCTGCTGGAGGTCTACAAAATTTGAGAGGCACAGATAGGGTGGAGAGTCAGAGGTTTTTTCCCAAGGTGGAAAGGGCACAGGTTCTAGGTGAGAGGAAGGAGTGTGGGGAAAATACTTCAGACACAGGATGGTGGGTGCCTGGAACGTTTAAAGCATATCTTGATTGATAGACAGGTAAACAGGAGGTGAACAGAGGGATAGAAACCAAGTATGTGCAATAAGTAGCAAGTCTAAATAAGGATTAGGAATCAGCGCAGGCTTGCTGGGCCAAAGGGCCTATTCCGGTGCTACATTGTATTGTATTATTGTTTTATAGCAGGGAGAACAATTTAAATCAAATGTATTAATTTGTTCATAGTATTATCTTACATAATTTCATGTCTATTGAGTTCTTCAATTATTGTATGAATTACATGAATCATGTTAAAATGTTACTTATGATGTTTTTGAAGAAATCCAGTGGAGGTCACATCTCATAAACAACAAAAATAGGGGCTGTGTGGAGGGAGGTTACTCTGAGTATGTGTAAACCTTCATTGCTGATGATTTGTTGAAAACGAGTGCACTCGAAGTGATTCCCATAAGTGGAGTAAATTATACAACAGTTTGAAACGTGTCTTATTACCCTTGTAAAATTTTAAACATATGTTTGGTTTATAAACATGAAATGTAGCTGCATCGTCAGTAGATTTGAGAGTCAGTGAGCTTGCCAATTGGATACAAAATTGGCTTAACGACAGTAAACAGAATGGTGATGGTGGGTTGTTTCTCAGACTGGAGGCCTGTTATCAGTGTTGTTTCATAGGGATTAGTGCTGGGTCCACTTTTGTTTGTCATTTATGTAAATGATTTAGATGAGAATATAGAAAGCATGGTTAGGAAACTTGTGGATGGCACCAAAATTGGTGTTATAGTGGACAACGAAGAAGGCTAAGATTACAAAGAGATCATGATCAATGGGCTGCAGAGTGGCAGATGGAGTTTAATTTGGATAAATCGAGGTATTGCATTTTGGTAAAACAAAGAAGGGCAGGACATATTCAATTGAAAGTAGGGCCTTGGGTAATGCTGTGGAACAGAGACACGCAGGGGTTTATGTACATAATTCTTTGAAGCTTGCATCACGTATATACATGTTGGTTAAGAAGGTATTTAGCACACTTGTCTTCATTGCTCAGACCTTTTGAGTATAGAAGTTGGGATGTCATTTGAGGTTGTACAGGATGTTGGTGAGGCTCTTCTGGAGCAGTGTATGCAGTTCTAGGTCGCCCTGTTATAGAAAGGATATTATTAAACTGGAGAGGGGTCAGAAAAGATTTACCAAGATGTTGCCAGGAACGGAAGGTTTGAGTTAATTGGAGAAGTTGGACTGGCTGGGAGTTTTTTCGCTGGAGCGTAGGAGGTTGAGGTGTGACCTTTATAAGATTATAAAATCATGAGGCGTGTAGATTGGATGAATGGCAGGTATCTTTTCCCTAGGGTTGGGGATTTCGACTCTAGGGGGCATATTTTTAAAGTGAGAGGAGAAAGGTTTTAGAAAAGACATGAGGGGCAACTTTTTTACACAGAGAGGGGTTTGTATGTGAAATGAACTTCCAGAGGAAGTGGTTGATGTGAGTAGAGTTACAACATTTAAAAGACTTATTTGGATAAATACATGAATAAGAAATGTTTGGAAGGATATGGGCTAAACGCAGACAGGTGGGACTAGTTTAGTTTCAGATTATGGTTGGCATGGATTGGTTAGACTGAAGGGTCTGTTTCTGTGTTGTATGACTCTAGATTTCCAAACTATTCATTGCTGTTAAAAGAATGCAGAACCTTTTGTCCCATGTGACACAAAAACAAAAGATGATGTTTAGCTGTTCTAGAAACAAGTGATTTTATCTCCCTCTGCATATAAACATTTTTGTTTTATATTTGTTCATGGGATGTGGGCATAGCTGGCTAAGCCTGTATCTTTTGTTCATCCCTAATTGCCCAGAGGGTAGTTAAAAGCCAATCACAATACACTGCTATAACAAGGTGTAGAGCTGGATGAACACAGCAGGCCAAGCAGCATCAGAGGAGCAGGAAGGCTGATGTTTCGGGCCTAGACCCTTCTTCAGAAAAATGAATACACTGCATGATACACAATACACTGCATCAGGAATCACATGTATGCCAGACCTTTTAAGGATAACAGATTTTCACAACAATTGACAATGGTTACATGGTTATCATTAGACTAATTTTTTTTATTGTTATTATTGAATTTGGATTTCACCATTGACCACGGTGGGATTCAAACCCATCTATCCAGAACATTAGTCTGGGGTTCTGGATTACTAGTCCAGTAACTTCCCTCTGGATAATTAGAGATCAGCAACAAATGCAGGCCTAGCCCACATTGCCCAAATCCCAGGAACAAATAAGAACAAAGAAAATGTTTCTTTGGAATGGGGAATTTGTGTGGTTTATTTTTCTAGCTTGCAAAGTTTAATGCTATGAAACTTGGGTTGTTTAATGATGCTGTGCGAAGCAGCATATTGAAGGGCTGATCTCTGGGTATTTAGTGGCTGTTGTGCTTGGCTTCTCTCAGCGAAGAGAATCGGCCCTATGTGTAATTGACTAGGTCGTATTTCGGGTTATTCATCCACTGGTGACTTGTAGCTAGACTACTTTGCTACCACCAATCCTCCTTTCTACATTCTCATTAATCAGGTAGCAAGTCAACCTAAATTAGATCCGACAACTCCTAAGGGACACTGTAACAAAAAGTGGGAATTCATCCAATTTAAACAAATCATCCTTTCCTTTCCAAACTGAATCTAAGGTCCGGTTCACTTATCGGTGGCAAAGGCTAGACCACTGTAGAGACTTAACAAGAGGAGGAACTTATCTTACATAATTGAAGTACTCCTTACTGCATGTAGCAATAGGTAAATTAACAATGATCAGTTAGGCATAATTACAAATTCAGGAGCCAGGAATATAGCATCTGTCTCCATTGGGACAATGTTAGGGATAAACTACTTCCTACTCAAAGACTATATGCCAACATCAGGTTGTGAGAAGCTCAATGCAAGTTAATATTAACTTTCAGAATGCTTACCTTTTATGTGACACCCTACAATGTTGCCTGGTAACAACAACAACTTACACTAAATAGCTCCTTAACTGTTGGTAGCCATGCCAGGATACATCAATCATCCAAACTGCTCGAATAGTTTGTGACAGTCTGGATGTGAGCACTCATTTAATTCCATCTGGTCTGATATTGATATCTTGTATTAGTTGGTTGAGTATTGGCATTGTTGTGGCTGTGATTCTATGACTTTGTCTGTGGCCTTTATCATTTGACTCTGAAGTCTAGATCCTGAGCTCAAATGCCGATCCTTAGAATCAACAGCAGTGTGTCAAAGTGGCTGCTGTGCTGTAAATTTATAATAAAAAAGTATTGAAGATTTTCTTGTAATTCTTTAAGAAAACAGGCTCTTTTATGAATCTCTGTGAACTCGTAAGGAAGCCACAAAATGCATTCTCCGTTGTTGCGAAAACAAACACACAGCACTTAATTTAAACTACCATATTTCACTCATTACGTTAAGAAAACAGCTCATCAACCTATAATTAATTTTTCATTCTCCTTTGGTCTCTCTAGGGATTTGAAGAATAACTTGATTAGCAACATTGAGCCTGGGGCTCTCTATGGGCTTCCAGAATTGAAGCGGCTGTAAGTATTCATTCTATTTGAATTGCCTAGGCCCTGTCACATTAGATAAAGTCCTGTGAGGGAACTTAAGGTAAAGCATTAGCCAGCATTCTGATGAGAAACATTGCACTTTTACTCTCAGCATAATTTATATATTTAGATACACTTCACTGCAAAAAAAGAAGTTGATCAATGTTATTTTTTGGTGGTGTGTTTACACGGAACCAAGCAAAATCAAAGCATTTAAAAAAACTGGCAGTATTTCTCAATCAAATCTGAAACAACATATTTCACGGTTTTTTTACCGTATATTGTAAATTTTCCAGAGCAATGAAATATTTTCGCTTGCTACGATGTTGGGGAAAATGCATTCATGTGCGGTCTTCTAAAGTTCATGTTCATAGAATCATAGATCATAGAATCATAGAATCCCTACAGTGTGGAAACAGGCCCTTCGGCCCAACAAGTCCACATCGACCCTTGGAGCATCCCACCGAGACCCATCCCCCTATAACCCACCTAATCTACAGACCCCTGAACACTATGGGCAATTTAGCATGACCAATCCACCTAACCTGCACATTTTACAGCAATGATCTCTAAGCAACCCCATGGGTGAAAGGGTATAAACTCTCTTCAGTTTCACAGTTTAAGAGATTAAAGTCTTTTTTCCTCTTTTCTTTATTTTAAAGGCTTTAGCACCTGTTTTAGAAATTGATTTTCTTTTCCTGTCTCTTAAAATGAATGTATTTTGAGGGATTTGGGCTTCAATGTTAGAAGCATTTTTGTAGGTTTGACTTGTTTCAAGAGTTAGGTTTTGTGAAGAGCTCCCAACAGCGATGTGGATTGAGGTTGCAATTGTTTGAATTGTTTGAAGTTTCCAGTTATTTTCTTATGTGTACCTCATTTCTAAACAGCTCTGACACTTAGTGATTTTTTTTATGCTGCAAAGGATATGCATGCAAATTTGATCCTTGTAGTAACATTGACAGCTATTTATTTTGTAATGTATTCATTTGCAGAAAGGATTGAGTTGACAACACAGTTGGTATGAAAGTTAGAATGTGGGGATTGTGCACACACTCTTCAATGTGTAAAATATTTTATTTGTATTATTTGGAATTCCAGACTAAAACTTTTCAAAGCCTTATCAGCCTGAAAATTGATTTCTTCACTTTCATGATATCTCAAAGTGGATCTTTTGATGACACTGCTATCGAACACAAACCTAATGGATGCATACATAGATGCACAAGTGAACGGATGAAACAGCAACTCTCTTCAATGCTATGTTAATCATTTGAAAGTTGAAATGGAGTGGAGAAAAGCAAATATTTTCTTTGTGCCTTTTGTTAAAGTTATTCCATACAAATCTCTACACAGTTGCCTATCTTTAGTCTGAAACATGATTGTATTCCTATTGCACAGCATTTCAGGGTTAAAAGCAAATCAGGACATCCCCATGGACTACTTGTGGTTACAAGGAACAGAACATATGTGATTGCATTGTGGGGGTTGTACTATCAACAACTTGGCAACAGTGACTGGAAACAGGAGAATTGGTGTAAATTCCTGCAAAGTGCACCTTTGAGTTTGAATCATACTGAGTGGCATTTGCATCAGAATTTGCCCTGGGGTCCAGTTTTCACAATTCGGACTTCCAGAAATGAAGAAAAGCTGCCTAGAAATGGATTCCATTCTGCATTGTTCATTAACATTCCCAGTGGGTTAGTCAGTCTGGGAAGGTCATTAATGCAGTCTGTGGAACAGTCCGTGGCACATCTCAAGCATTCTGTGATATACCGCCCATCTTTGAAATGGCAATAGGTGTAGGCCCTCAAGCCAGCTCCAGACCTTCAACAAATCCTGGCTGATTTGATCATGGCCACAGCTCCATTTTCCTGTGCATGCCCCCAACCCCCCTAACCCTAGACTCCCTTGTACATCAAAAATCTGTCCAACTTGGCCTTGAATATGTTCAATGATTTAATCTCCACTGTTCTGAAGTAGAGGAGAAATTCCTTCTCATTTCCACCTTTTAAAGGAAGAGTTATTCTGAAACTGCAGCCTCTTACTGTTCTAGATTTCCCCAAAAAGGAAATACTCATTCATTATCGACACTGTCAAACTGTCACACAGTCTTATTTCTCTCACAAAGGTCACCTCTCACTCTTTGTAACTCCATTGAGTATAAGCTTTATCGGCTCAATCTTTTCATAAAAGACAGACCCTTCATCCCAGTAATCAAGCCAGGAAATGTTCCATGAACTGCCTTTTTTGGCAATATATTGCTCCTTAAATAAGGAGATTAAAACTGCATACAGTACTCTAAATGTCATCTCAACAATACCCAGCACAGTTGTAGGAACATTTCCTGACTTTTCTACTCCATCCCCTCCCCCTTGCAATGCAGGCTAATGCTCCATTTGTCATCTGACCTATTAGTTGTAGTTGCACACTAAATCATTGTGACCCTTGTACTAGGACACTCAAAAGTTTGAAAACGTAAGTGTTTGTGCTTTTGATAATTTGTGATTTTATCCATCTGAGTGTAAATTTGCAGTGGCCCATTATCAGTACAGTGAGGGGCCAATATTAATTTAAAACGAAGAACTGTGAATGCTGGAAATCTAAAACAAAAATAGAAATTGCTGGGGAAACTCAGCAGGTCTGGCAGCATCTGTGAGAAGAAAACAGAGTTAACTCTTCTTTTTTTAGCCAATATTGATAACTTTGCCAGTCCAGGTGATGATCATCCTTCTGGCATTGCAGGGACATCAGAGCAGTAGGTGAGCTCATGAGTCCACACCAAAGATGCAGGTGGAAATGAGTGCCACACACTCAGAAATCAGAACCATTGGAGAAATGAAGAGCAGCAATCTGCCCCAGATGGGCGTTGTGCTGGGCTTGAGCAGACCAGAAGAAAGTGAAGAGTAGCCTGGAGGACAATGTCACATTGCCCTGAGTACAGGATCTACAGGCAGAAGTGAAGATCACTCAGCTGACAGACATCTCTACCAAGGCTGGAAAACCAGATTGACAACTGGTGGGCGTCGTAGGTTCAGAGGGCACAGGTCTGTGGCCTGGATAAGTCTGGCGATAACTAACTTAAAATACCCTCCTGTGAGGATCTTGCTCGTTGTGGTGTTCTGAATTCTCTGTTTTTAAAAAACAAAATTTCCAGAGAGACATGTACTCTGAAGATAGAATGGAACAGCTCACTGGAGGAGAAGGAGGTGGAAGGAGATGATGCTAAACGGAGAGGGGTCCATCTGAATGACAATGTGATCTGCTGTTGCCAGAACCTCCCTGCTGTTCCTCTGGGTGCTGCCTCTGGGTCTCCTGTGATATCTTGTCTCCATGTGGTGTGGTGGAAGGCTTTGACACAAACTCTGTCCCTCAAGGTAACCAGTAGCCTCAGTGGTGGTTACCTTTTAGCTGTCTGAAATTACCTTCTCACAGATATCTGCTCCCATTGGCTTTACCTGGACAGGAAATCTCCCTTTTCAGGAGCTCTCCTGTGAAAATCTGAACTTCAGCGACCAGAGGCAGCTTTTGACACAGTAACAGACCTGGTTCCTGTTACCACCTTCCTGGCCAACGTCCAGTATTTTATATTCTCCTAACAGCTTGCTTTCATGCATATTGTCAGCAACTTTGATGACAACATACTCTGTCCCCCATCCAAATTATTAATACACATAAATTATTAAGGCCACAGTACTGATCACAGTGAAATCTGACAAGCTCAGCCCCTCCGGCCTGCTCCACCATTCAGTAAGATCATGGCTGAGCAGACATCCCTCACACTCACTCACTTTCCTGTCCTTTCCCCATTATCCTTGATTCCTCTACTGATGAAGAATCTGTCTGTCTCTCAGCTTTAAATATACACAAGCACTCTGCCCCCATAGCTGCCTGTGGCAAGGAGTTCCAAAGACACTCGATCCTCAGAAAAGAAATTCCTCCTCATCTCAGTCTTAAATTGGTGCCCCTTTATTCTGAGATCATGCCCTGTGGTCTTTGACTCACCCATGAAAGGAAACATCTTCTCAGCGTTTACCCTGTAAAGTCCCTTAAGAATCCTGTTTATTTCAATCAGCTCCCCTCCAGTTCATCTAAACTCCAGTGAGTCCCAACATGTTTAACCTGTGCTTAAGTCCCTCCATACTATGAATCCTCCTTATGAACCTTCTCTGAACTGCCTTCAATGAAATAATATCTTCCTAAATGAGGGGACTAAACCTGCTGACAGTACTCCAGATGTGGTCTCACCAGCACTTTGTATATTTACAGTAAGATTTCCCTACTCTTATACTCTAATCTTCTTGAAATAAAAGGGGGCCTTAATGGATTAATAAAGCCTTAATAATAAACATTCCATTAGCCTTCCTGATTATATGTTGCATCTATGTTAGCTTTCTGTGTTTCATGCAAAAGTACCCCCAAGTCCCTTTTGTGTTTCAGCTTTCTGCAATTTTTCTCCATTTAAACAATATTCTGTTCTTTCCTTCTCCACTCCAAAAGGACAACTTTGTATTTTCCAAAATTATATTCCATTTGCCAACCTTTTGCCCACTGACTTAACCTATCAGTATTACTCTGTAAACTGTCTGTATCCCTCTTGCAACTTGCCTTTTTACCTATTTTTATATTGTCTGCAAATTCACCTCCTTCCTAATGCAACATTGTATACATACAGTACATGGAATCCTTAAATGTGAACTCTCTTAAAGGAAAGGTAGACGTGCAACATTCCCCTCCTAACTACTTAAGTGTAGTGAGTGAGCCTGAGAGTCTTCATAATGGGAGTAATTCAAATCTTCCTGGCAATTGCTGATTTGTTCCTTAAGATCTTTCAGTTTGTTTTGAAGCTATGATGTTATAAGCTATATTCTTCTAATTTCAAAGTTCAGTATATTTTCTCCTTTATAATCTGCTCTAATCATTGTTTAGACCCTTAAATTTTTTGTTTGTTTTTGTCGAAGCCTGGGACTCTTCCACTTGCTGCTTCAGTAGTTGTTTAGCTTACTATATGTCCTGCTTCAGTTCTTTCAGTAGAGCATCACTGCTAGGCATTTTATTATCTGAACTGATTTGTCTCATGAGTGATTTCTCACTCCTTGAAGTGTGCACTGTGCATCTCCCTTTTCTTTTTCTGGTCTGTCAATTTCTCCGACATTGCTTTCAGCTCAGGCTGACGTTCCTGTTGCTAATTCCTGCTAAGCCAGATACATTTGATGTTAGATGATAGGGTTGTACGTAAGTGGTTGAAGAAGCAGAATGTATTTGGTAATACATTGGGTCGGGTCAGGGAGAATGTCATGTTGTGACAGGGGCAGGGTGGGTATCGGGGAATCAGGGATGAGTTGGGTCATGGGATGAGTTGGTTAGGCTGGACATATCGAGTGGAGAGTTGGGTGATCGGTGGCGTGGTTGGTAATGACTGTGGGGGGTGGGGTTAGGGTTGGCAGGTCAGGAGGTAATCAGGCCAGGTTAAACAGCAATAGTAGGAACTGCAGATGCTGGAGAATCCGAGACAACAAGGTGCAGGGCTGGATGAACACAGCAGGCCAAGCAGCATCATAGGAGCAGAGAGGCTGACGTTTCGGGCCTAAGACCCTTCATCAGAAAAAAGGTTAAACAGCGAGTTTGGTGGAGAGGCTGACTCATAGTTTTGAGTGGGAAATTGAGTTGGTTAAGAGGTAGAGTTAGTGGGACAGGGGTGTGTTCAAACCAGTGGTTCTCGGGGATGTATTGGTGTTTGTGGAGGGAGACTTTTGTTTGGGTTGTGGTCAGTTCTTGGGCATAGTGGGGAGTTAAAGGGGAATTGAAGTAATAGTCCTGGATTTGGGAGGGTGCTCCAATGGGAATTTGATCAGTTGTAATGTTATCCAGCCATTGGAACTGAGTTTAAAACTTCTGACATTTCTTGGGTCATAATCATGGTAGGTTAGTTTGAATTGTTCAAGGGCTCTGACTTCAGTTCAGATTTGAACATACTTTCAGAAGATACTGAATGTAGAGTAATTGTTCATCAGATGTAATTTGAATAGAGTCGGCACCTTGGGATTTTTGAGAGATCCTGACCTATGTCTTTCAAGGTACAGCTGATATCTGACTATCCAGAGACCTGATGATCTGAGTCAATGTAAATAACTCCTTACTTGTTCCCATGGTAGGCTACTGCAGAAAATACGGAGGCATGGGATTGAGGGTGATTTAGCGGTTTGGATCAGAAATTGGCTAGCTGTAAGAAGACAGAGGGTGGTGGTTGATGGGAAATGTTCATCCTAGAGTTCAGTTACTAGTGGTGTACCTCAAGGATTTGTTTTGGGGCCACTGCTGTTTGTCATTTTTATAAATGACCTGGATGAGGGCGTAGAAGGATGGGTTAGTAAATTTGCGGATGACACCAAAGTTGGTGGAGTTGTGGATGGTGCGGAAGGATGTTGCAGGTTACAGAGGGACATAGATAAGCTGCAGAGCTGGGCTGAGAGGTGGCAAATGGAGTTTTTTGCGGAAAAGTGTGAGGTGATTCACTTTGGAAGGAGTAACAGGAATACAGAGTACTGGGCTCATGGTAAGATTCTTGGTAGTGTGGATGAGCAGAAAGATCACGGTGTCCATGTGCATAGATCACTGAAAGTTGCCACCCAGGTTGATAGCGTTGTTAAGAAGGCGTACAGTATGTTAGGTTTTATTGGTAGAGGGATTGAGTTTCGGAGCCATGAGGTCATGTTGCAGCTGTACAAAACTCTGGTGCGGCCGCACTTGGAGTATTGCGTACAGTACTGGTCACCGCATTATAGAAAGGATGTGGAAGCATTGGAAAGGGTGCAGAGGAGATTTACCAGGATGTTGCCTGGTATGGAGGGAAGGTCTTATGAGGAAAGGCTAAGGGTCTTGAGGCTGTTTTCGTTAGAGAGAAGAAGGTTAAGAGGTGACTTGATAGAGACATACAAGATGATCAGAGGATTAGATAGGGTGGACAGTGGGAGCCTTTTTCCTCAGATGGTGGGGACATAGCTTTAAATTGAGGGGTGATAGATATAGGACAGATGTCAGAGGTAGGTTCTTTACTCAGAGAGTAATAAGGGCGTGGAATGCCCTGCCTGCAAAAGTAGTAGACTCGCCCACTTTAACGGCATTTAAATGGTCATTGGATAAACATATGGATGATAATGGAATAGTTTAGGTTAGATGGGCTTCAGATTGGTTTCACAGGTCGGCGCAACATCGAGGGCCGAAGGGCCTGTACTGCGCTGTAATGTTCTGTGTTCTATGTTATATGACAGAGACAGTCCCTATAGTTTAGTGCGTATGCTTTTGTGCTATGCTGTATCAGTACAACACTAATTGCAATCTGAGTTGGTCCAAAGTTTGTTCCATTTTTGTAAATCATTCTGTATATTTTCTCATGTTAACACTTCCTAGACCTACTTTCCTCTTATTTCCTGTCTACTTTCTTTGTTACTGTTTAATTTTGGTACCCTTCATGGCGGCAGCTGACCATTCAGCCTGATGCCATACAAACATCTCCTGCTTCCTGATCAACAGATCGATGTGTTAGTTCCAGCTGCTTGCAGTCAGGATTGACGCAGCTTTCCCTGGTGTTGATCAATGAAAGCGTACACTCTATACCGACTGCTGAAAAATGATGAGGGATATGTTACCAGGCAGACTTTTCTCCTCTTCTAGCCAGGGATAGAGAATCAAGTTATTGTACCTTCCATACAAACTGTCTGAAATCTAACTTGGGAGGGTTTGGACCAAGAATGTTGTCTCTGGAGCTTTCTGATTTATAATGCTCAATTCCACATCACTTATTTTATGCTAATACTACCTTGTTTCAGCCCACAGCCTAATTTCACAAATAAATTATTTTCTGTTCTGTTTGCAGAGATCTCTCAAACAACAGGATAGGATGTCTGAGTCCTGAGATATTTACAGGCCTCACCAGTTTGTCTAAGCTGTAAGTACATAGCTTTTAATTGCTTTTAGTCATGTAATGAAGATTCTCTTAAATATTTTTTTTTTTGAATCGGTGTTCTCAGTCTGCTGAGAATTTAAGGGCAAGCTTAGTTTTAAGCAATTTTGCTCATAAAAGTAAAGAGAATGCCACAGAATTGGGAATGGTTGGAAATTTACTTAGGCTAACACTTTGAGATTAGTTCATTGTAATGACTTGGAAATGACTGTATTCTGCAAAAAAAACACTTAAAGTTGGAAGTACGTGGTTGCTGTGTATGTCATTGATGGCTTGATGGTGACAATGAAGGGTTCATAGATGTGATAGTATTACTACAGATTTAAAGCGAATGGCCACAGAATTTGGTTCCAGAGATTGGGAAAAAAAAGGCACAGCATAGCCTGCCCTAAAAACTATGTCAGGAAGAGCAAAGTCACTGGAGGCATGCAGATTGGGCAGATTGTGGCATCAATTAGTAGCGAATGCTGATGGTGTGGCCGATCTGCCATTTGCAACCTTTCAGATTGCATTAAACCCCTTTATTAAACAAGTACATTTGAATATTTGTTCAGGAGGGACCGTTTGAAATGCTATGGATTTGAAAGACATCTATGCAGAACAGCTGGACCCACTCATGCAGTTCCTGTTAGGCTGCAGCATGACTTAGAAATGAGCAGAGATAGTCGGGGCAAAACTTGACAGCAGGGGAAGAGGGCCTTCGTCAGGGTCCATATTCCATAAAGGGTCTTCAAGGAGCACTTCTGCCTCCACCTCAGGCAGGAGTATAGTTTGCTTTGGCTACACCTCATTGAGGGGGTGGTCACTGAGCATTACATTTTCCCTGAACCAGACTGGCAGCTGTACAGAAGAGTGAAATACCTTCATCACTTTAATTGTCTGTGAGGTAATTGCATGTCATGATCCCAGTGCCCAGGAAAGTGTATTGTCCACATCGTAGCTCAATGATTCCAGTGGATTATTAACAGGTTCTAATTCCTGTATATGTACCCTTTTTTTTTGTGTATTATACCTATTTATGTAATATTTAAAAACATTGATCTATTGTGATAAGTAAAAAGGTATTTTGTAGATGACAGGTTTTCTGTAGGATGTCAGCTACAGTATTTAGAGTATGCAAAAATTAAACAAATGACTATCGTGGTTTTTTCCAATTATGTACCTACTGTATTGATTTTAACATTTTTATTGATTTATAATTAGTTTAATAATCTAGAATGAGAAGGAAACTTAAGGTACAAATCAAGTCATTGGTGGATACAAACTTCGAGAAGTCATCTTGAATTGAATGATGTCTACCTTTGAACAAATTCCACCTGCCTTCCAGAAGTAATCGGCTTAAAGAACTGAACTTCCCGTTTGTTACACAAACTTAGTGCCATCCCTGCTCAATTCCCCTACCTTGACCTCGCCCTCAGCCCTTATTCCCTCTGACTCTCTCCACCACCACCAGCACCACCAATGTGTCATGTATACCCGTGCTGATGAATAATTGATGCATTTTTTTTTTGTAGGAATTTGTCGGGGAACATCTTTTCAACTCTTCCTCTTGGACTGTTTGTTGAACTTGGCTCATTAAAAGTTTTGTGAGTATATCTTTATAATGTGAAATGTGAATTAGTAGGGATCAATTCTGTTTGATCCAGCTTGATTTTTTTGTATTGCTCATGTTTTTTGAGTTATCTCTTTTTTTTTGTTAAATGACATTGATTAGTCAATTTACATTGATCAATTCCAGATTTCAGAAGGTTCAGTTCTGAGTTATAGAATATTATTGCCATGCAGCATTAATGTCTGGGTACTGTTTTTAGGTGGGCTAATAAAAGAACAATGAAAGATCTGCATATTTGAAACTAGTGTGAGGGTGCTGATACATGAAAATAAAATGTCCACCTGACCAACCATCAAACTGAAGAATTGTCTTCTCCCTACAGACAACAGCATGTCAACATTGCTAAAATCAGAAGGACTGTGAGGAAATATGTTTCCACCTTGTATCAGAGACTTTTGATCTTCTGAATTTTGTTTACTCTGTGTGGCCTTCCAGAAAGTCCCTAACTATCCGGGCTCTGTGCCCCACTGAGGCAGGGAGATTGTCACCGAAAGCCATACCTTTTGCCGTTGCTTCCAACCCTACACACTACCGTGACTCTCATGTCTCAACCCGACCCTGCCTTCACTTAACTCTGGCTTGGGCCATTCCATGATCCTGGACAGTGGATGGGTATGAAGCTCTCGGTGGGCGAGACCACTGATGCCAGGGATCTCAATTGTGGCAAAATCCTTGTTCCTGCCAGGCCACCCTCCGAGAACTGATGGGGGTTCTCCCCTCGTTCTCTGATTCTAGGGTAGGGCTTCAGTTTGCAAAACAATCTCAGCCCACGTTAATATGTCACATTGATAGGCACCTGTCTCTCTCTCTCTCTTTGTCTCGCTCTCACTCTGTCTGTCTCCGTGTCTTGTAATTCTTTACATTTTAATGGCTTAGACTTTGTGTGACTGTGGGGTGAAAGTTTGAGGGCACAGGCCTGGTGTTTTCAGTGATGAAGGGGTGAAAGAATTTGAATGTTCCACCTAATCCCTTCCTTCTGCCCCCATAACCATAACCTTTGCTTCCTTTACCCGCCAGCCTCTTTCCCGCTGTCACATCGCATCGCTGTCCAGACTCTCCCATCTCCTTTTTCCTACAATGGCCTCCAGCCTTGTGCAATCCTGCCCAAGCCTCCCCCCACTGTCCCCCACACCCTACCACAACTCCTGCAATCTTTCTCTTCCCACCTTCCTGTCTCACCCCACACCCACCTCTTCCCCAATGTCTGGCAAGCCCCATTACATACAGGGGGTTGATGAAAAAGCAGGAAGGAAACAAAAGGAACATCTAAGTTTTTTTTTGTTGCCACAGAAGGTAGCCTCCAGTGAGCAGCTAATTAGGCCTCAACCATCATAGAAAAAAGGCACCACTCATCTGTCAGGCATCTGTCAAGCTCCATGGCAGCTTTTGACCCCAGAACGCCACTTAAGGTCACAACCCAAAATGTGCTGTATCCTGCAAGTCTCTACCATTAATGATCCAAAATTGTACTTATTAAAATATAGTATTCCATGGGTCATTGACTGAGGTACCCAGCTGAGGGGAAAGATTGACATTCACAAATGCCTTGGATGTTCCTTGTTTTTTCTACTTGCATTCTATCTCTGTCTTCTTCTCTGACTGGACAAATTTATTGGAGATTGCTAGCATTCAGAACACACTGACTAAATGTTTTTGGTTGTCTTAAAAAAAGTAACGCATGTGTAAAATGAAAAATGATAATGCATGTGAAATACAAAAAGACATGTACGGATGACAGGAGCATTTTCACAAAGGTGAAAACAGAAAAGGATCTGGAATAAAAACTGACAATGCTGAAAATACTGAAATGCTGAGGATATGCCAGCAATTGTGGTTAGAGAGAAACAGTGAACATTACAGATCAATGATCTTTTGTTGGAACTTGAGATCAGTGTTGAGTTATCAAGTTAGAAATATCAACTAATAGCTCAGTCAGAGCAATGAATAGCTGAGACATTCTGACCATTACGGCTTTGAATTAACTTAACTGATCTCATTTAGGTGTGATATCCCTGTTTGATGCAAACCATAGGATAACCAGTGAATAGAATTGTCTCCCAAACTCTGTTTTTAGAATGGTGCCTTAAAGTATAAACCTTGCAAGCTTTTTTGCGAAATATAAATTGACACTGGAATGCACATGGTTTGCACATGATGCATAATGCAGAGGCGCTCACTTAGTTTGATTGTACGTGAGGGTGCCATGATCTGACCTTAATCCTACATTGTTCAATTACACTCTTTTATTCTGACAGAAGGCTTTTTAAAAATTGGTCTCTGAGGGCCCAGCATAAGCGATCGGTAACAGTATGAACGTGTGGTGCTGACAGTGCCAGCTCCTTCTGCAGACTGAACTATTGCACGTACTTATTAAAGGCACTCTGGTTATTAATAGAAACTGATTACAGTTAGATACATTATTAAATCTGCAAAGTTTCATCTATGAAGAATACCTGGGCAACTGACAAGAAATGAGGACATTTATTTTCGGACTGGACCTAGAAGCTAGCTTTAGTACTATAATGTAATATACAGAAATCATGAGCTAGAAATTCCTTGGTGTAGAAATAACACTGAGGTCTTGACAGTTATTGAGCAATGCCACTCTTTGTGAGAGTCTGCAGGACCCAATGCAGTTCATCTGATTGAAATAATATGGAATCAGGCACCTGTCTGCATGTCCTGGAATATTGCAAAGTGTGGCCTTTAAGTGCAGCATTCAGGAACAGCTCATTAAACAAATGTAGATGACATTTGCAAGCAGAGTGGATGGAAGCATACAATTACAAAGAGATTTTGAACGATTATGTCAATGGGCAATACTTTGGCAAGCGTATTTCCATATTTAGATTTTAAAGATTTAGATTTTTATTGTCACATGTACTCAAGTACAAAAGTAAAGGAGTACAGTGTAAATGTCACCACACAAGGAGCCATCTTAGATACAGGTACCTAGGTACAGAATCATAAGAACAAGGTAGAAAGAAAGAACAAAGTTAAAAGTTTAACATTACAGTAATTCTTAGTATTAAGTACAAAAATAAAGAAATAAAGCTAAAGTCAAACATTATTAAGCAAATGTGAGATTATCCACTTGAACCGAAAATGTATTGGACAGAGTATTTTCAGTCAGAAACTGTGGTTGTCCAAACATAATTGAGATTCCACATACATAGATGATTAAAATGTCATGAACAGATGCAGAAAATAGCCAAAACGCTATTGGATGCATGGGGGTAGATGCTATGCTTCTGCTGTCCAAAGTCGTCAGTAAAGCATCTCTGGAGCATTGAGTTGTGCTGGGCACTCCCCTTTAGGAAGGATTTATTGTCCTTACTGAAGTGGCCACTCCGTTTGACCAGAATGATAGCTAGATTCTGAAGGTTGAATTAGTGAGAGTTTATACAAACTTGGGTTGTATACCTTAGAATTTAGAAGGTTAAAGGGTAATTTGATGATCAAAGCTTTTAATATATTCAGGGAAACATATAGGGTAGATAGAGAGAAACTATATCTGCTGATTGTGCTGTTGGTGTCAATGGGGCATTGTGTAAAAATGGGAGCCAGACATTTAAAGGTGAAACTAGGAAATACTCCACATGAGAAGTGTGCTAAAAGTTTGAAAGACTTTTCTTCAAAATGCAGAAACTGAGATGGATAGATTATTATTATCCAAAGCTTTAAGAGATATGAGGCAAAGTCAAGTACATGGAGTCTGCTAAAAGATCAGCCACAATCTCGCTCGGGATTAAGGGCTAACCTCTGCCCCATCCTCCAATTCTCCCACGTTGCCTCTGTTTTGGAAGTAGTTGGGCTTGATCCCATGTGATGGGTTTGCATTAATGCTTTTTCTTTAAAATGAGTAACCTCAGAAAGGTAGGGGTCCTAGAATACAATACCAACCTGATTCCCCAGGTTGAGTCCCCAACAATGAAGATGTGATACCTGCCTTCTCACTGGATGCTTCAAACCTCCAAAGACACAGCAACCTTCTTTAATGTTATGACATATGTCACTGAACTTGTAAGAAGAAAGTAAAAGTCCTACAGGTTTTGCTAATTTACTGCAGTGCAGCTTCCATTCGATTGCTCTGGAAAGATAGGAATTTTGTTTTCATTTTCGAAACTGAGATCATGCAGCACTTAATGGATTAAATCTTAGCTGAAGATCCTGGACATCTTGGAAATTAAGTATTAATGAGGAAAATGCCACTGGTATGGTATCCTACTGGGTGAAAATACCTCTTGTTCACTGATGCAATCTATTTTAAAATGTCCTTTTGTAGCAAGTTACGCAAAACTAAGCGTCTTTCTGCAGGAGGAGCAAACTTTGATCACTATTTCATTCTATATGACTCCAGCACAACTGATTAAAAATTAAATTATTTTATTTCTTGAAAGTCATTCATCTGTATTTTATAAATAACACTTCTGCTTGAACATTGTTGAGGAACAATTGCTAAACTAATTCCAAAAAGTCCATTAGTCTAGCATTTCTCTTTATCAGTGCTATTCAGGACTTGCCTGGAGCATCGATAACCAACTCAAAATATAAGTGTTGCATTGTATGAAACAAAATTCTTGACAAAACAGTTTCCAAACAATAGATGTCTGGAGAGGTTACAGTGCTGCATGTGGTTTTTAATAAAGAACAAGGGGCAATGGCATTTGTTTTTTGCTGTTTTTGGAACCTTGCTGTTGACTATTTGGTTGCTGCATTTATCAATATTTCAAAAAATAATTTTTCACCTTTGAAGCACTGGGGATCATAGAAAGTGCATTTTAATTTTTTCATAGATTGATTTCATCTATTGATTTTACTTTCATTTTCAAATTTCTTATACAGGAATCGAATCTTATTATAGTTAATAGATTAGTATACTGTGTAAAGTTATTTTACTTTATTTATTTTGTGCAGGGCTGTGGTAGCTTTATTTTCAACGTTACTCTACTGTCTATCATTACCAGTTCTGCTTTCCTCCAAATCAACTTCAGCTTTGGAAACACAGTCAAATGCAAAAAAAATTGACTGCTCATGTTAACTCTGTATAGGTAACACCACTGGGCAGCTCCGTATTTTAGTTAGGTTTTTTGCAGCCAAGTTCCAGTAAAATATCAATGTTTGAGTCTGCTAGATATGTGATCTATGTAATAATGATTTAATGTTCATTGATTTGAATGACACATAGAACATAGAGTGCTACTTATGATTTATGAAAATATGTATATGAGCAAAATGCAAATCATTATCGCTCAAAACTCTATTGCAATATCTTCATTGTTTCCGACTAAGAATAGTATTAGCATGTTACAAAGAGAAGCTGAAACTCAAGAAGAACCAAAACAGTATAGTCACAATGTTAATGTAACAGATATTGACATCAGAGTGGTGTATGTGTAGGATACATTCTCATTTGTGAATTTATTTGTGTTTTGCAGGCACTTTAGCACTGAATCTCTAATGTGTGACTGCAACCTTAGGTGGCTCTTACAGTGGGCTAGAAACTCTTCAGTTCGAATAGCAGATGAAACGGTGTGTGTCTACCCAAGTGCTCTGCAGGGAAGGCCATTCAAAACTTTGAAGGAAAGCGAGTTGTCATGTGGTGAGTGGTACCTTCATTTTAAAATTGGCAATATTGTGGAGTTTGTGGAATAGAAGCTCCTGCTGCCTTAAAATTTGCTGTGAGTGAGCGGTACTTCAGCTCACTGGGGTAGAGATACTTATTTTGAGATAAAAGAATGATTTCCTTACTTTTGTACAAAACAGCATGGAAAACAAGGGTGTTGGTGGGGTTAAAATTCAGCTGAAATACCTTTCATTTCATCTGGCTTTTAAGTGAAACTGAACCTAACGAAGGCAGAGATTTTGTCTATAGGGCTCACTAATTGTGCAGCTTTTTTTATTATCAAAATGGAAGTGAAAGGAATTTAAGTTCCACCTACGGTCAAGTCAAACAATTTGAGGACAGATGATAATTAATCAGTCTCACCACTTGACCTTGAAGGTATTTGAACCTTGAATCCTTGCTGTGTTCTCGGTTTGAATCATTTTTCTAAACTTGGCTGAAAAGGAATTAATTAAGATAAAAAATAATCCATTGCTCCTTTCACAAGCTGTGCCAACTCATTTTCCTGTAGCTCTGTCAGTGACCATCCTGAGTGACAGGCAGGTAACTGCTCATCTTCCTGAAATGCCTAACCAGAAGAAAAAAATATTATGGATGAGTTGACAAACTGAAAGCAGTTTCTACCTCATTGAGTCCTGAACTTCACTAGGAGAAAATGTTAAGATCCCTGGAACCTGCATCAGCTTCATCCTTCACAGAATACCTTTCTGCGTCTGCTGAATATCAAAATGGCTCTATATCCCAAATGCTGAACACTTCTCAGAAAATCTGTTGTTCTTGTGTGGAGCTGCTGCATTCTTTACTCACAAATGCTCCTTCCATTTCTCACAGGCTTTAACTGTTAGAATGAGTGTCATTTTTCATTCATCAAGTGTTGCAAAGTTAATGATGTGGCCATCGAATGGTAAAATGCAGAGTATATTTTTGAACAACCATTTATTCACTTATTAATAAGCAGCAGTACACTGTTCAGTGTCTCACCATATTATTATGTGTACAGGTGTTTCTGCCTCATTCATACTCGCAAGATTGACAATTATCTATTAACTGAGAACTTACTGCTGGTAGATAAGCAAATACGTGCTTAACATATTCACACGACAGCCTTTTAATGGTCTGTAAGATAGAGCAAATAACATATTAAAACACACTAAATATAAATTGCACGACAATATTAAATATTTATCTGCTAATATTGTCAATACCATTTGCAAGATCGTTTCCCATCCCAACTTGGAACAATATCATGTTCTTTTACTGGCACTGGTTCAAAATCCTGGAACTCCCTTCCTAATAGCACCGAGGGTGTCCCTATATCTCAAGCACTGCAGTGGTTGTGAAAGACAGCTCAACACCACCTTCTCAAGGACAGTTAGCTGTGGTGAATTAATGCTGGCCCGACCAATGATGCTCACATCCCATGAATGAATAGAATCATAGAACTCCTACAGTGTGGAAACAGGCCCTTCGGCCCAACAAATCCACGCCGACCCTTGGAGCATCCCACCCTGACCCATCCCCCTATAACCCACCTAATCTACAGACCCCTGAACACTACGGGCAATTTAGCTTAGCCAATCCACCTACCCTGCACATCTTTGGACTGTGGGAGGAAACCGCAGCACCCGGAGGAAACCCACACAGACACGGGGAGAATGTGCAAACTCCACACAGACAGTTGCCCGAGGGTGGAATTGAACCTGCGTCCCTGGTGCTGTGAGGCAGCAGTGCTAACCACTGAGCCACAGTGCCACCCCATAAGTAGCAAAGAGCTAAGTTCTAAGCTGAAAAATACTGAAACTGAAGCTGTTCTGTGAATTTGCAAAATATAGATCCAAATTATAGCTGGATGACCTGATTTTAATCTGAATTATTATAGTGGGCCAATGATTTACTTCATGACATGTCACTGCCATTCTTCAGGATGTCATTTTAACCTGATTTTATCAAATAGCCAGGACCCTCACGAGCAGGCAGCAAGATCCACTCAGATGTGGAGATTTGGTCCCAATTGTGTAATCAAGGTCTTACTACAGTTTGAATTCCAGACCATTTGATGCCCCAGAACCAGAAGAGGCCCATGATTGCATGTTATTTACATTTTCTTTGATTCTTTGCCAAGAGAAGTAGGAGCACGGTCTAGGCTCTCCAAGGAAACCTCCTCTTCCAAAGATAATAACAGCCTGACCCCAACACCCCTTTCCACTCCCTCAATCATTTAATTGGCTGCTGTCCATCAGCAATCCTGTACTTCCTGTGAGATATTTGAGGCTTACATGTAGGGGAGGACCGAGAGAGAGTATCCTTTGCACCACATAATGTGCAGGGTTTCAGGGTTTACCATCTGCACCAGCGTTCACTTGCAGATGTCCCACAATGGGGTTAAAAACTTGCAGGTAATTGTTGAAGAAAATGTATTACTGTGCATAACTTCCATCCTCTAGGGGCTAGCTTTTATCCGTAGAGTGCAAAACGATTTGTGTTTGGAAGCAGTAAATCTGTGATAGGAACCAAAAGAATGCAAAACAGATGTAGATTTGATCAGATGTGAGCTAAAAGTCATGATGCTCACTCTGGGGTTTGTTGTCAGACATATGTGATTAAGTGGCTTTTGGGTAACTACAGAGTTCGGTTTACTTAGTCATAATATTGTAATCTTTTTGTATTGCAGTGGGGAGGGAGAAAGGAATTTTCTACACTATAACTATTTTATGTACCCATATTGGATAGATTACAAAGCTAAGAATGATTCAATGCTGAAGATTCAGTGCAGCATTTTGCCTCATAATGAGAAAATATTTTCTGTCTCTTGCTATTTGTTTGAGGCCATGCTGGAAATACCATTTTCAAGAAATGTCTCTATTGCTGCAATCATAATAGAAAGTGTCAGGAAAAATGGACATGAAGAAATGTAAACTACAATGCTGAAAAGTTGATTGCATGCAATTCACAAGTGTGCGTTGGTAATTTGAATCCATATGTCTGGCTGTACAATTGTTCTAGTATTAGGTGTCATGCCTGAAAGTGGCACAGCATAGATTAAAAGAAAACATTCCGCAATTGTGTTATTGTAATGAAAGCTGTTAATGGCTGTGTGACAGAGAGTCTATTGATTACAGTCTGTTTAACAGCTTGCAGAATGGTTACATGTTACAGTTTGGTGTGTTAGTTTAACTCAGCTGTGTTCTAAAGACTTCGAGGAGTAGAGTTTTATAATTGGTGCAATTTGACATGCAAAGGCCAGGAAATGACTCGTTTCAATATTTTACTTTCTCCCTATGGCAGTAGTACATTGTACCATTTCCTGTGGACTTTTCTGTTGGTGGATGGTACAAGGCGTTCCTGATTTTGAAGTGTCCAACTTCTGAACGCTTGTACTAATGAACGCGATCACATAAGGGGTGCATTAACATTCATTTTAAAGATCCAACATACAAACATTTCCTCAGACATACTAACGGTTATTTTATATTGTCCTACATTGTGTTCTGACCTGCATACCAATCAACCTGCAAACAGACTTAAGAATGGAAATCGTGTGCAACCTGGAGACTGTCTTTACTGTAATCCCACAAAAAAAATCCTCCTCAGAATATGCAAAACTTTTCAATCATCTCTGCAAGCTTATCTAAGTGGTACCTGCAATTCTCCCTTTTCGGTGCTTGTTATGCATGGTGCTTGTCTATTTAGGCCAATAAAGTGTCAAGGTTGCCTGCAGAATTGAAATGTTACTACAAACCTTGACAAAATAGATGGATCACTCAGCACTCTTCTCATGGTACGTGAAGAAGCTGAACACAGAGGCATCAAGGAAGGTTGTCTGTCCTGGAGCCATTCCTTTCATGTCCCTGTTCATCCCTTGACCTTTGCAGGCAGGTCCAAATTTATTTAGACATTCTGATGCTGTGCAAGTGGTTCACTCAGGAAGCATCAGCTGTGAACTGACCTTTGACAACCTCAGCTGCAGGAACTGTGAATAGCAGAGATGGTGACACGTGTCATCAGCGTCTTTGCATGTGGCACCTTCTAGACTTCCATCATCTGCAACAGTTAATCATAAGTATATTCGTTTTGTTCAATAATCCTTTGTCCGTGCAACCAAACCATGAAAGAACATCGAACTGATTTTAGCTCAAAAGTTTCTCTATGGTCTGAAACATTGTTTAGGCCCGATGTCACTCAGGAGCATATTACTGTTCATGATCTGGAATAACCTGCTACTGTTCATAACCTCTGCACTCTAACTCATTCTTTATAGAATAACAGAATTGACATAGCATAGTGGCAGGTTATTTGCCTGATTGTATCTTTACAGATTTCTTGGTAGACTATCCATTTAATCTCACAAGCAAGTCCCTGTTGCGCTGTAAAATTTAATCCTTCAAGTATTTATTCCATTATCTCTCACATGTTATTGTTGAATCAGCTTTCACCACCTTTTACTGCACAACATTCCAGACTCTCTTTGAGAAGCAGGTTTCCTCTCATCGCCTGTTTTATCAATGACCTCAAACCCCTGTGGTCCGGTTTGTGACCCATCTGCCACTAGAACCAGTTCCTCTTTACTCACTACATCAAAACCACTTATGATTTTGAAAATCTCTATTAAATGTCCTCTCACTCACTGCTCCCAGGAGAACAATTGCAGTTTCTCCAGTCTTCCCACTTAACTAACATCCCTCAAATTATTCTGGCACCTCTCTTCTGCACCTGCACCAAGGCCTTGACATCCTGAAGTGTGGTGCCCGGAAATGAACGTGATATTCCAACTATGACCAAACCAGTGTTTTGTAATAATTTAGCAAACATTGTGTTCCTCAAGGATCCCATTTGCTCTTAACAGCTTTCTCAACTTGTCTGCCATCTTTTAAACATTCATGTAAATCCACACCAAGGCCTTTCCTGTATCTGGGTTCAAAACTGTAGTGCTTAGTTCATGTTGCATCTCTATACTCTCTCTTAGACTTATCTGCTTTTAAATTTAAACTGCAATGTTTCTACTCCTTCCACTGGTCTCTTCCTACTGAAGTATGTTATTAGCTGCCTTGTTGTTTAGTATAATTCCAAAGTTTCATTTCATTCAGAATTACACCCTGAATGCCTAGCTCGGGGTTGTAAATATATATCAAAAAATGTAGCGGTTCTAACTGTTGTGGGGAAGTAGCACCATACACTTTGTAAATAGCCATTCACTACAACTTTGTGCCTTATGTTTCTTAGCCAGTTCTATATTTATACTACCACTGTCCCTTTAATCCCATGAGCTTTAATTTTTCTAACAGGTACTTCCTGAAACACACTCTGCATCTATCAGGTTGGGTGTTTAATTGTGCTGATACTTAGAAACAATAGAGAGGATTGTTTTGTGATATCAGTGATGTCTAACCCTGGGCAACTAGTAATTTTCAACTACTTTTCCAGGGTTTAAAGTATCACTTTTCATGAGCAAGTATGAAAATGCTGACAAAGATATTATTGTCCACTCTCGTGTGTGTGAAGGAGGTGGGGCCAAGAGCTGGGAGTGAATAAGATCAATTGTGATGCTTATGGCTTCACCTGTTTGTTACCTTGACACTCTCTCAGTCTAAGATGTTAAAACTGATCTCCTCGAAGTTTGTAATTTCTGAACTCTGTTTTGTTTGTCCCTTTGAATTACAAAGTTGTATAAGCCTTTATCGTGAGTTAAATGAATTTATTGCCCTCTTATGAGGCATGCTTGGTGATGGGGACTATTTAATCGGGTGTGGGCCTTAGCATTTCCCAGCCACTGTTCTAATTAAAAACAGAAAGAACTAAGGATGCTATAAATCAGGAACAAAAACAGAAGTTGCTGGAAGTTCAACAGGTCTGAGGAAGGGTCACCAGATCCGAAATGTTAACTCTGATCTTTTTCTTCACTGTTCTAATTAAGTCTGGGGTGGGAAGACTCATGGACAGTCTTTCCACTTTGCCACCAATTTAGGTCCTGGAGTGAGCGATTAATGGCCTTAATGGTAAAGTACCTTATCCTGTCGCCATGAATGAAAAATCGCCTTGCAGGAAACCCATCAAAGAAACCCAATCAGGCTTGTTTGCGGGCTTCTCGGAGCAGGTGGAGGTTCCCTTTTCCAAGGCACTTTGTGGCTGATCGCGGGACCCGTTATCCGGTGATGAAGTCCCACTGAGATACCCTGGCTGCAAACCCCATTCCCTCCACCTCTTTAACCCACATCCTGTGACCTTCTACTCCAGTAATCTGGGGACCCTTGTAATCCTTACCTTCAAACCAGTGGATTATTTCTATGTTGAGTTGTTTGCAATTGAGAGCCATTTTACACACGGCAAAATCGAACAAAATACATTTACTGACTGGCTATTTATCTTCCTTGTGGTAGTTTGTTTTGTGGGAAGAATGTGAGCCACAGCAAGAAGCCTCTTCACTCCTTTTCAAATGATGCAGTGGGGTCTTTTATGTTAGGTCAAGCACCAAACAAAGGTAACTAAAGCCTTTCTTTGACATGTCATCTTAAAAGCACGCCTTTAGTACCCTATTGAAATGCCAGCTGATGCCAAAAACTGAAGTTCTAGAATGGGACTTGAACCATCACCTTCAGAGATGAGTTCTATCAAAATAAGCCAAGGTGATTTGATGCCATTTGGAAGAAGACAAGACCTTTTGAAATGTGCAAAGAGCATTTACAGAGAGTATGAACGTGCACAGCAAGAAATGAAAGGATGCTGTAACATTATCAAAAAGAATTGTATGGTCCAACAAGAAACATACAGCATGCTGGCATGTAACAACTTGTAGTACTGATACACCAGCTGTTAATAGAACTGTTGAGTAACTTTGCGTAGTTATATTTCCTGGAAAGGTACCATCACCTATATGGAGGTGATACATGATTTTGGATCTATTTGCCATTTCCACTGGTCATGTGCTCCTGCCTTCTGAGTAACCTGTCCTGGGTGACAAGTAGCCTTACAATCTTCAAACTCTCCATGTGCAATGCCTGCGTTTAGCTGAAAGGTGTTGTCCTTGCCCAAAGCCTTTACGTTTTCTTTCTATCAGGGTATTTTTCATCGTCACTTTTTTTTTAAAACCTCCTTCAATCATTTTAGAAAGTTTGATACAGGACTTTTATTTACCTTTTATATAACTTCGTTACTTTTAATTCTGGTCTCTAACTGGTTAATCATTTTGCAGTTCCCTGTCTCTCCAAATTTGCAAAATCCCTGTAGGCTGCATTGTCAATGCCAGGATCTCATCACTTGGTAGAATCGGTGAGGATTGTAAAGCCATATAATATACTTTGTGAGTCCAGTTAGTGACTAAGCCGACTGAGTCCTAAAGGTGACAGCTGCCAGACTGAACCTAAGCAGGTGGCAAGAGAGCCAGCAACAGGGAAGTACTTTCTTAACTTAACCTCACTAATGTATTGGTGTGCAGATGCATCTGTCCATGATAGACTCGATAAGAGAGAGCACCTTGTGAAGTCAAAATCCCACTTTCACACCAAACTTCCCCTTCATTGTGTTGTGTGGCACTGTCACTGTGGTAAATGTGATAGATTCAGGACGCACTTAGCAGCTCAAAACTGGATATCCATTCAGTGTTGTGGACCATCAACAAACACCAAAAGCATTCTATTCAATTTAAACACTGTAACCTAACAAAATTCTCACTCGACCATCACCATCGAATCAGATGACTAACGTTGGATATACTGAAGTTTGGAGAGTCGTGCCTGGAGCAGTATTACATATACCCACAAAAGAGGCACCAATCTAGTGAAGCTACATTTCAGGACTACAAAATGCTAACAGTTGAAGCAGTATGCTTTTGACAGAACTGAGCAATTTTTCAACCAACTAATCAGGTGAAAGCTGTGTTGGTATGCCACTTCCAGTTGTGAAGAGAAGTGGGCCAGTGATGGGGAGGCCATCATCTGATTGTAAAAGACAAGGCTGTAATGTTTGCAGCCACCTTCTGAACAAGTGTTAAGTGAAAGATCCACCACTGACTCTACCTGTGGTCCCCACCATCCTGTGTATCAGTGTCAGTTAATTAATACACTTCAAATGATTTTTAAAACATTCTTTCATGGAATGTGCATATCGCTGGCAAGGTCAGTATTTGCAGACCTCCTTAACTGCCCCTGATAAGGTGGGGGTGAGTTGCTTCCTTGAATTGTTGCAGTCCATCTGAATACACCCACAGTGCTCTTAGGGATTGGATTTTGACCTAGCAAAATTGAAGGAATAGTGATATAGTTCTGAGTTAGCTGTGTGGCTCTGAGGAGAATTTACAGTTGGGCATGTTTCCATGTGCTAGCTGCCCACATCCTTCTTGATGATAGAAGTCACTGGTTTAGAAAGTGTTGTCAGAAAAGCCTTCGAGATGTCATTGTAGATGGTACACACTTCTGCCAGAGTGGAGTGATTGAAGGTGGTCTGTTAGGTGCTGATTGAGTGGGAATCTTTATCCTGTTTGAGTGTTTTTGAAGCTGCAGGCATCCAGGGAAGTGGGGAGTACTCTCTCAGGCTTCTGACTTGGGTATAGTGGACAGGCTTTGGGGAGTTAGGAGGTGAGTCATTTATCCCAAGGAATGGCTATGCGCATTGAGCTCAACAAAGATCTTGGGTTCCGAGAACATGTTGGTTGTTGTGCAAAAGACTTGTGTTGCAAAACCAGCCGTATCCCTCGCCAAGCAGTTCAAGTACAACTGGAACACTGGCATCCACTGGACAAAGTGGAAAATTGTTCATGTGCGTGTCCTGTCCACAGAAAGCAGCATATTTAATCTGTCAGTTACCACTTTATTACTGTCATTCCAAAAAACAAAGTCTCAACAACAGTGTTGTTATATAATATTTCCTCAGTGATGAGCAACTTAGCTATGCTCAAATTTTAGTTCTACCAGGATCAGTGGGCTCCAAATTCCATTACGTTGTTGGTCCACAGATGAACAAATGAGATGAAGTCTAGAAGGATGATGAAGGTGATGGCCTTGCCATCAAGAGAACAGCTGACAGAGGATGGTATCGAGTAGCTTTGGAAACACTGGAGTCGAGGGGAATCAGTGGAATACTCACCACAAGCTGGCATGATGCTGAGCACAAAGGAAGATGGTGATGATTGTTGGAGGACAGTCATTTCAGCCCTGGGATCTCACTGTGTGAATGCCATCTCGCCGCAGAAACCTGCAACTACAAGCCTGCACTCCTTAAACTACAGGTTTCTAATTTTTTTTAAAACTCTCTTTAATTGACCAAAGCCAGTAAAGGGGCAGCACCAAAAGATAAAGGAGACAGAGGAGCAAAACTAATAAAAGAAATCAACAAACAATGTACTGTAGTCTACGTCTAAAATAAAACAAAAACTTCTAAAGAGCAATGAAAGGCTGCCGCTTGCTCCATAGTACAGCCTACAAAAGACCTTCTCAAGGCATAACACAGATCAGCAATTCTGGCACCGCTGTGTGATTCTGGCGATGTACAATGTGCAAACTCATCTTGGCTTCCTGAAATCTTCTACCTGCTACATACCAATAGTCCAACACAACAGGTCTACAAAAATGCACAGACCTCGGTACTGGCACAAATCGTGAGATTCAAGCCACACCCATTATGGTAACAGATGATGCATTATACAATTGAATCTAGCAATGACGTGCAATGATATGACTTTGAGGTGAGATATAAACCAGCCAGTAGGAAGACTGAATCTCAGACGCTGAGCAGATTATACCAGCGCCAATCCTGTAGACACATGCACACACCCGCCCCAGAAGATATTTCTGTTGATTACACATTGATGCTCTTCACTGTAAATTGAAGATTTTCTTAAGTTAGATTTGTTACTCTTTAGCCAGAATCAATAAGACCAGTTGTAATTGGCAACTACTGAAAATGAGCAACTGCAACAGTTGCAAAAGATTCATAGCCAGTGATGGGCACAATATTAAAGAAATTCCTGAGAAGACTTATTCATTTTGGCCATACAGAGATGAGCTTGTATATCACAATAAATCAACATGGGCAAGCATGTCATAATACCAAAAGTATTATGTGAAAATGTCATGTCCGTGTTACACCAGGGACACAAGTATTGAGCACACATGGCACCTTTAGTCTCTGTACTGCCCAAGCATGAATCACATATTTAAATGATTCATGAATACATGTAAGACATAACAAACATCTCCACCCAGGAGTGGAGGGAACCTCTACCTCTACAAGAGGTGCCATCCACTCCTTGTTTGAAAGTAGGAATCAACATTTTCATCATGCGCAAAGAAAATTACATCCTTGTGATGGGTTAATTCCCCAAATGCCCTTTTCTTTGATAACTCAGCATCACCAAGTGCAACAGTCACTGACGTAATGAACATTATTTTCCAGTGTTTCAGTATTGGATAGTGTCTCACAACGAACTGCAATTCATTGACACATTGTTTAGACATATATGGTGTATTATATGGCAGGTGACTTAAATCACATAGTCACCCCACTATCAATGTTCAAATGGTCTGGCTGAATGCATGCTATCTACTGTCAAATCAGTGATCATTAAGTTTTGAGCAGCAAAACAAGATTTCTGCAGGGCATTGATGCATTTTGGTGCACAACTGATGAAAGAAAGACAAGTGTGAACGACCTTGCTGATTGCCAATTGTTAAATCACTCCAAGACGCATCGAAGGACACATCCGAAGACACTGTACACCTCTTTCAACATGCTTGGTTTTTAAAGAATAATGAGTAATCAGATTGTGAACTAACAAAATTGTGTAGGCAGAGACTGAGAGTTGGAATTAGAAATACAGCAAAGGTGACTAGAATATGTAACTATCCCAGATCAAATAAAATCATTACTTATCATGGTGCTACAGAAATCAGCTGAGACCAATGTATGACACATCATTCATCCATAGAGACTGATGAAAGTCACTCCGATAGTGATAATTGTGCAGTAATGTTGAGGGATAGCAACCAGCAGCAAGACAACCAAGTTGTCAAACAAGTACAGAGAAGAAAATGAATACCTCAGACATCTCCACATCAGGACGAGTTGTGAAACCTCCAAAGTGTTACATTGAAATTTAAAATGTTAATGCCGTAAACTCTGTTTTATCTATTTGTATAATTTTCAAATTGACAACACTTGCCCATGTATGACCATCTATATCTGTTTGGGATTTTTATAAATCTTTAGCAAAGGGAGATGTGTGATATCTCATAGTCTGTATGCTTCAGTTGTTCAGCGGCAGGAGTCCGGGAGAGAGCGCGAGGGCAGCCGGGAAAGTAAGCTTTTGTTATAAAAGTCTTACCTCGCGTGACTGCGGCCTTCAATTGTTCAGCGGAGGAGGAGTCCCAGAGTGGGTGCGAGTGGTCGGCTGGGTAACGGTTACCAATAAATTGGGGAAGTAACTAATACCCGAGACACTACACGTGGAGTGTCTCCCACCCTTCCACCTCCTCTAACCTAATAATAAAGACTAAGTGTGGTGAGCAGGTAAGCTATTTGCATTTTTTTTTCTCATCTCTTTGTTATCTTTCGGGGAGGTCACCTAGATGCCAAGTCCTCTGGGAGCAGTTCGGAAGGCAAAACCGGAGTCTGTTTGCGTATATAACGGAGTAAACTTACTGGTGCAGAGAACAGTTAAAGAGAGAACACTGTGAAACTTTTAAAAAATCTAATTAATTAATTTAAAATAATTAACTAAGTAGAGATGGCATGCCAGGTGATGTGTTGTAGCTGTATGATGTGGGAGCTAGCTGATCCCATTGAGAACGTCAGTGACCACATCAGCAAGTGTTAGCTGCTTGAGGAGCTCTGGCTCAAAATTGATGAGCTTGAATCCGAACTCCCAACACTGCGGCACATCCGGAAGGGGGAGAGATACCTGGATGCTGTGTTCCAGGAGGCAGCCACACCTAGTAGATTAACTAGCGTTAATTCGATCAGTGGCCAGGGACAGTAGTGTGTGACTGCGAGTGAGGCAGGTGGAGAGAGGGACCCTGCAGACAGGAACACAGGAGCCGCAGCCCTTGACATTGTCCCACAGGTATGAGGCACTTGCTCCCTGCGTGGATGAGGAACAGGGCTGCAGGAAGGATGAGTCAACTGACCATGGCACTGTGGTTCAGGAAGCCATTCAAGAGGGGGGGAGCTAATAGACAGATTGTAGTTGTAGGGGATTCCATCATCAGGGGGATAGACAGTATTCTTTGTGAGCAGGATAGAGAATCCCACATGGTGTGTTGCCTGCCCGGTGCCAGGGTTTGAGACATCTCTGTCCGGCTTGAGAGGATACTAGAGAGGGAGGGGAAGGATCCAGTTGTTGTGGTCCACGTAGGTACCAACAACATAGGTAGGACTAGGAAAAAAGACCAGTTTCGGGATTATGGAAAGCTAGGAACAAAATTTAGAAACAGGTCTTCAAGAGTCATAATCTCTGGATTGCTGCCTGAGCCACGTGCAAATTGACATAGGGAGGCGAGGATCAGGGAAGTAAACATGTGGCTAAAAGTGTGGTGTGGGAAAGAGGGTTTCCTTTTCATGGGGCCCTGGCATCAGTTCTGGGACAGGAAGGATCTATACCGCTGGCATGGACTCCACCTGAACAGGGCCGGGTCCAGTGTTCTGGCGAAAAGGGTTAATAGGACTTTAAACTAGTAAGTAGGGGGGAAGGGAGGAGTGAGCGTAGAGGGAGTATAACAATTAATGGAAGGCAAAGCAGCAGGTTAGCAGGTGACGAGGAAGCTTCAACTCCATTGAAAATTAGGAAAAAAGTTAAAGGGAAGGAGAACTCAAGAGCTGTTAGTAATGGAGGTGATAGGACTCAAAAAGAAGGTGCAAAAACTGGCATAAGTGCACTTTATCTGAATGCTCGGAGCATTTGAAACAAGGTGAATGAGTTGATGGCGCAAATCGTGGCAAATGGGTATGATTTAGTGGCCATTACAGAGACATGGTTGCAGGATGGTCATGACTGGGAGTTAAATATCCAAGGGTATCAAACTGTTCAGAAGGACAGACAGGAAGGTAAGGGAGGTGGTGGCGCTCTGATTTTTAATGATATCAGGGCGGTAGTGAGAGATGATGTAGGTTCTACTGAACAAAAGGTTGGATCCATTTGGGTGGAATTTAGGAATAGCAGGGAGAAGAAGTCACTGATAGGTGTGGTCTATAGGCCACCAAATAATGACATTGTGGTGGGGCGGGCAATAAACATAGAAATAGCTAATGCATGTACAAATGGGACAGCAATTATCATGGGGGATTTTAATCTACATATTGATTGGTTAAACCAGGTCGGTCATGACAGCCTTGAGGAGGAGTTCATAAAATGCATCCGCGATAATTTCCTTGTACAATGTGTAGTGGAACCTACGAGGGAGCACGCTATCCTAGATCTAGTCCTCTGTAATGAGACAGGAATAATGAATGATCTCACAGTTAGGGATCCTCTCAGAAGGAGTGATCACAGTATGGTCGAATTTAAAATACAGATGGAGCGTGAGAAGGTTAAATCCAGTACCAATGTCTTGTGCTTAAACAAAGGAGACTATGATGGGATGAAGGAGGAGTTAGCTAAGGTAGAATGGGAGCAAAAACTTTATGGTGGGTCAATTGAGGAACAGTGGAGGACTTTCAAAATGATTTTTCACAGTGCTCAGCAGAAGTATATTCCAGTGATAAGGAAGAACTGTAGGAAAAGAGAGAGCCAGCCATGGATGTCTATGGAAATAAAGGAAAGTATCAGATTGGAAAAAAGAAACACAGACAAAAAAGCAAAGAGTAGTGGGAAAGTAGTAGACTGGGAAATCTTTAAACGCCAACAGAAAGCCACAAAAAAAGTTATAAAGGAAGGTAAGATAGATTATGAGAGTAAACTAGCTCAGAATATAAAAACAGGCAGCAAAAGTTTCTATAAATATGTAGATCATAAAAGAGTGGCGAAGGTCCTTTAGAGGATGAGAAGGCCAATTTAATAACTGGGAATGAGGAAATAGCCGAGGCATTAAACAGTTATTTCGTGTCGGTCTTCACAGTGGAAGACACAAATAACATGCCGAAAACTGATGGCAAGAAGGTTATAGCAGGTGAGGACCTAGAAACTATCATTATCACTAAGAAGGCAGTGCTGGGCAAGCTAATGGGGCTAAAGGTAGACAAGTCTCCTGGCCCTAATGAAATGTATCCCAGGGTACTGAAAGAGGTGATAGGGGAAATAGCAAATGCACTAGTAATTGTTTACCAAAATTCACTGGACTCTGGGGTGGTTCCTGCAGATTGGAAAACAGCCAATGTGATGCCACTGTTTAAAAAAGGAAGTAGACAAAAAGCAGGTAACTATAGGCCAGTTAGCTTAACTTCAGCAGTGGGGAAAATGCTTGAATCTATCATTAAGGAAGAAATAGCAAGACATCTGGATATAAATTGTCCCATTGGGAACACCCAGCATGGGTTCATGAAGGGTAGGTCATGTTTAACTAATTTGGTGGAATTCTTTGAGGACATTATTTGCATGGTGGACAATGGGGAACCTGTGGATATGGTGTATCTAGATTTCCAGAAGGCATTTGACTCGGTGCCACACCAAAGGCTGCTACATAAGATAAAGTTGCATGGTATTACAGGTAATGTACTGGCATGGATAGAGGATTGGTTGACTAGTAGAAAATAAAGAGTAGGGGTAAATGGGTGTTTTTCTGGTTGGCGGTCAGTGGCTAGTGGTGTGCCTCAGGAATCAGTGTTGGGACCGCAATTGTTTACAATTTACATAGATGATTTGGAGTTGGGGACTAAGTGTGGTGTGTCAAAATTTGCAGATGACACTATGTTGAGTGGTAGAGCAAAGTGTGCAGAAGGCACTGAAAGACTGCAGAGGGATATAGATAGTCTGAGTGGTCAAAGGTCTGGCAGATGGAGTACAATGTTGATAAGTGTGAGGTCATCCATTTTGGTAGGAATAACAGCAAAATGGACTATATTTTAAATGGTAAAACATTGCAGCACGCTGCTGTGCAGAGGGACTTGGGTGTCCTTGTGCATGAATCGCTAAAAGTAGGATTGCAGGTGCAGCAGGTAATTAAAAAGGCAAATGGAATTTTGTCTGTCATTGCTCGAGGGATGGAGTTTAAAAACAGGGAGGCTATGCT
This sequence comes from Rhincodon typus, assembly GCF_021869965.1. Taxonomy (NCBI): domain Eukaryota; kingdom Metazoa; phylum Chordata; class Chondrichthyes; order Orectolobiformes; family Rhincodontidae; genus Rhincodon; species Rhincodon typus. The sequence continues at coordinate 17,911,854 of NC_063351.1, read as the reverse complement.
GCAGCTGTATAGGGTCCTGGTGAGGCCACACCTGGAGTACTGTGTGCAGTTTTGGTCTCCTTACTTGAGAAGAGATATACTAGCACTTGAGGGGGTGCAGAGGAAATTGACTCGGTTGATTCCAGAGTGGAGAGGGTTGGATTATGAGGAGAGACTGAGTAGGCTGGGATTATACTCATTGGAATTCAGAAGAATGAGGGGAGATCTTATAGAAACATATAAGATTATGAAGGGAATAGGTAAGGTGGAGGCAGGGAGGTTGTTTCCGCTAGCAGGTGAAACTAGGACTAGAGGGCATAGCCTCAAAATAAAGGGAAGCAGATGTCGGACTGAGGTCAGGAGGAACTTCACCCAAAGGATTGTGAATCTGTGGAATTTCCTGCCCAGTGAAGTGGTTGAAGCTACCTCGCTGAATGTGTTTAAGGCAAGGCTAGATAAATTTTTGAACAGTAAAGGAATTAAGGGTTATGGTGAGTGGGCGGGTAAGTGGAGCTGAGTCTCAAAAGGATCAGCCATGATCTTATTGAATGGTGGGGCAGGCTTGAGGGACCGGATGGCCTACTCCTGCTCCTAGTTCTTATATTTTTATGTTCTTTGAAGAGACATGTTCATAATATCATCGCTGTATTATAGCATGTGATGTGATCATATAAGGGTCTCAGTCTCTATCTTAGCTTCAAATACTTGGTACTTGACATACTGCTCTCTTGTAATTGAAAAGCTTAATACTATCACAACACTCAACCTGTGAATGTAAAGTTTATTTATTTTTGAGGTGTGAATATCGGTTGGATCTTTCAATGCCACATTATCCGTGCCTGATTTCTTGTGTTACAAGTGATAACAGTAGCATGGCCGCATCAGATAGAGATACCCAGCTGGCGGCAAAACCCATATCACTCAACAAGACTACTCCTACAGCAAGTTCAAAACCTGTGACGCCGCTCAAATAGAAAGACAAGAAAAGCAGATGCATAAGAGCACCATGATCTGCAAGTTCCATTTCAAACCATACCATTCTGACATGGATATGTACTGCCATTTATTCTCTGCTGCTGGATTAAAACTTTGCAACTCTCTACCTAACATCATTATCAACATTGTTGCTATTCAGGCTGCAGTAGTTAAAGACAGCAGCTCACCACCCTGTTCTCAGAGGAGTTTGGTGATGGGGAATATGTTCTGATCTTGCCAACAATATCTAACATTTTATGAAGGAATACGTTTTGTAGAGTGAAAGAGATAATTTGAGGTTAAGCAAGAGCGTTTAGCATACCTGACAAGAAAATGGGAAATGTTACTTGCTTCATGGATATTGAATGGAAAGTAATTGTGGTAAGTGCATGTGCATCCACAGCAACTGTGGTGAGTACACATGTAGACACATGAACTAAATCTGATTAGGATTAGGAAATAACATAACAGACTGTAACTCAGATTAGAACTATTTCCATGAATATTATGAAGAGACATAAATAAAAGGAATTTTATTGTGACTTTCACAAAAAAGTGATTTTCTGAGCTAGTGTTGATTATCTGAAACCTATTTTGTATTTATCAAAAAGTTACTGAATGTGTCTATTTACAATTTTCCATTTTCAGATGGTCCACTTGAGCTGCCTTTATTTCAGATGATTCCATCACGACAACAAGTGGTATTTCATGGGGATCGTTTACCTTTTATGTGCACTGCAACGTATGTGGATAAAACAACACAAATCCAATGGCGCCATAGTGGGAAAATAGTAGTAACAGATGAAGATAATGAAATATTTGTAGAGCCAGTTATAATACATGACTGCTGTTTAATATCCAGGTAGGAATATCCTTTTTGCTTGCATTGAAGTATAATTGAAATGTTTACCCTTAAATCATTCTAGGCCTTTTGGTTTGAGTTTTTTTGTTGCTTTGTAGCTCAGAAGATATATTTTTCTGCAGAGAAAGGCTTGATTTCACCGCATTGTTACATATTACATTTGATACATTGCAGAGTGAATAATACTAAGATGGATAAGTGAATGACTGAAGTCAAAGTAATAATCCATACCATTACATTGTTCTCAGTAGCGAGTGCCACCTTCTGGAGTGCAAAATAATTACAGATACGTTAAGCATTTTACTATCACTTATTAACTCTCCACATTACAAACTAGGTTAGCAAAATAATTTTATTAGTAATTTCCAAAGATGGTGTAGAGCCTTCAATTTTATTTTTTTTAAACTCTCATTTTTTTTTAATATGAAGTTTGAAGATTTGTCCATTGGTACTAGGCAAAAATTCAAGTGAATGCATAACTGATGTACACAACAAATCCCAATGAATAGGGTAACCATCATGATCCAATCAAATCATATTTTGCTAATATTCTCATTCTAATACAAGTATTTGCTACATATGATATTACAAACCACACATGGCTCAATGACAAATGCTTTGAACCATGAACAATGCAGATATCCCCATTCCCAAGCTTTCAGTTCAGTTCAGTTTAGTTTTCACACTAAGCTTGATTTATGTTAAAATTGCATGGAAGCCTTAGTTTTGCAATTTCAGCTGTACAGCACAAGATGGCTTGAACCTAACAGGCCATTAAGCATAAAGAAAACACATCTCTTCCCAAGATGAAGGTTGTAATTGTTCACAAGAAGAAAATTAGTTTGGTTGCTAGAAATCTGAAATAGAAAATGCTGGAGATAATCAGAACTGATGAAAGATCATCAACCTAAAATATTACTTTGCTTCCCTCCTCTGAGGTTCTGCCAGGCCAACTGAGTATTTCCAGCATGCTCTGTTTTTATTTGTAATTGTTTATTTGACTATTTGGAGAAAAAATTATATTGACAGCAATGATGAAGATAGCACATCAAACCCATCCAGAACTTTGGACGAAAAGTCTTGTGTTTTTGAGATTTTTAAAATTTAACCTATTTTTTTCTAATTAACCTGTTTCGAGATGTCTGGAGCAGGTAGGATTTGAACCTGGTCCTCCCAGTCCAGATGTAAGGATGCTAGCACTGAGCCACCAAGAGAGCCCCACCTTTTTTTTTTGACAAAGGCATCAAATTACATTTGAAATCAATGTTTTTCCAAGCCTCTGATCTCTGAAGCTCTTCATGCTTTAGAAGACATTAATCATGATGTAAGTGCTAATTGTAAATTTCCCATCCTCTTCTCCTCTTGAATGATTATTAGTTTATTATTTTAATGAGTAAAAGGATTTCCAATTAAAGTCCTTCAGGTGACTATTTGTGCTCATCCTCTACTTATTGTCGGCTGTATTAGCATAGTTTGCCTGAAATGGACTTTGCTTGAATGCACATTTGGAAAGGGAAATAGATAATAATTCATACTTTTCTATGAAATGTTTGAGCTGCCCTGAGTGTTAAACGGGAGAAAAGAACAGTTTAGCATGGATACCTGTATGGTACCAGGATAATTGTCGACTGTAGTGCTGCTGCTAATGGTCACAGTTAGTGTCAGACTGGTTGATAGGATAACTCGTTTTTCTCACTGTGAGAATGACACTATCTGTCTGGATAAGGCTGGAACAGTATTGCTGCTGGTATTTTGGGAAATTGAGTAGTCAATCCTTCCTGCTTAGTGAGTTAAAGTTCAAATGTCCATATTGAGTTAAGATATATTATAGAATCCCTACAGTGTGGAAGCAGGCCATTCAGCCTATCAAGTCCTTACTGACCCTCCAAGGAGTATCCCATCCATATGTTCACACTCTTGATACAAGAATGAGACCTGGTTAACAGAATACTAAAGGATTCAATAGGTGTTTATTGCAGCCACTGGTATCGAATATACTATAATCAGAGGCACGTGCATGTAGGACCAAAGCTAAGAAATTTGGATATCAACAATGGCATGTTCCCCTCAGATAACCATGCTGCAAGAGGTCTCAGCAAGATGAAGACTGAGACCTTTAAACCATCATGTCACATACTATGACATTATGATGATGTCGTGAATCTGTGCCTTAAAAGTGTGTAGCAAACTAGCCGTGAGACACAACACAACAATGCTTGTTTGCTTGCAGTCTTTAATTTAAAAAAAATGACTTGGGAAAAATTACTGTGTAGTTTATAGGTGTGTGCAGAGAGGCATTTCAAAGCTGATAACTTTGGCTTTGTTTTAATTTAACTTAATAGAATTCAGTTATTCTACAGAATAGCATTGTGACTCAAAGGCTCATCCTTGTGGAACAGTGAAGCTCTTGACGTTTTGATCAAAAATGGCATTTGAGAATCATCAGTTGAGACTTTAAAGTGGATAAACAGTGACTCAAATGATTGACAGATGCAGGGTGGGAATCATGGCCATCAGTACCAAAGCAAATAGAACTGGATTGAATGGGGCTTCAAAGCTGTGACTAAGCATCAAGGCCAGTGAATCACCTAAATATTGCTGGCTTGAGGCAGTTAGAGTTTACTTCAGTCTTGATCTTGATTATTTGTTTAACATTCCAAAAATCAAGTCTTTTTGTATGTTTGCTATCACAGTTAAATTGTCAACTGTTGGTTAATTGCTAAAAAAATCATACCTATACCTTTGCTGTCTTATTTTTACTGTTATGATCAGTCCCCAAACCTAAACTTGTTACAGTTCTAGATGGGGACTGCAAAGTGTTCAGCTCCAAGGTGAGGTGGAGTGAGCTGACTCCCCTCTTTATTCACTCGCTCACCGCCCGCTGACCCCCCCACCCCCCCCAGCCCACTACCACCAACCCCACAAGCTCACAAGAAAGTTAATTTAAAGGGTTCCCTTTTGGATACTGTCTTCCCAGACAGAATTAATTTATACTTTAAAAGCTGCCAATTTAACTGGGTTTTCTTGAGTTAACAAAAGAGTGAGTTTATTAGTTACTAAAAGCCAGAAGAAATAATTACACAGCAAGCGAGTACACATAGGTTAGGATCAAGAAGCAAGTCCAAAAAAAGAAAAAGTCCAGCATTGCTAAAAGGAGGCAAGAAGTTACAGCTTTTCAACTTGCACTTAACAGAACAATGACACAAGAATGAGACTTAAATAAAAAATGATATCACTTTATGTAGCATGAGAAGAGGATGCTGATTTGCAAGAATAGTGAGCTGTCACTGTTAATTCTCAGACTGTGCAGGTAGATTCTGATTGGCTAGGGTGTTGCCATGGAAATGTAACAGACTGGCAGTCTCAAGAACCTTTTTCTAACGAAATGGGTGTAACGCGTGTACAAATCCTTTTGGTCTACATTTTAAAAAGGCTGTATGCATTAATATATCTGGAATGTAGCATGCAAAATACATTGCCTTCTGAACCTGACATGTTTCTGTTGCAACATTTAACATTGTCTGGATTATTTAATAAATGATTTCCAATAGCAGAATCACATCTGACTGGGGATATATTCTTCTGAGGTTTAGAAGCTGGTTAAGCATCATTGTGCTGCTGACCACTGTAAATGTTCATTGATAATGTGTTTTTTTATATATATGGTCCGCTAGTCATTGTGACATACAATCTACAAAACTGGCATCACACCAGCATTAAAACTCACATACCATATTATTCATTTGTGTGGTAGGCAAAATGATTATTTTGGTTAACAGCTGCATCCTGTTCAAGGAGGAAAGCAATTATGGTTTTAGTATATAGTAGCAGTATAAGATAGCTACCTTCAGCCATTCTGAAATTTTGAGGTACCTTCCCTACCAAGGTAATCTGAGGTAGACTGGGCACTGCTTAAAACAGTCCTGCATAGTAATGGATATTCTGATCAATTCATTATTCTCTATCTAGAGAAAACTCATGAAAGGGTCAGTGTCCATCACATGTGGCCCTTAGATGCATAATCCTGGAGCTGGTACATGGGGTAATAACAGTGGTGTTGATGTTAGGAATTAAACAGTCACTTTCAAGATTTTTGGCTTTACAAGTTGATTTGCAGTTATTTTATTCTGATTCCTCTCGATGTTGGCAGCGCTCAGAGTAAAAGAGTGTATTAACCTTTGCTTCACCTGCAATGCAGGGGTGTTTAATGGCTGTTCTCAAAGCTGAGAGTTTCACAGCCCACTAGTCGACACAGTGGGACATCAGGCCACTGACACACATGGGCCATGATTGAAGTCAGCTTGAAACTTTTTATTTCCACATTTCCGGAAGGGTAGAACATAGATACGTCCACAGTAAATGGCCTCCTTAACTCTGTACAGATGTGACATTCCAGTATTCCTTTCAAGATGACCCTGGATTTCCATGCATTATCATGTTGGCTGTACTAATCCTTTTCTTAAAGAAAAATATGTTGGAATAAAAATTCCAATATATTGGTGATCCCATGTTATGATCCATGATTATGACAATACAAATTTGTCAGCCTTTTGTCATTTTTTTCCAAAAGAATTTGCTTATGAGGCATAGCAACAATGCTATTTGTGGATTACTTTGTCCTTCACGGTTAGCATTATCATCTTCACCTCACGCAGCATGTTGTTGCTTCAGGAGACTTTTGATTAATATTTACTGAGATGGGTTGTGTAAAATCTATACTTAAAGGAATATTGTTGTGCTAGAATAAACAAAGTGGTCAGTGGCACAACGTCGCATTTGGTATCTTAAAAAGTAAGGAGTGCAGCACAAAACAATATGCTGCAAAGGCATTACAGTCTGCAATAGTGAGAATTTTCACTGGCCATTCTGTTGGCATAACAATAGTGTTTGCACTTAAAACGTGCAGCTTTAGCTGCATACCTTAAGCAAGCACTCATCAATGTTGCTCCTTAAGTGTGCAGAATTTCAGAACAATCGAGAACTTGTGCGTGTTCAATAAATGTCAAGGTCACATTCCTAGACAATTAATTAGAGTGAGCAAGTGAATTTTCTGTGACCTTTGCTTTAGCTGTTGTGGCATTTGAAGCATAGAAATAATATGATTCTGTTTTAACAATCTACAACCTAAACTATTTCTAGCTGAGGTACAGAATCTCATTGTTTCTTCATCCCACCAAATAAATACACATTGCACGTATTACCAGAAGCAATCCACATCAGGTAACAGATGTGTGGATGAAAAGCAGCACAGTATGGCTGTCAATGTGTTATTAATACACAGTTGCTGTCTGTTTCCTGCTGTGAATGTTTTGAGCTAATGCAATAGAATATACTGATATGATCCCATTGCAAAATGAATAAATAAAACAATTACAGTGTGTGAAAAGGATCAGCTTACAGATTCGGTTTAATGTCTGAGCTACAGCAACTGAAAGCTGAAAAGCACCATGGTCATCTGTGTATGCCTTTTGCTTGGTGCTTTGTACTTGTTGATGATCTGACTTGAGAGAAGGATCCCACTTTCTCTGGTTTAATCTATCAGTAGCAGTGTGAGCAGAAATGATTTTTTTCTTCATCAATAGTTAGCCTATTCACGCTAGCAGAATCAACTTTTCAACTAAGTTATATTTCATCATTCAAAAACACTGTTAGCTTAATGAAGATGAGTTGATCAGTGATTTCATTTGGCAACCAGTTTGCTTTATATTTTTATTCATTTTATGGAATTAACACAATGTTTTTAGAGTAGTCAGAAATGCCATATTAATAGTTTACCTTAGCAATTTGTGTGTGTAACCAAAAATTCTGGGAATATTGCCTCTTATCCAATATGGGTGAAGCTTCTTGCTAACATGATCTATCTCCTCTAATGCTTTAAAATAAATGTTGATCACATGCAGCTACATAACATGATGGGCCATCCTATCACTGTATCAGCCTGGCACTGAAAACAAATCAAGGGAGGCTATGCTGCAGCTGTATAGGGTCCTGGTGAGGCCACACCTGGAGTACTGTGTACAGTTTTGATCTCCTTACTTGAGAAGAGATATACTAGCACTGGAGGGGGTGCAGAGGAGACTGACTCGGTTGATTCCAGAGTTGAGAGGGTTGGATTATGAGGAGAGACTGAGTAGGCTGGGATTATACTCATTGGAATTCAGAAGAATGAGGGGAGATCTTATAGAACCATATAAGATTATGAAGGGACTCGATAAAGTGGAGGCAGAGAGGTTGTTTCCGCTAGCAGGTGAAACTAGGACTAGAGGGCATCGCCTCAAAATAAAGGGAAGCAGATGTAGGACTGAGGTCAGGAGGAACTTCTTCACTCAAAGGGTTGTGAATCTGTGGAATTCCCTGCCCAGTGAAGCGGTTGAAGCTACCTCGCTGAATGTTTTTAAGGCAAGGCTAGATAAATTTTTGAACAGTAAAGGAATTAAGGGTTATGGTGAGCGGGCAGGTAAGTGGAGCTGAGTCTCAAAAGGATCAGCCATGATCTTATTAAATGGCGGGGCAGGCTCGAGGGGCCGGATGGCCTACTCCTGCTCCTAGTTCTTGTGTTCTTATGTTCTAAATCAGTTCACGTGCAATCTTCACAATGTCATTTTGTGACTTCTGTGAATCAAAAATGAAATTTCAAATGTCACCCCATTGAAAGAGATCATCCGATTGATAGTTAAAAAGACAGAAACAAAAACCAATAACTAGAAGGGAGAGAATGCATTTTTATTGGGAAGACTGTTTTAAAAAAAAAGAGAGCAACAGACTTGGAGGAGCTACATGTTGATGTTAAAGCCAAGCAGTTGGGTGTTCTATTTGCCTGCAGTATTTGGGCTGGCGAATAACTTTGAATAGATGCTGTTAGTTAGAAGGAAATTCTGGACTCTGCAAAAAGCAATCCATGTGAGAATGGTTTTCTGTTTTAATTTGAAATTTGGATAAGTATGATTGATTTAATTCATTGCATATTCATACTGACCCTCTCCCATTTTGATTTTTGACTTAGAAATTAAAGATGTAATAGTGGAGGAATGTTTTAACTGTAAAACACTGCAACTTAAATTTGGAATACATCTCGTCTCTCACAATAACAGAGTCCCGTTCCTGAACCTCAGCCGCTGTTTTTTTTTTTAACTTCGCAGTGAGAAAGACAACTACCCTGAGAGTACATTGGTTTATTTTGGCAAGGCCAAGCAGCACATGTTTCCATTCCTATGTTTTGCAAGGTTTAAGACGTTAGTTATAACAGTTATGAACTCTTGCAACATTTCAGCAAGATTAGATTGGTTCATAATGACAAGCTCAATTCTAACATCTTTTCATTTAAGGAAGGCCTTTTGAGGCAATTAAGTTCCATTATATTCAATGTTATAGAAATACACATGCCCGTCACCAATACGATAAATTAGTTTACTGGGAATATTTCTGTTTCCTTTAGAGCAACATATCCCTCTTCTATCTTTGTCTTGAGATCAGCCGTACGCATTCAGACCAGTTCCTCTGACAGCCGTACCTCTTCCTGGCAGGATGCCTTTTGTTTGGAACAGAACATCCTATTAAAAGTCACAAAAGCAGCAGGAACTTCAGCTGTTCCAATATAAGGAATAACAAGTGGGAGATCATGGCGGTGACAGTAAAATCCTGTGGTAGAGGTGCTGCAGCCTTCCTACTACTGACTGTATCGTAGCCTTTCCTAGGGCACTGTGGGGATACTTTGTTTTCTGCACCTTCTACTGATTTTCTATTGTATATCTCATCCTACAGTATCCATAAATCAGAGGATCATGAAAACTGATGGGTGTAGGAAAAAGCTGCTAACTCCATAAGTCTCAAGACATTAAGTCCAACGTAGATAAGTGTACCTCCTGCAGATTCTCATCTAGTGGGCTCCCTGAACTGATGAATCAAAACTCCTTCTGTGCTGAAAATGACATGAAAGAAGCTGTGAAGCTAATGAGCAATGCTCCCTTCATGTGTATGGCTACAAAGCAACCCAAAAGTTCTTACAGATTGGGCACAGGTAGCCCTGTTAAGTTGTTATGAGTGAGCACTGTGCAAAATAATTGAAGGGTTCCGCATGCTTAAACAAATTGACTGGGCACAAAAAGTACTTTGGGTGGGAATTTCAATACTCTTTATGGACAATCACTTGGTGACAGCATCACTGTCAGAGGTGACAAAGTCCTCAAGATATAACTGGAATTGTATTCTCCCAAATTTGTATCCTCCCAAATTTGTATCCTCACGGCCTAGCATATTACTCATTTTACAATAAGTGTCAAGACTGATGACCAACTTTGGAGTATAGAAGAGCATGCCTAGAGTGCCTTCAGTCTGGTGAAGCTATAACACTTGGATGTACTGCATGATAAAGATGCAGCATGTAAAAGACAGAACTAAATGATGCACCAAGCAAAATATCAAATCAGAGGTCTGTAGTTCTGACATGTTCAGTTGTGAATGTCAGTGGACAATTCAACAACTGATGGAAGAGAAAATTTCATGAACATCCCCATTTTCAATAATGGTGGGGTTCAACATATTATTGCAAAATACAAAGACTGAAACATTTGCAATCGTCTTCAGCCAAAAATGCTAATTGGATGGTCTGTTTGTACCTCCTCTTAAGATCCCAACCACCACAGATGCAGTGTTCAACAAATTGTATGGAAAGGTGATAGAGCACAGTGGATATACCGAAGGCTATGAGCCCTGATAATATCTGAGCTGTCATGCCGAATACTTGTGCTCCAGAATGAGCATTGTCCCTAGCGAAACTGTTCGTGTCCAGCTGCAGCATTGGCATCTATCTGACAGATGGGAAAAATGTTCATGTATGGCGTGTCCTCAAAATCCAGGACAAATTCAGTTGAGCAATTTACCATGCCCTTCATCAGTCTCCTGTCAACCATCATTGGGAAATGGAAGATATAGTTGATGGTGCTATCAAGTGACATTTTTCCAATAACCCAATCTCAGCTTGGCTTTAACCCAGGTCCACCCAGTTCTCGATTTCATTGAATCCTTGGTCCTAACATGGACAGTTCAGATGAATGCAAGAGGTGTATTGAGTGTGTCTGTCCTTGACATCATGCTAATTTTGTTTAATGAATGTAGCATCAATAACCATGTTAAAGTTAATGGAAACCTTTAGAAAAAGTTTCCACTACCTGGGGGGCATCATATCTTGCACAAAATCATATAATCACGGAAGCAGACCCTTCGGTCCAACCAGTCCATGCCAACCATAATCCCAAACTAAACCGATCCCACCTGCCTCGCTTGGTCCATATCTCTCCAAACTTTTCTTATTCATGAATTTATGCAAATGTCTTTTAAAGATTATAACTGTACCTGCATCCACCATGTCCTCTGGAAGTTCATTCTCACATCCTTTTTTCAATCCTTGTCCTCTCACCTTAAACATATGCCCCCTAATCTTGAAATCCCCCACCATAAGGAAAAGCCACCTGCCATTCACCTTAATTATAAGCCTCATGATTTTTAAAATCTCTATAAGGTCACCCCTCAATCTCCTATGCTCCAGTGAAAAAAGCCCCAGCCTAACTATTCTGTCCCTATAACTCAAACCTTCCATTCCCAGCACCATCTTGGTAAATATTTTCTGAACCTTCTTCAACTTAGTAATGTCCTTCCTATAACAGGGTGACCAGAACTGGCTACAGTACTCCAGAAGAGGCCTCACCAATGTCCTGTACAACTTCAACATGACTTCCTAACTCCTTTACTCAAATGTATAAAGAAACAGTTGAAGAAAGCATCTCACTACTACGTTCTCGAGAGAATTTAGGGGTAAGGAGTGAATACTGAGTTTGCTAGTGAAGCCTTCCTACCTAGAATGAAGAATAGCTATTTTGTAAATTTCTGGATTTTTAAAATTTGTTTTGCAATGTAATTTGCTCAGAAAGAGGCATTTTGGTCGTATTTGCGATTTCTTTTCCATTGGGTACATGTCGGTGAAATTGCCATAATCCCATTGGGACATAGGGCTGCTGTCTCATTAGAAATAAACAACTGGTCGTGCTTTAACCTGAAGGTCATTCACACCTCAGGAGAAGGGAGAGGTTATGAGGGAGAGCTCTTCATGGTAGCCTCAGCTGGTACAGGAATTGAAGCCTTGCTGCTGGCAAGGCTCACTGGGCATTTAGCCAGGTGAGCTAATCAATCTCTACCATTTTGGTATGTGAAATGTGTATAATCTGAATGGAATGTTTCTTTTAAAGATTAGAATACTCCATAAATTTAGGGATTGAAGTTTAAACCCATCGGTAAACCAGCAACCCACTGAACAACATTCTTTAAGTGTGCCTGCCTGCCACTGATGCTGAAAGTGAAAGGCTCCATAGCAGAGACTGAGGTACAATTAATGGATCCAGAAGCATGCAAAGTGCCAAGAGAGCAATGGTATTGGCAAAATAAAGTTAACTTTTCTTTTTAATATGCTTTGTCCATCCTATTCCAACACTTGTATTTCAAAAAATCCTTCAGCATGACCCATGATATTGATGCACCTGATATCTGCAACCATTTTCAGTCTTATATCCTCGCTCATATTTATGGTTCTTCTGGCAAATCCTTTTGCTATGGTAGCCCCTTACTCAATAATACTATCTACCTCTCTGCTTTAGTTTGTCTCTCCTGCCTTTCAAAAACCTCAATACCCTTTTCAAGCTTGCATTCATTGTCCCACTCCACCTCTCATTAAACTTTTCCAATTCCCATTCAGTGCCTAATTGTCCCTTGAATATTTTACATTACAAGTGCTGTACAAATCTGAATTGCTGTTCGGGAATAACATGATCCATGTGGTTCCCATAATTTAAATAATTTTGACAACTCCTCCTCGTCTCTGCTTTTGTGGCCTATTGCAACAGAAGGGCAATACCATATACGCTTGGAGAGAGGCGGAAGAAAAGATTTTGAAAAACAGAATGGGAATACATAACATAATGTGAAAAGCACAAGAAATTTTAACCCAAATAGAACAGGCAGTAATGTCATCTCATGTATTTTGCAGATAATGAAAATAAAGGTGTAATCTGGAAAACAAAAACTGGAATTGGAATATCAGTATTCCCTCTTTTATCTCAATAAAGCAACAGAAAATCCGAACAACAGGACAAAAAGTGGCTTAGATGAATATTGATGTTTGAGAGATTAACTGCATGAGTCAATTTAAGTAATTCCTCCTTCTTAGATGCTTGGAATCAATGATGATTTGCTACCACTCCAGTTTAGTAGGATCTAAATGAGCAATCTGTGGTAACGGGGAGATGTTTTCCTGTAGGAACTGGTTGGAAGAGGCCCTTTGATTTCCAAGTTTTTTTTTAGTGAAAGGCCCATTTTCTCATCTACCTTAGAGAAAGGGTTGACAGTGACCTAGAGTTGAGTTTCTCAGTGAATGCACACAAAGGACATTTACATACCAGAGCTCTATGACTAAGATCGAAGTGGTTTGGATTTGGACTGAAGGTGGCAAAGGTTGAGTGGTTTCCTGTCTGTTCTGTGGATTAGCTCCACACCTATGGGTAACTGACTGAAGGTGCGATACACAATTGCTTTGATGGGAATGGAGAGAAATATTGGTGTGATGACACAACTTGTCTGACCCCAGTTTGCACTGATAAAGGATGTGTCCTGGTTCTGTTGGTCCAAACCATAAGAACTGCACAAGCCAACTTGTCAAGTAGCTAACCACAGGCTTATTATCTGTGCTTAACACAGATTTGTGTTCCATCAGATTTTTATCTTAGCATGAAATTAAGTAGTCAGTGTTTACTGAGGCACGAGATTAAATTCCCTAGTCTCTTTGTTCTAATGAAGAATTGAGGTTGAATTGAACATGGGTTAGAAAATCAGCCATATGGTGTTACAGTCGTTTGATGCACTGTGGACCTTTGGACATGAACTCTATAATACTGTAACCTATTCTTAAATGAATTAAAGGAATAGTGTAGGGACGTTCTTTTATTTATACTGATAGGCAGCTCAACAGTTTTTTTTAACCAAAAACACTTCAAAATAGAACTTTGCTTTTTTTTTGATGTGAGTGGCAGGGATGAGGAAGATTTGAGTTAAAGATTGCAATAAAACAGCAAAAAGAATAAAGGAGAAACAGCATCTGGCAATATTTCCTCTCAGCAGGGCAGCCGGGTCTGTCTGTGGCAATTGGTGTGCCAACATCTTTTGCACTTGCAGCCACAAACAGATGAAAACAAAATTAAGACTGGCAACCAGTGTGTTTTTAGAGAAAGTTGAGCATTTGTTTCATTGAGGAACCTAATCAGCATCTTCACTGTGACTAATTTATAATGGTAAATGGAACCTGGCTATTGATCAGTTATAGGGCATTACTAAATGTGCTTTTCACAGCATGAGCAACGTATGCTACTCCCAGTATTGAGAGAGAGGCTGGACAACAAATAAGAACTGTAGTAGTGCAACAACAATTCCTATTACTGTGAATATTAACAATAGTTTGAAAGACTGCATCATCGCTTTACATTTAGAAAGATATCTGCAAGCTTTTTGACAGGGAGTGAGGACTTGATGAGTAAGGGGATGGCATGGTGGAAGAATGAAGAATGGAAAAAGAAACAAAGATGTAATTGAAAGGGTAACAACGCAAATAAAGTAAAATGAAGGTTGATTTCTAATATATTTCAACTTGAACTGTATTTTTGACCTGAAAGTAGAATTTCCTTGTAATCAGCTGTTGATTATTTTAATACAAACTTAAAGGGATAACTTCAGAAGAAATTTTATAAGAATAAACTGAGCATGCAAAACTAGATTATTATTCCTTAAAAGAGCTATTTCTGCTGTTCCTGACACTGTTTTATTGGAATCAAGTAAAACAGTAAAAGTACAAATGTACTATAATGCTGCAAAAACGTCACGTTAGTACTTGAATCACAGGGCCCCATCACATATGGAAATACCCTGAAATTGATTTGAATTTGCGCATTAAGCCCATCTCACCCCCTCCCCCCACATTTTGTAATAACTTCAATTTTTTATTCAGTATTACGGTCATACCACACCATGAAACAAATTTTTGAAACATCAGTTTAAATGGAGGAAAAATTAGTTCATCTATGCTGCTTCAAGTAGCGCTGGCATTGTCGCAGATTGATCTGTCAATTTCCAAGGCTGCACAGCATCAAGGTGTCAATGGAGAAACCCTCCTCAGGCTGTGAAGGTAACAGCCAGCGGCACTGTCTGCCTTCAGGGAACTAACTTAGTCTGCTTGAGGCAGTACTAGACAAACAATTTTTCTCCTAATGTCTTTATTATTTAACAAAGGATTGCAAAAATAAAATCCTGTGGCTCCAATTTTTATGCCAAGGACAATATCTATTGCAATATCAGAGGAAGCATAATAATGTTGCCAGTGATACTAGCATTCATAGAGATGTGAAACGTTATTATTTGCTTTGAAAGAAAAAATATCATCTATATATCAAGCCTTCTGTGAGCCCAGGATGTCTCAAAATGCTTTGCAGCCTACAAAGCAATTTTTTTTTAAAATCATGGACAGTGCTCTACTGTGGGAAAACGAACTGCCACATTGAGGTAACTGGCCACATACACTGCTTTAAGAATGTTAGATGAGGGAAAGAAGTTGCCAGGACATCAGACCACATTGGTAGAAATTGTAGGCTTAGGCCATTAAAAGCCCTAAAGCAAATGTTACACTGAGGTAATCACCAAAATCCAAGCATTGTGTATCTGAAACAAAACACACAAAATATTGGCCAAATGCAGAAGGTCCAATAGCATCTGTTAAAAAAACAAGCATCATTGACATTTCAGACTTTGAGTCCTTCCTCAGAACTGTATTTCCCAATGTGTTGAGCAAAATACAGTTCCACATTACAAGACGACAACTCTACTATACATCCTTGTGAAACCATAAAAACCTCGCTAGGTTACTGATAATATGCATCTAAAGACGTATGAATACATTGAACAATCCTTGCACCCCAGCCTAGGAAAAGATTAATGCTGCCTTCACTGAGTCGAGGAAAGACTTAATTAGTACAGTCACTAGGTTGCCTTGCGCATACTTGATGCCAGCAGGAAGTGTAGAAAATGAGACTTAATGCTTCAGGCAGTGATTGTATTTAGGCATGGTGCCAGGGTATAAGGGAAATGAAAATAGTATGTTTTATTCACCTAAGTAAGTACAGTAAAGAGTCTCTTCTCATTTTATCTTGTGATCTTACATGACATTGCAGAAAAAATGAATAACTTATTCATCAATTTGATTTACTTCTGCAAGTAATTATTTGCAGGATGTAAAGGAAAGTAACATTATGGTTTCCCTTAGTCCAAACTTTGTCAAAAATATCTTTTATATAGGAGTTATGTATTAGCAGGAAGGTTCCAATTGGCCAGCAATGAATGCACCTGCATGTACAATGTTTTATATCAGTTTTAACCTGATTAGCAAGTTGTTCCCCAATGATGTCAGGGATTCATAATTCAAAGTATCTGACTAAAACAGGAAAAGCCCATGGGCACGGTTTTGTGGGTGGTGGGATTTTCTGCTCTGTCGCCATAAAACTGGCTTCTGATCTGATGGGAAGAGCTGTAGCCAATTGCTCTATCAGGAGCATTGTGTGATTTGAGCCTGTCCTCCATCTGAGGTGGAGGTCCTGCCTCTGTGACCAGCAGAACACTTGATCAGCCGGTACCTCTCTGGATGAGCAGCAGCACCAGGAATGATGCCCACTGCTGAGCCTGTATCTAGCATTGAAAAAGGAAAGTCAGGAGCCAGTGGCAGGGGGTGTGAGCAGTCAAAGAAAGTCTGGAGTTGGGAATGGGTGGTGGGTGTGGGGGGCTGATGTTTGAAAGGGGACTGTAGGCTTGGGTCCAAGCGGGATAGAGGAAACACCTGGGGAAGCGTGGACCTTAGGAGAAGCTTCCTATTAGAAGGAGGGGGCAGTGAAGGAGGTAACTGCCCTTTCCCACTTGTTACTGGTCTCTTCCCATTATCCATAACATTGCAGATGGGCAGAAAGTGGTGCTTGAAGGGCCTAAACTGGCACAATATCGGGTGGGCAACCCAAGGTCTCACCTGTTAAATTGTAGCCAGATTGAGGGTGACTGAATAGGTGATGGGAAAGGCACAACATCATTTTCGGGCCCCTATGTTAAACCTCCCTGTATGGGACTCTAAAATTCGGCATTGTGTATTTGTACCTTGCCCAAACAATGCCTTTGCACAAGCGTGACTCCTGCTTTAATGAGGACAGGCAATTGTACAGTTTCTACAGCTAAATTAATTTTCATATTTAAATGAACAACACACTTTAAATCACTTAACATGATTATAAAGCAGCTACTCTCTTACTCTAGAATGTTGTAGAATTAGTTATTGGAGAAGTAAGCTATTCAGCAAAAGTCGTGCTTGATGCAAAAACACTTGGAGAGGTTTCTTTCCCAGTCAAAATTCTCAGATGTGTGCTTTGTTTATAAGTTTCACTGACCTCCACCTAAACCACAAATTGGCATCAGTACTGACGGCAACCACATTTTTACACATGGACAAATAAAGATTTATGCCTCATTTAGAAAAGTTAAGCTTCCCAGAATAGAGTTGAAATATAACTTCATGTACCAATTTAATTTGTGGGCATGTTAGTAGCTGTTAATGTTGCAGTGACATCGTAATACATTCATGTGTTAATATTTCCACATTACCCTATATTTAAATAGATATACTGTACTGACACTAGAAGTCCCAATAGATTTAGCAGTTTAGATAAAGCAGGATGCAGGTAGTGAGATAATATCAAACTCCTTCACTGCTCAAAAGTTTTATAAGGTATCTGATTAAAAAGAAAAGTCATGAACTCCATTATGCATTCTGTGGGAGAGCTTTTTTCATCCAGCTGTGTTCTGGAAAGGATCTAATTTTAATTTCTGGTGTACGTTGAGTTGAGATGACTTGGGTTGGCACAGCAGTGGAGAAATATTCACTGGCCTTCACAAGAAGAAGACATATAGACCTTTTTAATTTGCGTTTCATTTATTGGACAATATTTATAATTGTTTTCAGACTGCATCTATATCCAAATGGATGAAAGAATCATATACTGGACTAGCAAACTAGAGTTTGGAGAGTTTACACCCGCTATTGCAGGTTGTGAACCAACATTAGGAAAAATGACTGTGAAAATTGCAGCGTTGTCATAGAAACCTAACTGGGTCACTGATGTCCTTCAGGGAAGGGAACTTGCCACTTTTATCTGATAATGTTACACTGGTCCCGTAATGTCTTCAGGACAGCTATGGAGAGGTAATTGTTGGTGTCTCCAAAAGAGATTACAAACTACATGAATAAAACTAGAGACAGATTTGAGGAAAATTTCGCTGGCATCTACATATCTAAATTCTAGAAACTTGTGCTAAATGTAAAAAAATTCATACAAATATTCAGGAACCTAATCTTTTGCTTTATTTATCAGGTTGCCAGTGTGTATATAATCTGTAAAACAGAATATAGTGATTAAAAACCCAGAGCATTTTGAGTAAAAATAAATGTTCGGCACAAATAATTCAATGTTTTGGTGGTGTCGACTTCCAAATAAACAGTTAAACTGAAGCTCCTACTGCTACATAAAGCAGAAAACATGCTGATATTTCATCAAATGATTGAAAATATTCCATGTAGCAAACATCCAATGAGACACTGAAGCAAAAGCAATTCTCTGCAGGATCACATGAAATTATTGACTTTCTTATGACGATACAAGATTGTAACTTCAAACCAGGTGAATGGCAACAGGCAAAGAGACCCTTGCTATTTATAGAGATAAGGATTTGATAGGTATATTCTCGCATGCAAACCATGCTGACAAGATTGCATTTATTCTCCATCCCCCCCCCGGCTCGAGATGGGAGTTTTTTGTTTGCCCCAGTTCTTGAAGTTGAGATGGTGTGACCATGAAAGTTTAGGTAAAGTATTCCAAGATAATTATCTGGCAATGATGAAGAAATTGCAAGATATGTCCAATTCAGGATTATGTAATTTGCATGGAAACTTTGAAGTGCTTTGCCAGTAGAGTTCACAAGTGAGATTAGAGCTTTTGTACTAACCATGGTATATTCACACGAATATTTTATGTTGTACACACTAGCTCTCTGGTGCTTGAAGCTGCAGATAGGGGGTGGGGGGAATGTGTGGGGAGGTGCATTTTATAAATCCCCTTGTCTTGCAGCAGTCAGGGCCAAGTATGGAAATCACAGGCCCCAGTTCTGGTTCTGGCCCAGGCCCAGTCTCTGAGCTGAGTACAGCAGAGCCCCTGGAGTTGAGGGCCCCTGTTACTGTGCTGTACCCCTTTGTTTTGCACCTTTTTGCATGTGCCCCTCAGTGGAGAGGGGCTGCGTAAAATGTGCTCAGTGGCTACAGCTCAGTGACCTTCTGCCCACTCCTGAGTTGTCTTCTATAATACAATGGGTAGGTTAAAAAATAACACCAGCCGGCCTGTATGCTTTTAGACCTATTAGCTTCCCAATTAAGGGACCCATTCCACCACCTCCTAGGCTGTGGAAACAAGACAAGAGTGCCTTTGCTTGTTTTTTTTTTCCTAGGGTAATGGTTTAAAGGTAGTGACAGTACTTCAGGGATGCCCTGTGCATCTTCACTAGGATAGTATTTATCCTTTATGCCTCCCTTCAAAATCTGTCCCTTACCTCCTTTTCCAAAAAGGTCTGACTTAGCTGTCTCTGGGATTGATGAGGCCACAGCAGTAGACGTTGTTTACTTGGACTTCAGTAAAGCCTTCGACAAGATTCCCCTTACAGACTAATTAGTAAAGTTAGATCACATGGGATTCAGGGTGAACTTGCCAATTGGATACATAATTGGCTTAATAGCAGGAGACAGGGGTGGTGGAGGATTATTTTTTAGACTGGAGGCCTGTCACCATCAGTGTTCCACTGGGATTGTTCTGGATCCTCTTTTGTTTGTTTTTTGATATAAATGATTTGAATGAGAATATAGAAGGCGTGGTTAGTAAGTTTAGCATAACACCAAAATTGGTGGCATAGTAAACAGTGAAGACAGTTTTCTAAGATTACGCAGGGATCTTAATCAAATGGATCAAAATGGGCTGCCAAGTGGCATTCAATCTGGATAAAAGGTGAGTTATTGCATTTTGGTACAACAAACAGGGGTAGAACTTATACAACGAATGAAAAGGCTTTGGGTAGTGTTTTAGAACAGAGGGACCTAAGGATTCAGGTACATAATTCTTTGAAGTTTGCACCACATATAGACAGGGTGGTTAAAAAGATGTTTGGCATGCTTTCATTGCTCAGTCCTTTTGAGTATAGGAGTTAGCAAGTCATGTTGAAGTTGTGCAGGATGTCGGTGAGGCCTCTTCGGGAACACTGTGTCCATTTCTGGTCGCCCAGTTATAGGTAGGATATTGTCAGGCTAGAGAGGGTTCAGAAGAGATTTACCAGGATGTTGCCGGGTATGGAAGGTTTGAGATATTAAAAATAGACTGGATAGGCTGGGACTTCTTTCACAGCAGCATAGGAGGTTGAGGGGTGACCTCTAAAGAGGTTTATAAAATCATGAGGGGCATAGATAAGGTGAATGACAAAGGTCTTTTGCTTAGGGTGGGGGAGTTCGAAACTAGGAGTTATTTTTAAGGTGAGAGGAGAAAGATTTAGAAAGAACAGGAGCGGCACCTTTATTCCACAGAGTGGTTAGTGTGTGGAATATGTGCCAGGAAAGTACATGGATGCAGATACAGTCACAACATTTAAAAGACACTCGGATATGTTCATGAATAGGAAAGGTTTAGAAGGATATGGGCCAGGAGCAGGCATGTAGGATTAGTTTAGTTTGGGATTATATTTGACATGAACTAGTTGAACCAAAGAGTCTGTTTCCATGCTCTGTGACTCTATGTTCTCTTCTTTGTGAGTTTGCTTCCAGTCCCAGCAGCTCCCACAATTGTCTTGTGGTTCTGCTGGGACTATAGGAGCCGCTGCCTGTTAGGTTGGCTGGCAGCTCTTCAAGGCAGACTTTGATTCTCAAATGGTAGATGTTGGACACTCATGTGCTTAGGCCCTCTGTGGGGTAATATATGGAAGGCAACATCTATTAAAGGTGGGTGATTTGCAGTGGATATTTTTTCTTGGGGGTAGAGGGTTTTGGCACAATACTTCCCCAGTAACCCCCCTTATAAACTTCAGCCCATTGAGTCAAGTAGCAAAATTGCATATCAAACAAACTGCATCCCCCCCACTTGGTGCCAAATAGTTCTTGAATGTGATTGACTTATGAATGTTCTTGACCAGTCTTGCCTATTTTACAGGACCTATAAAGCCTACTACTCAATTAGTAACAAAGACATGGGCTCTCTTTGTGCAGAGAGTTTTGTTTTTAGTTGGTTCGTGGGATGTGGATGTTGTATTTATTTCCATAATTGCTCTGAAGAAGGTGATGGTGAGCTGCCTGATCAATATAATTGAAACTGCTGTTAAAACCTAGGAATCAGTTCTTTAATTTCATCTGCTAGTTATCCTTGTTACCAGCACAATCTTTCCTACATCTGTAAATGGAAACATTTTGTGATAAGTAGTTATAAATTCTGACTCTGATATGATTATCACTTTTGCATTGTATTATACAGGTCACTCCGTACATGTAATATACCCAATCATCAGGTGACTAGATTAACCATTGATTTAATTAAATCCTGTTCTATAAAAAATGAGTAATCTCCCCTTTTTACAAAATCAGCTTGTAAGTATCTTTATTCAACATAGATGCATTGATCTTTCAAAAGCAATTGCTGAAAAAAAATTCAAAGCAATTCTATACCCACATGGTGAAGGGGGGAGAAGCAGATGAGAGAAAGAAGTATCTGAGTGAGAGAAATAAAGATCTGTATTTTCATGAACGAAAACAAAGTTGCTGGAGAAGCTCAGCAGGTCTGATAGCATCTGTGAACGAAAAAAGAGTTAACGTTTCGGGTGCGGTGACCCTGTTCTGAGGAAGGGTCACCAGACCTGAAACGTTAACTCTGTTTTTTCCCTTCACAGAT
>NC_063351.1:17833220-17889548 GCF_021869965.1 Rhincodon typus | reverse complement strand
CCTGTTCTGAGGAAGGGTCACCAGACCTGAAACGTTAACTCTGTTTTTTCCCTTCACAGATGCTGCCAGACCTGCTGAGCTTCTCCAGCAACTTTATTTTTGTTCCTGATTTACAGCATCTACGGTTCTTTTGGTTTTTATCTGTATTTTCATGTTGACTGCAAGTTTATTTTCAAAATTGTCATTTGCATTTATTTGATAAATACTCATGCATTGGTTACTTGAAAAATGTAATAAAATTTTAAAAATCAATTGTTGGTTTTGTTGTCTGTGAATTTGAAGGGTTTCTGGTGTATGAATTTGGATTTGGAGTTGTATAGACATTTTTATTAAAACAAGGGAATATGATGGTTACAGCAGTGCCAACATAACACACATCAATAATTTCTAAACCACAAAGTAACCTTGTTTGTCCCTCAGTACCACTCAAGATACCTCTGTGTTCTCTTAATTACTCTTTCAAGCACTTTTGAATAAATAGCAGTTTCCCAAAGTGAGACTTGCCCTCAAAAATGTACCCCAAGTGTGTGTTAATTGAATTTAAAAATACCTGTATTATTGGGTTCGGTGCATACCACGAAGTCTTAAAAATTCAAATATTTGCAGACCCACAATATAGTGATTGGTACACACATTGTAAAGATACATATTATCTTATAAGAAAAATAACTGTAGCTGGATACTCATTTGTGTTATGTCTGGTGGTTGTAAATATTTTTCATGAGCACAGTGTTTAGTATAGCAAAGAATATTTCAATTTTGTTTGAATAATACCATTCTTCACACCTACAGCTTGTAAACAAAACATGCAGGAGATACAGTTGTAAAGTTTTAAACATGATTAAGAAATTAAATATATTTGAGTGTGGTCAGAATTTCTGAAGACAGACAATTGATCGTAGTACTTGACAGCAAAATATGCTGAGTGACCTCAGAGGATCGATGCAGTTTGAACAAAGTTTAAATGTGGGACATTAAATTAAGCAATCAGAAAATTCAGGGAGATGTGAAAGTGAGTCAACAGTCACAGTCATGAAATTCAATATTAAATGTGGAAAGCTGAGAAAAAGGTGTATAAAAATCGAGATAAATGATGTTATTTCTCAAGTGATGCCCATGTAAGTCAGCCTGAGTGTCAAATAAAAAGAAAATTTTATCTGTGCTGTGAGAAAATTAACATTTTTTTCACATTTTTATAACAAGAAGCTGAGAGTTAATATGAAACCAGAGAACCAGAATACCTCAAAATCTTAATAGATAATTATAGTTTAAGAGACAATGTTAATTTTGTATAAATATGAAAGCAGGATAAAGCATGACCTTTATCAAGTACAAATGCTTCACAAAGTATTGATGGAAGTAATGGATTATTGTAGTTGTGGCAACCTTTGTCCTGGAAGCAGTACAGCGAGGAGAATTGTTAGTTTATTTAAAATATCTAGGAAATTTGTGATTATTCTTAAGTATATTTTAAAAGGGCATTTAAGAGTTTATATCAATTGTGAAGGGAGCAATTGTCATTTCCTTCAATATTGATAACTACTAGCCCACATAACTGGCAATCCTTCAACTAGAGGCAATATCCGCAGGAATGAAGTTGAGCCAAAGATTGAATGTCACAAAGGGGAACTCCAGACATAAAAGATACGAGCAAAGGAGTTGGACGGCAAAGGCAATCAGCTGACAGGCGCAAAATTAACACAGACAGAGAAAAAAGAACATGCAGAATTTGTGACAAGAAGCAGCAAATAATTCTCAGGAAGTAGCCAGGAAAGGAGGTGTGTTCTGTCATTATTCTGGGTATCTGTGAACTGGAGGAAAATGCCTAAAACCGGAAAACTCTGTGAATATCTCCGAGGCCCTGTAGAGCTGAATGTTTTGCCGTGTTTGAGAAAACAATGAACCAGGATGTTGTTGATTAGTCAATTGAAAAGGACCTCCCGAAAGCTATACCGTTAGATTGTTATGACCTGAAGGAGAGAGGGTTTGTCGGACTGTGTGTTGCTGATGATAAATGTACCTGCGAAATCTGTCATTGAAAGCTATTATCAAATAAGACTTGTGACCCTGTCTACATAGCTCAACAATAAGCTATTCTTTATCTATGTACAGTGCCATGCTTGTGCAGGGAGTGATATGAATGCATGTAGTTACATTTAAGGTATCTTTGCTGTATTGACTGGTTAAGTGAAATTTACTTTTTTTATCTCAAGTATGATTTGCCAGTTAATTCATGTGCAAGTTGCATTGATTTAGTTTAGCATTAAAGTAAAAGCTACAAAAAGTGGACGTGTTTGGTAATCATTCCCTTGGGAGGTCGTTCAGTTTGTTATCTCAGTTTACGGTTTCTCCAATGTCGTTGTAACATTGTTATATGAGAAGAAATAACGATCTATGCAGCTTTGATGAATTGGAACAGTTTATTTGCTCAACAGAGATTATGAAATACGTCAGCACAACTTTTCCTTTATAATTCTGACATCTGTATCAAAGATTGTTCTTTTTGAAATTACCAAAGGTTTTTAAAAATGGTTATGGTTGGTGACAGAAATTTCCAGATCCTCTCAAATTTTGTAAGCCAAAAGTGATCAGCTTTTTTTTTGAAGTAAAGAAGAAATCTCGAAGTCAGCAAAAGATTCAGTAAGGAAGCAAAAGAAAAACCAAACCTAACAGATCCATACCATTTGTTGGATAACAAAGTAGGAAATGCATTCCTGTTCAAAGAAATTTGAGAAGTTAAATGATTTATTTGAAAATGATGATTTTGTTAACCAATCATCTCTGATAAAGATGTTCATTGAGAAACCCTCAATGTCTGATTTTCTGCAGATACATGTTACTGAAAATAAAATAACATTGTCCACGGACACCAGATGAATTAACAGCTGGAGATCAGATCAGAACCGTGCCAGATAACTGCGCTTCGTGCTTCTTGTTTGTGAAATATAAATTTAATAAAAATTAGTCTCCTGTATCTCAAAGCTAAAAGAGAAACTATCCAGCAGACAGCAACACTGGAAGGTATCATTGAAATGGGATATTTTAATGAAGATGTTTACGTGCAACTTGTAATTCATTCATAACTTGACTGTAATCACTGAATGTGGAAGATGCAGAATCCTACTTCAAAGTAAATATGACAATGTTAAAATAATTGTAAGACCTGAATTGCAGTGGTACTGTTGGTTTATTTTAACTGAGAAAATACTAGATCAGTTGAAATTGAGAAGAAAAACTTTACATTCAAGCAAAGAGACAACAAGGTGCAGGGCTGGATGAACACAGCAGGCCAAGCAGCATCATAGGAGCAGAAAGGCTGACGTTTCGGGCCTAGACCCTTCATCAGAAAAGGGGGAGGGGAAGGGGGTTCTGAAATAAATAGGGAGAGAGTGGGAGGCGGATAGAAGATGGATAGTGGAGAGGAAACAAACAGGTCGAAGAGGCGGGGATGGAGCCAGTAAAGGTGAGTGTAGGTGGGGAGTTAGGGAGGGGATAGTTCAGTCCAGGGAGGACGGACAGGTCAAGGGAGCAGGATGAGGTTAGTAGGTAGGAGATGGGGGTGTGGCTTGAGGTGGGAGGAGGGGATAGGTGGGAGGAAGAACAGATTAGGGAGGCGGGGACGAGCTGGACTGGTTTTGGGATGCGGTAGGGGGAGGGGGGAAGGCTTGAATGTGGATTGTAGTCCATTGGGGATGATCTGGTTCCGTAGGCAGGTGCTAAGAAAGGTGATGTGGCTGTAGTACCTGGTTTGCTTCAGGACATGGTCGAGCAGTTTCAGGGCCGAAGAGATTACGAGAGAGTTGCAGTGGGAGAGAGATCCCCTGAGGTTTGTCCGGAGGGAGGAGGGTAACTTCTTCAGGCTAGGCATCCTTAGAAGAAGTTCCTTTCATTGTCAGCTCATGAGCCAAAGCCCTTTACAGCCAATGATGTATTTTTAAAATGTAGTCACTGTTGCTACACAGGAATGCAGCTGTTAATCTGCAGGCTGCAAGTGTTCAGAAATAACATTCGATTATGATCAACTATTGTTTTGTGTCAGTGCTTGAGGGATGTACACTGGTGTTAACTCCACTGTGCTTTGAAATAGTGCCTTGGGATCTTTACAAGAGAGAGCCATTGGGATCTTGCCTAAGCGTGTCATGCAAAAGATAGCACCTTTGAAGATGCAGTCCTCACACAGTACTACACTAAGTTATCTAGATTGATGAGCTCAAACCTGGGAGCGTGAATTGGATGCACAACTTTCTGACATGGAGGCAAGCAACGCTAATTTCAATTGTAATAAGCTGAGAAACAAACCGCCTGGTAGCTATTAGTCAGTAAACTAACTATATCATAAGAAAATCCCGAGGATGATGAGACTTTTTATCAATCAGTCACTGTTGCAGGCCAGGACTTTCAGCTGCCTGTAGATATCATTTAAAACTGACTGCTCTTTGTGTTGTATTTCCATGTGAATGGAAAAGCTTCACTTGAAATATGGCGTAGAAATACAACAAGATTTCTAGATGTTCCGACCTGTGAATGTTTCATAGCCAATGGGGTGACCTTAAAGGAGAAATCTCAACCCATTCCACTGTCTCCATAAAAAAAATTAATTTGACCAGCCATAACTGATCCTGAAAGAAAACTCATTGCCAACAGTTTGTGTAGAAAATGACTTTTGTGCAGAAGGTGACTTTGCTGGAAAACAGCATTTTTAAATGTGGGAATAAATTTGTTACTTCCTCAAATTACTTTTAAGATAATACACTGCAGAGTTTTATACTTCTTTTCCCCCAGGTTGTGAGAAGATTGTGAGTTTAAAACCATTTCTTAATGATTTCTCCAATTCTGATATTTTGCAACAAACAAACAAATTACAAATGCACCACAAGAATCCCTACAGTCTGATCTCTGTATAATTACCACTACTCCCTCCCTTTTTAATTCAAAGTTTATGGCCAGAGGAGGAATGCTTTAAGGTTCACCTGACCCCTCCTAACCGATTCGAAAGAAACAGACCCAGGAAAGAAACAGCTTTTTTGTAAAAAAATGAATTAGGAAAGCTGTCTTATATTCATTCTCACATCAGTTTACTTTAAAAGGGCCATTTGCAACTGCACAGGGATGATTATCAAGTTCAAAAACAGAAGTTGCTGGAAAAGCTGAGCAGGTCTGGCAGCATCTGTGAAGAAAAAAATCAGAGTTAACGTTTTGGGTCCAGTGAACCTTCCTCAGGTCATCAAGTTAGCAGGGAATATGGCCCCACTTTTTAAGTATAAGTCTGGTATGACTGATGTAAACAATTTTGAATTTGAAAGATGTAAGAATCAGAACGATGAAAATTTAAAGACTTAACAAGAGAAGCATTGCTGCTGAATGAAGACACAAATGCATTATTATGAGCAATAGAGTAACATTTCAACACCACCACCACCATTTGAATCTTTGGCCACAGCTTGCATTATCTGTTTATAATCCTAAGTGCAATTGTTATATCAGTGTGATTAAACAGAAGTAGTAACGTTCGCACCACACAAATGCCAGATAAAGACCATCTACAATAAGAAACAACCTAACCACTGCCCCTTGATATTCAATGGTGTTACCATCACTGAATTCCCCCTCTATCAACATCCTTGGGGTTACCGTTGACCAGAAACTCAACAGGACTCACCACGTAAACACAGCAGCTACAATAGCAGGTCAGAGGCAAGGAATACTGCAGCAAGTAACTCACCTCCTGACTCCCAAAGCCTGTCCACCACCTACCAGGCACAAGTCAAGAGTGTGATGGAATACTCCCCACTTGCTTGGATGAGTGTAGCTCCAACAAGACTTAAGAAGGTTGACACCATTCAGGACAAAGCACCACACTTGATTAGCACCACATCCACAAGCATCCATCCCCTCCACCACTGACTCTCAGTATTAACAGTGTGTACTATCTACAAGATGCACGTAGAAATTCACCAAAGATCTGCAGGTAGCCCCTTCCAAACCCCATGGCGACTTCCTTCTAGAAGGGCAGGGGCAGCTGATGCATGGGAACACCACCACCTACAAGTTCCCATCCAAACCAATCACCATGCTGACTTGGAAACATACCACTGGTCCCTCACTGTCACTGGGTCAAAATCCTGGAATCCCCTCCTGAAGGGTCAACCTACAGCATGTCAACTGTGGTGGTTCAAGAAGGCAGCTCCACCACAACTTTCCCAAGGGCAACCAGGAACAGGCAATGAATGCTGGCCCAGCCAGTGATGCCCCTGTTACATGAGTGAATAGTAGCAGTGTAGTACCTAACTTAAATCAATAAAGTGCTAGGAAATATCAGCACATTTTTTGTGTGTCTATTTTGATATTTCTACTAATAAAGATTTGTATCAGTGGTTACTCCTGCAAAAGCTGATGTGCTATGTTGCTGAGATTGGCTATTAAAGCGCAGACAAGTTGTCACATCTGGAAATGATCAAGTTTTGGGACTTGCAATGAGATACTAATCTACCAGTAGCCACTCCTGGTTTCGCATTCATTTAGCCATTAAATAATATTGGTGTCAAATCTATTCTGTAATCAAGAAAATGCATGGTGCTTTTGATTAAGAGAGCATAGCCTTTTGCACTCATTTTAAACCATGTTTTAGAAGTTGGAGAGACCAGACGGTGAGAATCAGAGGAAGAAGAAAAATGTGAAGCATTTTTAAAGCACTTTTCCTGATGATAAAAGTAAATAAGTTGAATGTATGAGTGCATAATGTACGCATAGCATTGGGAGAGGCAGATAGCACTAGATTAGAAAATAGTGAGAGTAGTAGGTGGGGTCAGAGAAAATGGAAATGAAATGAGGTATAAATTGGATTTATATGGCATGTGTGTGAATGCACGAAGTGTACTGCATAAAGTTGGTGAACTGTAGGCACAGGTAACCACATGAGAATATGAATTGACCATAGAAAGATTGCTGAAAAAGAGACAGGACTAAATATTAAATATTCCTGGATATAAGAAATTCAAGAAAAATGGGGAAGAAAAAGGGAGAGAAGTGACAGTATTGATGAAAGATAAGATTGCAAATAATATTACAGAGCCATAATTATGAGGCTTAATTGGATACTTCTGAAAATATTGTGGGAAGTAAGCATGAAAATTACATTGACACCAACTATAATCTTTTAAACCTCCTTAGAAACAATGCCCTCATAGATTGAGGAGCTGCAATTTTTTATCCCTGTTTAAGAAAGCGTTTAAGGTTAAACAAAGCAATAACAATTCAGTTAGTTGGTTTAACTTGGTGGTGGGAAACTTTTAAAAAATTATGAACAGGGACAAAATCAGATTAACTAAAGAAAGATACGTATGGATTTGTTAAGGACAAGTCATGGTTAACCAGTTTGATTTGAGTTCTTTTTTAAAGTGAGGTAACAAAGAGAGTTGGTGTGCATAATGTGATTGTTGTGGTATGCATGGACTTCTCAAAGGTGTTTGTTAAAATGCTAGATGAAAGGTTTCGAGCAATGTTGAAGTCCATGGAATAAAAGAGCCAGTTGCAGCATGGACACAAATAGGCTGAGTGGTACAAAATAAAAAGCCTCAGTGAATAGTTGTTTTTCAGACTAGTTAATGGTATTTAGTAGAGTTCCCAAGGCATCATTGTTTGAAGCATGGCTTTGTTTGGTCGATATTAAGGCCTTAGTTAACAGGGCGCAATTTTAAAATTCTGATGATGCAAATCATGAAAGTATCTAACTAACTGTTGTCCACTTTGACCCTTCTAAGGACTGCCCCCCTTTTTCTTTCAGACATGATCATTTAGTTAAAACACACGCTTACCACATAAATTGCTCGCACATGCTTGTAGGTTTAACATTCATGTAAAAGGGTGCTATTCAGGAACCCTTCCACCCCCTTGACTGTTCAGTCCTCCACACTGTGACAAGCTTGCAGCATTGCTTTTTAGTGCAGAAAGAAAGATGAGTTACAGAAGCTGTCAGCTTCCAAATATGTGCAAAGTGCGTGAGCACTGAGAAATCGAGCTAACCATAAGATGCAACCTGTACGCATGCGATGCCTTTGTCCCTGAGCACAAAACAGCCTGGCAGAAGCCTGCAAGTCTTAGATGTCCCTGAGCTCCAAAGTCAAGATCTGTATGGCTGATGTCATGTTTGAGATGGTCCAGGAGCAGGCATGATGATGTGGTGAGGTTGGTGGTTTGCCACTTGGACGAAGGGTAAAGAAGTACATTATCTGTGGAATTGTAGTGAAGGCACAGTTGGGTGAGTTGCAGCTGCAAGGAACCTGCTCTGTTTTAAAAGTCAGGAATTTGTGCTGCCTAGTTTCTCAGGGATAGAGAGAATTGGAAATTGCATAGCAATGAGATGAGTTGTGCTAATAAAAAGATACAAATACACAGTAGTGAGATGTTTGCTGCTCAAAATGGAAATTCTGGGGAAAATCAGGTAACTTGTTTCTTCTATGTAATAAATCTGACTTTTTTTTCCATTCTCAATGTATTTTCCCCACTTTTTCGCCATCATCCACAATGCTGCAAGGAGGGGAAAATTTCACCTTTTTTTTAACACATACTGTGAGAATGGGAGGTTTGGTGACACAGAAGGTCAGGGGATGTTGTGACGTGGAATTTTAGGGAAGGGAAACATCCATACCTTGGAGGATTGGCCTGAGAGTGGAGCTGCATATCAGAGGGTCAGTGGGAAGGGGAACACCATGCAGTGATCTGGAAGATTTAGGAAGCTGCAGGTTCGGGATTCCTGTTCCTTTCTTTTATGTTTTAAAAATCATTTTATTTTAAATATTATTTCAATTACCAATATAGGAGTCAATCAATGTAAAGTATTTCAGTTTACAGGATGTAATGGTTTATAGGCCCAGAAATTCCCATCATGGTTGGAAACACTATTTCCAAGTTAAGTGAGGGTGTGGGAGTTGGAAGGGCGGGGATTAGGTAGTGTTGTAGGGCGGTGTATCAGGTCCAACAGGGACGGGTTTGTTGAAATGAAGGTGGTGGGCCCAGGCTGGCCAGGAGGGAGGACGTCAGATGTAATGATGAATTGTGGCAGCAAGCAGGCTCAGTTTACGTGGTCATGTGGAGGAGGTGGTGTTGGTTCCATAAGACCATAAGAGTTAGGAGCAGAGATTAGGCCATTCGGCCCATCGGGTCTGCTCCACCATTCAATCATGGCCGATAAGTTCCTTAACCCCATTCTCCTGCTTTCTCCCCGTAACCTTTGATCCACTTGATAATCAAGAACCGCTCTCTCTCAGTCTTAAATGTACTCGATGATCTGGCCTCCACAGCCTTCTGTGGCAGTGAATTCCATAGATTCACCACTCTCTGGCTGAAGAAGTTTCTCCTTATCTCCGTTCTAAAAGGTCTTCCCTTTACTCTAAGGCTGTGCCCTCGGGTCCTAGTCTCTCCTACCAATGGAAGCATCTTCCCAACATACACTCTGTTCAGGCCATTCAGTATTCTGCAAGTTTCAATTAGATCCTCCCTCATCCTTCTAAACTCCAATGAGTATAGTCCCAGAATCCTCAAATGTTCCTCATATGTTAAGCTTTCCATTCCTGGAACCATTCTCATGAATCTCCTCTGAACCCGCTCCAGGGCCAACACATCCTTCCTGAGATATGGGGCCCAAAACTGCACACAATACTCCAAATGTGGCCTGACCAGAGCCTTATAAAGCCTCAGTCGTATATCCCTGCTTTTATTTTCAAGTCCTCTCAAAATAAATGCCAACATTGCATTTGCCTTCCTGACTACTGACTCACCCTGCAAGTTTACCTTGATAGGATCCTGGACTAGAACTCCCAAGTCTCTTTGCACTTCAGACTTCTGAATTTTCTCCCCATTTAGAAAATAGCCCATGCTTCTACTCTTCCTGCCAAAGTGCATGACCTCACACTTTCCCACATTGTACTCCATCTGCCACTTCTTTGCCCGCTTTCCTAACCTGTCCAAATCCTTCTGCAGCCTCCCCAACTCCTCAATACTACTGTCCCTCCACCTATCTTTGTATCATCTGCAAATTTAGCCAGAATGCCCACAGTTCCTTCATCTAGATCATTAGTGTAAAAAGTGAAAAGTTGTGGTCCCAACACTGACCCTTGCGGAACACCACTTGTCACCGGCTTCCATCCTGAGAAAGACCCTTTTATCCCCACTCTCTGCGTTCTGCCAGAGAGCCAATCTTCTATCCATACTAGCACCTTGCTTCTAACACCATGGGCCCTTATCTTACTCAGCAGCGTCCTGTGCGACACCTTGTCAAAGGCCTTCTTGAAGTCCAGGTAGATAACATCCATTGGCTCTCCTTGGTCTACCCTGCTCATTACTTCCTCAAAGAATTCGAGCAGATTTGTCAGGCATGACCTCCCCTTGATGAAGCCATGCTGACTTTGCCCTATTTTACTTCCAAATATTCAGAAAGCTCATCCTTTACAATGGACTCCAAAATCTTACCCACGACAGAGGTTAGGCTAATTGGCCTGTAATTTTCTGTCTTTTGCCTTACTCCCTTTTTAAACAGGGGTGTCACGTTAGCGATTTTCCAGTCCGCTGAGACCCTCCCTGACTCTAGCGATTCCTGATAATCACCACTAACGCCTCCACTATCTCTTCAGCTTTCTCCTTTAGAACTCTGGGCTGTAGTCCATTTGGTCCAAGTGATTTATCCACCTTCAAGCCAATCAGTTTTTCTAGCACCTTTTCCGTGGTGATGGCCACCATACTCAGCTCTGCCCCCTGACTCTCTCGAATTTTTGGGAGATGACTCGTGTCTTCCACCGTGAAGACTAACACAAAATAATTATTCAGTTCCTCATCCATTTCCTTGTTCCCCACTACTGTCTCTCCACCGTCATTTTCCAGTGGTCCAATGTCCACTTTTGCCTCTCTTTTGCCCTTTATATATCTAAAGAAACTCTTACAGTTTCATTTATATTACTGGCTAGCTTACCCTCCTATTTAATCTTCTCCCTCCTTATTTTTTTGTTGCCCTCTGTTGGTCTTTGTAAGCTTCCCAGTCCTCTGGTTTCCCACTGCCCTTCACCACATTATATGCTTTCTCTTTTGCTTTTATGCTATCCCTGACTTCTTTAGTCAACCATGGTTGCCTGATCCTCCCTGTACCATGCTTCTTTTTCCTAGGGATGAATTTTTGCTGCGTCTCCTGAATTACTCGCAGAAACTCCTGCCATTGCTGTTCCACTGTCTTTCCTGCTCGGCTCCTCTTCCAGTCAATTCTGCCCAGCTCCTCCCTCATGTCTCTGTAGTCGCCTTTATTCAGCTGTAATACCGTTACCTCTGATTCTATCTTCTCCCTCTCAAATTGCAGAGTAAATTCTATCATCTTATGATCACTGCCTTTTAAGGGTTCCTTTACTTTAAGCTCCCTCATCAAGTCTGCCTCATTGCACAACACTAATCCAGTATTGCCTGTTCCCTTGTGGGCTCCACCACAAGCTGCTCCAAAAAGCCATCTCGTAGACATTCCACAAATTCCTTTACTTGCAATCCACTACCAACATGATTTTCCTCGTCAACCTGCCTATTGAAATCCCCCATGATCACTGTGACTTTGCCTTTCTTACACACCTTTTCTATCTCCTGGTGTATCTTGCGCCCTACCTCCTGACTACCGTTTGGAGGCCTGTACACAACTCCAAATGTGGTTTTTTAACCTTCGCGGTTCCTCAATTCTACCCACACAGATTCTACACCATCTGACCCTACTTCATTTCTTCCTATTTATTTAATTTCATTTCTCACAAATAAGATAACCCACCCCCTCAGCCCACCTGCCTATTTTTTCGATAGGATGTATATCCTTAGATATTCAGTCCCCAATCCTGATCCCCTTTCAGCCATGTCTCCGTGATGCCTATCACGTCATACGTGCCAGTTTCAATTTGCGCCACAAGATCATCTACCTTGTTCCTTATACTGCGTGCATTCAGATATAACACCTTCAAGTCCTGCATTAACCCTCCCTCTTCTCATTTTCATTCGTTTTTCCAGTGTTTGATTGCTAGCCCTTTCCAAACACTCTGTCCTATTTGTGTGTGTGCTGGAGACTTTAATAACCTCTCCTGAGTTCTCCTTCCCCGTCATTTCTTTCATATTTTTCCACGTAGTTGAATCCACCACTACAGATGTTAACCTGCTGCTTTGTTTCCCACTGGGGCAAGTTTCATCGTTCCCTTCCCCCCCCACTTTCTAGTTTAAAGTCCTGTGGACCAGCCTATTTACCGTTTTTGCTGGAACATTGGTCCCAGCTCGATTCAGATGGAGATCGTCCCAACGGTACAGATCCATCCTGTTCCAATACTGATGCCAGTGCCCCATGAAAAGGAACCCCTCTTTCCCACACCACTCTTTTAGCCACATGTTTACTACCCTTATTCTCATGTCCCTATGCCAATTTGCACGTGGCTCAGGCAGTAATTCGGAGATTATAACCCTTGAGGACCTATTCTTTAATTTGGTTCCTAGCTCCTGATAATATCTGAACAGGTCCTCTTTCCTAGTCTTGCCTATGTTGTTTGTTCCGGTGTGGACCACAACAACTGGATCCTCCCCCTCCCGCTCCAATATCTTTTCAAGCCGGTCAGAGATATCCCTTGCCCTGGCACCGGGCAGGCAACACACCATGCAGGACTCTCAATCCTGCTTACAAAGAATACTATCTATTCCCCTAATTATAGAATCCCCTGCAAATACCACCTGTCTTTTTACTCCCCCCTCTTGAGTGGCCTCCCATGCCATGGTGCAGTGGTCAGTTGGCTCATCCTCCCTGCAGCCCTATTCCTCATCCTCACAGGGAGCAAGTACCTCATACCTGTTGGACAAGGTCAACAGCTGAGGCTCCTCTGTTGCTGAATGCAGGATCCCTCTACCTGCCTCGCTTGCAGTCACCCCCTGCTGTCCCTGGCCACTGACCAAATTTGAATTACGTAATCTACCAGGTGTGACTGCCTCCTGAAACACAGCGTCCAGGTACTTCTCCCCGTCCTGGATGTGTCGCAGTGTTTGAAGCTCTGATTCCAACTCACCAACTCTGAGCCGAATTTCCTCGAACAACCAACACTTGCTGCAGATGTGGTCACTGCAGTTCGCAATGGGATCAGCCAGCTCCCACATCATACAGCTGCAACACATCGCCTGTCCAACTATCTCCACTTAGTTAATTACTTTATAATAAATTATATGAATTAATAATGTGTTAATTAAATTTATTGATACTTTCCTCCCTCCGACAGCTTCCTGCCGGAAAAGAAGCAAAATAAGGAAAGGAAAAAAAAATTCCCTCTACTCTAGATTGCCAAAAGAATAAAGAAAAAAAAACCTTACCTCACCGACCCTCCACACAGTTTTTTATTTTGGTTAGAGGAGGAGGATGGGTGGGAAACACAACACGTGTAGTGTTTCAGGTTTAGACAATGCCCGAATATAACAGTTCACTTCCTGACTCATGCTCTCACCACTCCTACTGCTCAAATCAAGAAGTTCCAGCAGAGAAGGGGATGTCAGGATCAGAGTGGAGGTTGGGGTTGTTGTTGGTGGGGTCACCTTAAATGGTTAGTGGGGAGTTAGTGTAGGTTTTTACTCCTTTAACTTTTCCTTGGTTACTCTAAAGCTCAATTATGTTGGAACCTTCCAAAATGTCAGACTTTAAGGGACTCTGTCGGAGAGTTCCAGACGCAGGGTAATTGCCAAGCTAAATTTTCAATTTCCTGAGAAAATCTCTTGCAAGTTAATTGCATTGGCAGTTCTGCATAGTTCCAAGGTAAAACTCCAGTCTACATTGGTAACTATCCAGCCATTAGAATGTGTGGGCCAAAGTTTTCTGTTCTGATAAGGAAGATCCTAACTACAGCATTGCAATGGTTTTAATGGGAAAATGTGATTGGCTTAACGTTGCTCCACTTAAAGTTGCAATTTCTAGGAATGCAACTGTAGCTTTCAGTGAGGTCTTATTGTAATGTTAAACTAGAAGAGGAGATGGATAGGCTGTTGGCAAGGGTGGACAGTGAGAAGTGATATACTTCGATAGAAAATGGAGGGGAGTAGGAGCAGTGGGACCTAGAGGTTTATGAGTACAAGTCATTGAATGTGGCAAAGCAAAAAGTAATTGAAAAGGTATATGGGATCCTGAGTTTTACAAATGCAGGAATAGAGTCCAAAAGTACAAGAGTTATGGTGAACCATTTATAAAACATTGATTCGACATCAACCAGAATGTTGTGTCCAGTTTTGGGCTTCACTTTTTAGGGACAATACAGAGGTTTTGGAGAGGGTTCAGAAAAGATCTTTGTGAATCATTCTAGGGCTGCGGGACTTCAGTTGTGAGCATAGATTAGAAAAGCTGGAATTCATCATAGAATCCCTAGTGTGGAAACAGGCCCTTCAGCCCAACAAGTCCACATTGGCCTTCAGAGCATCCCACCCAGATCCATCCCCCTATAACCCATCTATTCTACACATCCCTGAACACTAGAGGCAATTTAGCATGGCCAATCCACCTAGCCCACACATCTTTGGACTGTGGG
This sequence comes from Rhincodon typus, assembly GCF_021869965.1. Lineage (NCBI taxonomy): Eukaryota > Metazoa > Chordata > Chondrichthyes > Orectolobiformes > Rhincodontidae > Rhincodon > Rhincodon typus. Next base: position 17,874,993 of record NC_063351.1, on the reverse strand, counting down.
AGGAAACCGGAGCACCTGGAGGAAACCCACGCAGACACAGGGAAAATGTGCAGACTCCACACAGACAGTCGCCTGAGGCTAGAATTGAACCTGGGTCTCTGGTGCTGTGAGGCAGCAGTGCTAACCACTGAGCCACAGTGCCGCCCCTGGAATTGTTCTCTTACAACACACTAGGCTTAAAGGAGATTTAACAGATATGTTCAAAATCATGAGAGTTTTGGACAGAGTAAATAGGGACAAGCTACTCCTATTGTTGGTTGGTTTGAAAACTAGAAAACACTGGTTTTAAAATGAGTGACAGAACATGCAGCAGTGACATGAGAAAAACTGTTTTGTGCAGTGATTATAAACTGGAATGCACTGCTTCAGACTGTGAATCTGATATAGTCATGGTTTTTAAAGGAAATTGGATAGTCACCCAAAAAGAGAAAATTTGCATGGCTATGGAGAAGATGCCAGGGAATTGGGTAAGCTCAGTTGTTCTCACTGAGAGTGAGAACAGACACAACAGGGCAAGTGGTCTCCCTCTGTGCAGTTATAACCATTCCAGAATTCTTCAGTTTTGTGAGGGAAAAGGATTTCAGGGATAAAGGTGTCATGCTATGAAGTTATGCAGAGTGTGTGGTTTGTTTGAGATATAGTGCTTTTGTAAGCTTAGAGATTTATGTGGGGAAAGGAGTGTCTACATGTAGCTGAAGATGTACAGCCAGTTCTAAAATTGAAGCATGTATCAATTGGCTGTGTGCTTGGAAACCTTAGGCTTGTTTGATGTTTTAGTAATGAACTGGAATCAGCCAATTAATTTAAACAAAGCACATAGCAATTGACAGCCAATTGAATTTAAACCTGATGGTTTGGACAACCTCATTCCAATGCTATTGAAAGAAAATTGATACGTAATCCAGGGTATACAAGGAGAGGGCATTTGAAAATCGGTGTGAGAGCGAACTGCCATCTGAGTAATAAGCACATAGCTCTCACAAGAAATCACTAAACTCTTTAAGAAAGCACCATCTTATCCATAAAAGGTAGCATGGCACTTCTAAGTGTCTTCACCTCGAAGACATCCGTGACAGCAGGATCAGTGGAAGAAAGGCATTTTTGACTTGAGAACAGCAGAAGAAAGGAGTTTATGACTGGAGAAACAGTGGAGAAGACAGAACACCCTGTGTGTACTTTGAGAGACTAAGTTTTATTTTTTTTTCTTGCTACTTGGGATATACAAGTGGGTTCATGTTTATTGCAATAGCATACCAGTAGAATTTTGTTCAGTTAGGGAATAGTTAGGAGTTAGGGGGGAATTGTTCAGTTTGTTAGTATTTCTTTTAATTTGTTTGCTGTTAGGATTAAATAAATAATTTGTTACTTGTTACATATAAAATGAATATCAGAAATTTTCTTTCATTTACCCTCCCCTTCTCCATAACAGTAACGATAATGTTACGAGAAAAATGCTCCTCTTTATAACTGAAAAGCTATATTGCAAAAATAATATGTTTTAGCTTCACAATATATATGCTGAAAATTTAAAATAAAAACTACCAGCCCAGACAATTTGTAATTACTGTGGACTTGTGGCAGTCTGAGTGTCAATTGTGGCCTCATAATGTATAGAGAGAAACATTCCATGTAGCAAAGCCACTGCTCCTTATTGTGCTTAAATGTTGGTATTTCACTCTTCAAATAAAAACTTTTAAATTGAGATGCACACCAATGACCAGATAGGATTCCATGTAGAATGTCATAAGGCAAATGCACTGAAAAAACTTATATGCCCTGCTGCCAGCAACATTAGCAGTACTGAGGAATAAAGAGCCGTTCAGTCATTGAAACCTACTTCAAATTTATATCTGAGGTTGTGTACTTTTGCCGCAAAATGTACTTTGATCTTAATCCGGTGAGAGAGGTCTCTTCTTACACTATGTGCTTTAATAATGGCTGAAGTGAAGTCTGCAAATTCTCTAATTCAACGGATGTGACTCAGAATTTAATATATATAAAATTTTGCACCAACTATAGTGGTGAGTCTATCAGCATAAATCAGAGGGCAACATCTGCAAACCACAGATGTACAGGTAACTGAGGAATTCAGGAAATTACTGTCTAGGAACTTTACTGTAACAGTATCTTACACTCAGCTACACATAGGGATGAGTAGTTTGGTGGCTATGTGATAGATATCCACTAAACTTTCCTGAAATATTTAGAGCTTGTCATGTGTAAGTGATGTGGTTCATCTCCATTCACTGCCAAAGGAAAAAAACACCCTGGCACTGAAAATTAATTGCAGTTTCATTTTTTTAATGTTTTAATAATTGTTATAAAGATTTTTTTTAATGAATTTTTTTTTATCTTTCTCTTATCTTTCAGTCTTAATCCCATTTTCTTCCCTTCCTTTATTTTGCTTTCATTACCTAATTTATACTGAATTAATCAGAATTGAGATCTCCTAGTTTAGCATTTGCTGGGGTTAAAGTTGACAGTAACTGAAATTGGGTGGAGGGGTTTACAGTCAACACCCCTGCAATATTTTTTGGGAATGCAGTGACCTATTTATATTGTTGGTGCGGCTGTGTATGCAGGGTAATGTACAAGGGCTGACTTGTGTGTGGCCTGCAACAGGAATGGTCAGGAGGCACGCAGCCTAGGAAGCAGGTTACTTGCAGTTGTCCTACACTGTTCAAAGTGATCCAAGTAGAATGCAGGCATCATTCTCACTGCTCATTTCCATAGTTGTGGTGTACATCCAATACTGATCATTCTTCTGAATGTACACCCAGTGGAAATCCCAGCTTTGTCTGATGTTCGAGTCAGATTTCATCTCTTGAAGGCACAGTGCATTCTGTGTGCAGAACTGCTTGGAGAAGATTTGCAGAGCTGGAAGAGCACAACAAGCAGGAAAGTATTCTACGGACTTTAGGATGTCATCAATGAGGGAAGTAGACCAGAAGATCAATATTCTCTTCTCGAGGGGTGCCAGGAAGCTCTCTGGATAATTGCAAAGAAGATAGGCGGTTATGCCAGTCAGAGTCACCAGTCTGATGAAGGACCTGGGTGCAGTGCCACAAGACTCAAATCACCCTGACATGTTCACCACTGCACCAGGCTGCACACTCCAATCTCTCAGTTTGCACTCTCTGCTGACTATTCAGTTCTTGCAAGCACATCACTCAAATAAATTGCAACACACACTTAATGATGCAGATGACTATCTTTTGCAGGAGAAGGTGGCTATTCATAGATGCCAGCAGCAGCAAACTAGCAGGGGACAGACACGGCTGCATGTGCTGACTCCAGTGGAGGAGAGAGGGTGCTGGCCATAATTCACATGGCCGTCACTCTGGTCGTGGTCACCGAGGATGACATTCCAACCAAATGCAGCTTCTCGAATCTCATTTTGCCCATATCCCACTCCCTGCTCTCATGTACAAGTTTTTCTCTGTTTAGCAGGAAGTCAGTGCAGTCTCATCTTCTGGCCTGGATGCAATGGCGGATGGTTAAGCTGCAAGCTATCTGTCATGTTATTTGTTTCGGCATGGAAGAATATGTTGCTGAGAATGTTTAATACCATGGTCACTTTGAAGCTAACTAACAGTGCATTCCTAACCCTGTTCTGAGGCTGGAGGTCAAGCACCAAGAGGTGGCACAGTCCCATGACTATCATCTATGCTGAAGTGTAGCAAGGACTAGAAAACTCCTGTCTTACGTCCAAAGGAACTGCGTGCTAAAGACTGTAGGTGGGTAAGGCCACCTGCTGAGAGCCCTCCTTCTCTCCTGTCTCCAAATACCTTGCCTTCTTTGTGAATTCACACCATTTCCCTCTGCTTCTGAAGCCTGGGAAAAAACAGCAACTGTAGCCCCGTGACTGGGAAGGAGAAGCCTTTCGATAGAATGCAACACTGTTTCAACATCTCGTTCCATACACTATGAGCTCACCCAGCTTTTCAAAACACTTCCAACAACTCAATCCTATACAAACTGCAAGGTCCAGTAGGCAGTATTTGATTGGTGCCACATCCACAAGCAACTACTCCCTCCACCACCGATGCTCAGCAGCAGCAGTGTATACCATCTACAAGATGCACTGCAGAAATTCACAAACAATCCCCAGACAGCACCTTCTAAACCCATGATCACTTCCATCTGGAATGACAAGGGCAGCAGATTTATGGGAACACCACCACCTTCGAGTTCCCTTCTAAGCCACTCATCATCCTGACTTGGCAATATGTTGCCGTTCCTTCATTGTCACCGGTCAAAATGTTGGAATTCTCTCCCTAATGGCATTGTGGGTCAACCCACAGCAGGTGGACTGCAGCAGTTCAAGAAGGCAGCTCACCACCACCTTCTCAAAGGCAACTAAGGATGGATAATAAATGCTTGCCAGCCAGCAACACTGACATTTCACGAATGAATAAAAGAAAAGTAGCAAGTAGTTAACCTGCAAGTTGGATGGACCTCTGTAAAAGCACAGCTGAGGACCGTTCAATTTGCTGCTCATGTTTAAGAGAGGACATTATTTGGAGCAATGAGCTTGAAAATGGCAGGTGATGCATCAAGCTAGCATTGGTACTGACTGACATTGCAGTTTGTCTATTCTGCACACTTCCAAAATGCTCAGACATCGCTGTCACTCTGAACAACATGGTGAGCAGTGCGGACATGTTTTGCGTTATCTAGAGTAGCCACACTGCATCTAACCTGAAAACAAAATCACTTTTCACTTCAGTTGGCACCTATAGAACTAAGTTGCCAAAGTTTGGAACTTTGGTATCTTATTAAGGATAATTCAATTTGATTGGGAGTTAAGGAGAGTCACAGTTACTTGCCTTTGTCACAAAGTGCCCAGATTCCCACTGTAGGATTTTTAATCAATTGTAAGTTCAGAAAACCATACAAAGTTTGGGAGTAATTGTTACTCTGAGCCTTTCATTTACACTGACCTCAAAATCTGGTCCAACTTTTAAGTACCTTTGCAAGACTTTAGCTACACTTTTTGTGGTAAAACAATTGAGAATGGAGAATTGTCTTCTTGTGCTTGCACATTATTATTTTCAGTAAACACTGAATAATTTATCACAAGGCTTCTAGCGGACTGTAAACTGCCAGGAGCAAAGGAATCTTGAGTTTGTTGCATATATAAATGAAAGGGGCCAGGAAGAAGATATTGAATATACTTGAGTTTATATTATCTGTTTTACACAAAATGTCAAAGTCTAACATGTGTTTATAGATCTGAGTTGGTCTCCAAGGAAAGTTGGACTGGGGAACCATTTCAAAGCAATATCATGTTGCAACATTTTATTCAGCTTCTTTAATATAATGAGACTTGGTTCTATAACAAGAAACATATTTTACATTTCACAAGAAATTTACTAAAACTGCCAGCAACATTGTTTTCTGTTTCATAGTTACATTTTGATACTCGAATGTCAAAAGATAAACATCCTGGAGAGATATGTTGGAATGTTCTGGAACGATCTGTAGAACCATATGATAGGTTTGCGGTATCTTTCCTTTATCGAGATTCATTATTTACTTAAAAATAAGTAGAATTCAGGAAATTCAAGCTCTTTTTATTGGCAGGCGTAAAACAAAAGAATGTGCCTGAACAAGTTGTGTAAACTTTGGGAGACACAGCAAGCCTGCCCTGGTTGACATAATGTCAGGTTGAAAACAACTGAACCATATGACGTTGACAGGAAATGAAGCACTGAAAATAGGTTCCGACAGGTGCTGCTACATACAGTATGATGGCATTCAAAGGTTAGAAAAGAGTATTATGCGGAACTTGTCAATTGTTTTGGGAAGGAAAAAATACTGGATATAATCATTCCCAATGAAACAGTCAGCCTGCATGTTTATTTTGTAACACAATTTGAGTTGCTACATGATTATGTGTAAGCATGTTTCAGGAAATTTTTGTTTAGTCTGGTATTTCAGCTTGGTATAGTGTTCAGTGCTTGTTCGAGTAGGGGTGACAAGTTAGCTCCACCTTTGGAAAGAGTTATTAAAGGAAAGGACTCCTGATTTAACCATTCAGTTTAATATGAAAATACCACCATTTTGGAATTAAAAACAGAAGGCCCCTGAAAAGTTCAGCAGGTTTGACTGCATTGGTTGGAAGAGAGTTAATGTTTCAAGCCCAAAATGATTTTCTTCAGAACTAAAGGGAGCTTGAAACATGATGAGTTTTATGCTGTTGAAAGGTGGTGGGGAGAGGGAGGTCGATCAAACGGGAAGGTCTGCAGGAGAGAAATAAATACTCCATTTTGGAGTCGAGAAACCTCCACTAAAAGCACCCAGGTCAGTCAATCAGGTGGTGGAACATCCCAAGTTTGTGTGACAGAATGTTTGTTTGAATCATACAAATTGAGTTTGCATAGAATTTATCTGTTATGCTGCTAAACCTAAGGCCTGTTAATCCAAGGCTTATTAAACATTTTTGTTAGGTTTTTTTTTAAATTAAGCAGTGGGATCCTTTGATTTCTTATCAGTAGAGGTGAAGACATTCAGTTGTTTCATTGACAACCACGGCAATTTAGCATTTGTTATGACTGGTCCCAAGTGAGGCTCCCTAATTCATTGTGATTCCATATGAGGAGGGATGACCTGGCTGCCCTTTATTACTCAATCCATTCCTTATTTGATCACAACAACAATAATTTAGAAAACATTCCTTCTTTCAGTTCTTGCTAAATTATCATACATTACCCAGTCCAAATATGTTTTTTTTCAAAAGAAAACCTATATCTCAAGGCTTTCTTGAGTTAATTTATAAGACCATAAGAAATAGGAACAGGGGTAGGGCTTTCAGCCCCTTGAGCCTGCTCTGCCATTCAATAGGATCATATCTGATCTGATATTTGTCACATCCACTTTACTGCCCTTTTCCTATAATACTTGATTCCCCTATTGATCAAAAATCTATTTATCTCAGCCTTAAATATACTCTGCCACTGCAGCTGTCTGTGGCAGGGAGTTCCAAAGTCTCTCAACCCTCTAAGAGAAGAAATTCCTCCTCATCACGGTCTTAAATTGGAAATCCTTTATTCTGAGACTATGCCCTGTGGCCTGGAAACATCATCTCAACATTTACCCTGTCAAGCCCCTCAAGAATCCTGTATGTTTCAATGAGTAGAGTCCCAAACTGTTTAGCCTGTGCTCATAACACAATCCCTCCATACCAGGGATCATCTTCGTGAAACTTTTCTGAGCTGCTTCAATGAAGCGTGCTTTAGTCTGCTTGATTAGATTATGGTTTTCCAAATGTACTATTACTTCCTTAATAATTAATTCCAATACTTTGCCAACAATAAATGTTAGACTAATCAGCCTATAGTTACTTGCTTTCTGTAGCTAAGTCTTTTAGGATCCTAGGATGCAAGCCAACAAGGTCAGGGGACTTATCTGCCTTTAGCTCCATTAGTTTGTCTAATACCAGTTCTGTAGTGATGGCTATGGTACTTAATTCCTCCCCCATGTTCTTTCGTATTAATGGAATGTTTGAAGTATCTTCCACTGTAAAGAATGATGGAAGATATCTGTAACTCCTCTGCCATTTCCTTGTTCCCCAAAACCGTCTTCCCAGGTTCTTTATCTAAGGGGCCTATGTTCAATTTGACCTCTCTTCTCTCTTTTTATATATTTAAAGAAGCTGTTATTGTCAGTTTTTATATTCTTTGCTAGTTAGCCCTTGTAGTTTGCTTTCTCTCTCTTTACGAACATTTTAGTTGTCCTTTGCTGGATTCTGAATTTATCCTAGTCTTTAAGGCTATCATTAACTTTGGCATCCCTATATACAAAAAACAAAAGAAGATCAAAGAACAATACAGCACAGGATATATGTGTTATATGATTTTCTTTCAACTTAATGCTCTCACTAATTTTCTTGGTTAGCCCCCCATGATTGGTTTATCCCTTTTTTTGAATCTTTCTTCCTTACTGGGATGTATTTTTGCAGAGAGTCATGAATTATCTCCTTGATTATTGTCATTCCTACTTGTCTAACTGCCCAGTTAATTTTAGTTAACTTTATCCACATTTCATTGTAATTCCCTTTATTTAAGTTTAAAACTGTTCTTTCCCACCCAAGTTTCTCACCCTCGAACTGAATATTAAATTCTGTCATTGGACCTCGATTTGCGCCGCCAGTTCATCTAACAAATTCAAAATGTTTGTGCAATAAAATGTAAAGCCTTAAGTTTGTTCTATTGCCAAATTTCCCGATAGTCTTACAGTTTCTTGGTACAATATAACATGCATACATTGTGTCCCTTAATTTTGTTTTCTGCTAATGATCAACCCTAACATGAGCTGGCAATCCTACCTTCTCCTTTAACTTTGATTTTAAAATTTTTGATGCAACTGGCCCTAGTCCCTTACTGTTTAGTTTAAAGCCCTATGCATAGCCCTAGTTATGTGTTTAGCCAGGACTCTGCTCTCAGCATGATTCAGTTGGAGCCCATCCTATCAGAACAGCTCCCTCCTTCCCCAGTACTGATGTCAATGTGCCATGAATTCAAACCCGTTTCTCCCGCACCAATCTTTCAGCCAAGCATTTACGTCTTTAATCTGTTGATTCTGTGCCAATTAGCTCATGGCTCAGGTAGTAATTCAGAAGTAATTACCTTTTTAGGTTCCACTGTTTATTTTAGCTCCTAGCTGCTCATATTCCCTTAGCTGATGCTCTTTCCTCTTTTTACCTATATCATTGGTACCTACATGGACCACAACACTTGGATCTTTCCTCTTTCACTCCCAGTTCCTCTGCAGCCCAAATGAGATATCTTGAACCAGGCACCAGACAGGCAACACTGCCTTTGGGAGTCGCAATCCTGGCCACAAAGAACAGTGTCTATTCGCATGACTATACCATCCCCCATTACAACTACATTTAACTTTTCCCCCTACTCCCTTTTGAATGGCTCCCTGTGACATGGTGTTATGGTCAATTTGCTCACCCTCCCTATAGCCCACACTCTCGTCCACACAAGGAGCAAGAATCTGAGATAAGTTCAAGGGCTGAGGCTCCTTCAGCACTACCTCCTGCATCCCTCTACTTGCCTCCTGTTCCTGACCACTGACTGAATTCAAGGTAGTTAATCTAAGTGGTGTGACCACCTCCTGAAACATTAGCATCCAAGTAACTCTCCCCTTCCCTGATGTCTCGTGGTGTTCAAAGCTCTCAGCAACCCTGAGCCAGAGTTCCTCAAGCAACCAACACTCGTTGCTTTGTACAAAAACAGAAATTGCCAGAAAAACTCAGCAGGTCTGGCAGCATCTGTGGAGAGAAAGCAGAGTTACCGTTTCGGATCGAGTTACCGTCCTTGGACCTTCCTCGGAACCGAGGAAGGGTCACTTGACCCGAAACGTTAACTCTGATTTCTCTCCACAGGTGCTGCCAGACCTGCTGAGCTTTTCCAGTAATTTCTATTTTTGCTTCTGATTTACAGCATTCACAGCTTTTTTCAGTTTTTACTTTTTACTTTGTGCTGGCTCCGATCCTCAGCTTCAATTTATACTCTCTACACCAAATTTCCATGCTGCCTCGAAAATCTCCAAACGATATCATTACTCGGGCTGTGTCTCGCTCCCAAGGTGACCTCCCCATCCTGATCACGCAAAGCTTAATAATCTTATGTAGAGCCCCTACAGTGCAGAAACAGGCCATTCAGCCCAACAAGTCCACACCAACCCTCCAAAGAGTGTCCCACACACCCATCCCCCTACCCCATCCCTACACCCAACCCCACAGCCTATGCACCTAACCTATACATCCCTGAACACCGTGGGTAATTTAGCATGGCCAATCCACCTAACTTGCACTTAATCTTTGGAGTGTGGGAGGAAACTGAAGCAGCCGGCAGAAACGATGAAGACGCAGAGAGAATGTGCAAACTCCACGCAGACCAAGGGTGGAATCAAACCTGGGTCCCTGACACTGTAAGACAGCAGTGCTAACCACTGAGCCAATCTACGCTACCAAAAGGTGAGAATAGGCTTTAACGTGATACATATACATAGATTAGAAATGAACGAAGAGTTCAAACAGTAAGAGGGAGAAAAAAAAACAAATCAGCCTTTGGCTTGTCTGTGATGAATCGATTGTGAAACTTTGTGGCCATTAAAATGGGTGATTCCAGTATGGCTGGCCTTGGCAGATGAATAGTCTTTTGGAGATTCTTGACTTGACACTTAGATGAAATAAGTTTCTCTCCTTTTGAAGTAAATTCACTGATGATTTGTTTTCAACAATCAAAGACATTTCATTTATTCTTACCTCTGATTCAACAGGGAGGGGTGATGTCTGGTGAGAGTTCTTAACTATACAACTTTATGGCACAATTTAGCACAGTGTAACTCAAACACAAAGTTGACACTTGAGCACACCAGCACTCTGGCAAGGACCAGCACACAGAGACTTCAGGCTGGCAGTTAGTTTATCAAAGTTTTTTTTTTGTCTGGCACTCATCAGGATCTCAGGAAATGCCAATGTAAAGAGAAAACAACGTTTTATACTGTGTGAAGTGACAGAACTTGTTGGTTGACAAGTATACTCTGAGTGGTAGAGGTGTTGCTGCAGAAAATACATTAGTCCAATTTAATCAAAGAATTGCCATGAGTTGTTTGTTGAGTTGAAACATTCAAATAGTGTGTATATTGTTTGTTTTGTCGCGGTCACTGCTACAGCATGACCAACAGAGGAACCTGCTGAGGCAGTAAGGCAAGATGAAGGGTTCGTCCAGCTACACCTTCAGCTGTAAGGAATTGGCAATTCACAGCCATTCTCTGATTAATCTCCCTGGGCAATGTCTTGCCCATCAAAGTTTATACGCCTGGTTTAAATTTAAACAAAGCTTGACAGTTAACTGTCAGTCATCATCTAACTAATGCATTTTCTATCTATTAATCAAAGTTTACTTCCAAACCAATCAGTTCTGTCACTTCATACAGTGTAACATGTTGTTTTCCCTTTACATTGTCTTTTCCTGATGAGTGCCAGACAAAAAGCTTTAATAATATGTACCTCTTTCAGCGTACACATATTCTGCACTATCAAATGCCTGCACACAGTTTACTGAGCATTGACGATGATCTAAATTTAAGTTTACGTGCGATATTCTCATGGTGCTTTGAATAAAGCTAGTTCTATGTTGCTGTGTACTGCAGATTCTGCTGTGTGAATCTATGGAGTGTTATATCTCTCTGGAGTGGTGCTCTGGAAATCAAGCCCCTCTTCTCAGAGTAGTCACAAAAGTTAAAAGATTTTAAAAAGTACATGGAATTCCTAAATTTACTTGTCTTTTCGACCCAGGTTGATGGAAAACATGGATCATGTTACTGTACTTAACAAGAATTAATATTTATTGTAAATAAATACATTCTAACTGCAGATAAGCAATTATAAAGATACTATATATAACTCTACTAGTTAAAACTCTGGGTACCTCATAAAACCCCCCTACACACACACACACACACACACACAAACAGACAGAGACAAAAAAAAAGGTTTTTTGGGTAGAGAGAAAGACTGGGAAGGCAGTTCAATGGTCCCTGTCTACAGGTTTTGCTTTGATGATTCCTTTGGCTTTTCTGGATATGTTGCTCATTGATCTTCCTTTGCCAGTACTTTCACTTGCTTGCAGGAGGCATAGGGCAGCTGACTCATGCTTATGAAGTCTCTTACTTCATGGTTATAAAGCCACAACTCACAGTAACTTGTGAGGAAAAAATAAACTGGCATTTTTCATGCTTGAGGTGGTTTGCAGTTCAGAGTGAAAGGACAGTTACTTCCCTTTCAAAAGTCCAATGACTTCTCTCTCAAACATTCACACCCAAAAGCTGTTCAGCTGCCCGGGAGACAGTCACAAATCTGTAGGTCTTTGTCATTGTAACTTGTCATTATTTCACAGGCCAGTCTGCTACCTGTTGCTTGGCAAACCTCCATTCTATATAAAACTATGAGCTTCAGCTCATCTGCAACTAGACCTCACTCACTGCTTGAACAAACAGCACTTATAAAAAGTATGAAGTAACTTGCTTTTAAGAAGTGCGAAAATGTTTGATTTTTAAAACAGTCCTTTTCCCATTTCATTCCACAATCAAAACAACAGAAAAGTGAAAAGATGTGGTCTTTACAGAATGTATGATCCTGCTATGTGTTTGAGCAAAAGTATTTAGATTTGGACCAGATACATAAAATTGATTTAGTAAAAATTGACCGTGTTGCAATGGTCATTATGCTGCTTTATTTGTCACACTTCTATATTGAGCTGCATTTTATGACATTACAACCTTGCCTTAGAAGAAGAAACACAATGTTACCATTAAACAGGACCTCGAGAATGGAAATGAGTTATGAGATGGTTCTGTGGCAGTAGATTTCATGTTGAAAAATGCTTACAAAAAATCCTACTGCAATGATTTTGCACTTCACTCTTTAAGAGGGTTCATGTCATCCTAAGGAAAGCTGTCTTATCTTCCCTCCATTTGTACAAACACCTTCAGTGTAAAGTAGCTCAATAACTTTTTATTCAGGGCACGCATAAATCTGTCAACTCCGGATCATAACAGTGATGGCTTCTATAAGCACTGAATTCAGCTGTGACAATAAGTGAAGAAGGTTGAGAGAAAGTGAATTGTAACAATGGCCTTCTTATAAAGACAGCCCTTCACCTTTTTCATTTTATTACAAAATTAAAATATAAATATTTTGTGCATGGAGTAATTTATGGACACTGGAGTATGATGTCTGCAAGGGAGTTATGAATGCTCATATTAAATAAAATAGTTGTTGCATATATGGAAGTGCAATTCTTACGGATTTGATCCATTTTTATTTAGCTGTTTAGTGCAAAATTGTGCATTCTGCAGGGCTCTTTGAAAAATATTGTAGAATAAATCCATCAACAACCTAATAAATATTGACAACTTAAGAGAAACAATTATTTCTGAAACTGGAATCTCAAAGTTAGCAACTCAAAATGGTATATTCTCATTTTGTCACCAGCTTTTCATTGCTTCAGTTAAACTGATATATTTTAATCATTTTTTTCCTCTTCTTGATGGTATCATTGAGTTGTCATAGGGATTTTTCACTTAGCCACAAGGCTATTCTTGCTCATTTTCTCCAAGCCGAATTACATTGTGGCCTCACTGAACTAAATACCAATTTTTAAATTCCCATCTTTCTTTATTTCATTTCATTGTTGTCATCTGTGCCATGAGCTGCTAATGCTAATGTTCTGGAATTTCCATTGTGAGCCTCTTGTCTCTTTTTTTTAACCATGTTGTTTAAAACTCTCACAGCTTACCTCAGCCCTGAGGAAGGGTCGCTGGACCCGAAACGTTAACTCTGGTTTCTCTTCACAGATGCTGCCAGACTTGCTGAGCTTTTTCAGCATTTTCTGTTTTTGTTTCTGATGTCCAGCATTCATAGTTTTTTTTGGGTTTTCTTTAAGACCTAGCTGTTTGACTAAACTTTGGTTACCTTTCTGACTGTCTTATGATGTAGGTCAGTGTCTAAGTTTGCTTGGTAAGCACATGTGGATGTTTTACTATGTCAAAGATGCTATATAAATGCAAGTTTTTGTCTCCTTATGTACTTAAAGTTGTGAAATAGTGAAAGGTTAGGTTCTCTGACTGATTATCATGTGCAATGACAAAGGGTTGGGAGGGGTTTTGGATTTTCCAGTGTTGCATCGAGTGCAGTAAAAATTCGTAAGTAGGTTCATATTGAATTAAAGATAATCACATCTAGATAGTATAAATTTAGTTTTGTAAAGTTACTTTGAAATGATAATGATATCATAAGTCTGTTTTAAGCTATTCTGGCTAGAAACAGTTCTCAAACTTGCACTTGATTAATAGTTAGATTTAAACTGGTGCATCTGTATATAGTTATTGTTTAACTTAGCCCCTGCTGGGCTAAACAATTGCATTCTTTTAATGCTTTGAAAATTACAGTGAAATTACAGTTAAATTTCTTCACCAGGTTAAAAAAAAAAAGCAAGGTCTAACATTCACTCAAAGCAAGACACGAACATTGGAATGTTTAATGATTCCACGCAGTTATCTGTGTTTACTTTCTAATCTAAATCTTGGAAAACACACAATATGTTTGAAGTTATGATATGATTGATAGCAAACATGTTTTAGAAACTCCGAGGACACTAACAGAATTGAAAGCTAATACTCAATGTATATTCTGAAGAGTAATTATTAAAAGTGATCCAAGAAATCCAAGTCAATGATGCATTAAAATATCTTTTTTTTAATATATGCAGTGAGCTGATCCTGACCAACATTGATGTTGATGCGACGGGAGAGTGGGAGTGTCTAATCATTACCTCCCGAGGAAATAGCAGCAAGAAGGTAGAAATTATGGTGCTAGAAACTGCTGCACCTTACTGTTCTGCAGAGCGAGTCACCAACAATAAAGGGGACTTCAGGTATGATTTACATGTAGCAATAAGCATGAAGTAGTTGGATTGTTTTCCAGATTTGAGAATGGAAGTTATTTCACATTTGGAAAAAAAGCTGAAACAAAAATGCCCAGCTCGGTAACCCACAGAATAAATTGCAAATTTAAAATATTTTGTTATCAAGTATTGTATGCTGCTGACACCTTTCCCCAAGTTACAGAATTCAATGTGGTTGTTTGAGAACAATTTATTCACTGTAGCAGGAAAAGTAGAAAAGCAGAATGCTATTCAGATGGAGAGATATTCTTGAACTTGATGTTACAGTGGGATCTGGATGGCCTAGTACATGAATCACAAACATTTAGTTGCAGGTATAGCAAGTGATTCCGAAGTTAAATGGAATGTTGCTGTAATGCAAAGGGTATGGAACGTCAGAGTATGGAAAGTTTACTGCAGCTGTACAGGGCCTGGGTGAGACCACATTGGAGGACTGTATACAGTTTTGTTATTAGTTTAAAAAAGGTATAATTGCACTAAATAGGGCAGCATCATACCAAATGACTCTTACGCAGAAAAATGTTGATTATCCCCTTTGAATTTGAACTCTTGCAACATAAGTGCAAGATGCAAAACATCGATAAAATGTCTTTTTCTCAGTAAAACTGCATTAAGAGCCCTTTAGAAAAGGTTAGCTCGAATCATTCATAGAATGAAGGCTGAGTATATGACGAAAGAAGTCCCAATAGCATTTAGAAAACTAAGAGGTGATCTTTTTGAATCATACTGAATCCTGACAGGGTTTGGAAGGGTGAATGTTGAGAGTTTGTTATTTCTTGGCAGGGAGAACTGATGTCGAAGACACAGTTTAAGGTTAAGAAGTTTACCCTTTAAGACTGAGATTAAGAGTTTATTTTGATTTTTAGATTATTGTTAGTCCATAGAATTTTCTTCTCCACAAAACAGTGGAGGCTGAATCCTTTCCTTTATTGAATTTACTTAAGGCTGACCTGTCAAAGGGAGATTTTGAGCTTTGAAGGTATTTAAAACTTGTTCCCTTCAAATCTTTAAAACAAACACCTGGATGTATGTAAAACAAAACAGTTTGTTGTTGCATTATCTATTAGTACAAACCTGAGGGCTTCCATTACTGGATTACTAATACATGACTGACTTCACAACCATCTGTTATCACTGTAGAGTGCCTGCCATCTTACTGTTTGACTGACAGCACCAAGTGTTAATAGACTTTTTGAAGTAGATGTATAAATGAATTTGAATGTTTGTTGTTAAAAAGGATTGAGGATGTGAGTGAAACATTTATTATTTTAAGATATGCATTAGTTGAAGGACTGTAATTTTAGTCAATCATTTTATCTGAATGAATTTTTAAATTTCAAAATTGTAAAGACTGCAATAGACACTGGGGAACTTTCTTTAATCTCATTTATGGGTGATTCTGAGTTTTGCCTGTGGTGAATTCTGGGTAAGTTGGCATGTAAGGACGCAGAGTGGTAATTAAATGGGCAAAGATTGGCAAGGAGGACATGAAGAGCACATTTGTGATAGGACAAGGGTTAGGTTGGCATATAAGACATGAAAGCCATGTTGGCGGTTGTTGGGGTGCTGGAGAATGGGACTTAGATATCGGTTAACATGAAGAATATGAGGGACATGGACAGTGGGTATGGTATTTTGGCTTAGGGAGATAAGAGTCATGGAAGTGGTTACATGGCTTGACGTGGCATAGATGGGACATGACTGTGGAGGGCTATTTTATGTTTTATTCTCTTATTATGGAAACATGAATACAGTGCAGAGGCAAGTCTTCCAACCCCCTTTGCTGACGGAATGTAGATCTGAAATCCGGAAAGCCAGTCTTGAAAGTCAGGACTGTGGAGCTGATAATTCACAGACTCTGCAAACCTGACTCACGGTTAGAAGTCTAGGCCAATGTGCTCATTTACTGTCTGAGCCTTCAGTCAATGATCCTCTGACTGAAAGGTGAGGCTGTTACCGCTGAGTCAAAGCTGCTACTTAAACAAAAAAATGCTGTTGTACTCACCAGAGCAGGCGGTATTTATAGAGAGAAATAAAATTAATGTTTCAAGACTGATGTGAACTTCTTCAGAACAAAAACACAAATTGCTGGAGAAACTCAGCAAATCAGGCAGCATCTGTGGAGAGAAAACAGAATTAACTTTTAGTGTCCATTGACTCTTCACCAGAATATGGGATTCTGAAGATGTATCACTGGACTCAAAACACTGTTTTCTCTTCCACAGATTTGCCAGACCTGCTGAGCTTCTCCAGCAATTTTTGTTTTTGTTTCAGATTTCCAGCATCCACAGTTCCTTGTTTTATTTCAGTGAGAACTTTATCAGAACTGGCACAGGAGGACCACCACCAAGGCCCCATCCCACCAAACCAAAGAGATTCGAATATCACCTTAGAATATGCTTCTTTTATCAACAGTCAAGAAAATGTTCTCTTGGATCTACATTGAGGATTCTGCATGTTTCATGGCAGCTCTAGTGGAAGCAGTGGTGCATGGCCACTCTTAATCTTGCTCACCCCAGGAAATTGACCACTGACATGTCCAACTCTGATTTCCTCCACTTCACCATGGTTACTCAGGGCACTCTGAAGGTCCTAATACCCATGAAGACAATCGCAAAGCAGTGTGCCCTGAGGGGAAGATGGTACTGCCCATCGCCCTGGCCATCCACAGAGTAGGAACTAGCTCCACAAGAAATTGGGATAAAGGCTGCAAAGCTGTCCAGTTATGGGACAAGTGGCTCTGAAAATGAAAATGTCCAAAGATGTGCGGGTTAGGTGGATTGGCCGTACTAAATTGCCCCATTGGTTTGTGCAGGTTAGGCGGATTAGCTGTGATAAATGTGGAGTTACGGGGATAGGGTTGGGGGGGTTGGCGCTGCTGTATCTGGGTGGGATTCTGTTCAGAGGGTTGAGGCAGACTCAATGGGCTAAATAGCCTGTAACAGCACTGTAGAGATGCTATGATTCTATTTCTAAGATGATTAATACTAGTAACATGGTCATTTTAATGGAAGAATCCAATTAACAAGAGTGAATACAGGGGAAATTAATCTTGGAAAAAATGGTGACTATATCTTAGAGAAATATTTTGTAGATTTGGTTTTGACAATATAAGATAAACAAACTTCATTTTCTTAGTTCTTCCATCATTGGAGAAGATTTATCTACATTGTGTTTTGTTTATTTCATGTTATCTTGCCTATTGGAGCCAAAAATCTTTGCTTGGGAAACACATTTCCTGATATTTCACACATTTAAATTGAAAAACCATCCTTTCGTTAATGTTCTACTCTTGGCCCTGTCCTGTTTGCATGTTCTACTGTTGGCCCCCGCCTTTATTAACATTTTATGCTTGACCTCAACTTTCTTCTGCTGTGGTCCCAGCCCTACCCTTTTCTTGACCTCTCCCTTTTCTATCAATTTCACCCATTCTATATTTTGTTCTGTACTGAGAATTGAATGAAATTGCATGATTTTCTGGATTATTATTATTAATCTTGCTCACCCCAGGAAATTGACCACTGACATGTCCAACTCTGATTTTCTCCACTTCACCATGGTTACTCAGGGCACTCTGAAGGTCCTAATACCCATGAAGACAATCGCAAAGCAGTGTGCCCTGAGGAAGATGGTACTGCCCATCTCCCTGGCCATCCACAGAGTAGGAACTAGCTCCACAAGAAATTGGGATAAAGGCTGCAAAGCTGTCCAGTTATGGGACAAGTGGCTCTGAAAATGAAAATGTCCAAAGATGTGCGGGTTAGGTCGATGGGGAGCGGTGGGTGACTTTAAGCCTGTGCTTTGTCAATCTGAAGGAAAAGCTCCTCTACCTATATTAGAAAATGCCATCAGCCTCACCAAGATATTGCCAAACTCCAGAACCAACCTCCATTCTATTAAAGCCTACTATCATGACTTTGTGATCATTATGCCCCACAATTATTATCTTATAAAGCTTATCCTCCTATTATTTTAAAACTCTTCTCTGGTCAACTATGCAAATAATATTTAAAAAGTGCACATTTTCTTATTAATCTTAGTCGCATTATAACTCTCTGGGGCAATGTGCTGGTGATAAAGCCCCATTATTCCCAGAGTCATAAGGCAAGGTTAGTAAATTGACAGATGACACTAAAATTGGTGGCATAGTAGACAATGAAGAAGGTTTTCTAAGATTACAAAGGGATCTTGATTAAATAGGCCAATGGGCTGAAAAATGGCAGGTGGAGTTCAATCTGGATAAATGCGAGGTATTGCATTTTGGCACAACAAACAAGGTTAGAGGTTATACAATTAATGGTAGGGTTTTGGTTAGTGTTGTAGAACAGAGGGACCTAGGGGTTCAGGTGTATAATCCTTTGAAGTTTGCAATACATATAGACAGGGTGGTTAAAAAGGCATTTGGTACGCTTGCCATTATTGCTCAGTCCTTTGAGTATGGGAATTAGGAAGTCATGTTGAGATTGTACAGGACATTAGTGAGGCCTCTTCTGGAATATTGTGTCCAATTCTGGTCACCCAGTTATAGGAAGGATATTATCAAGCTGGAGAGGTTTCAGAAAAGATTTACCAGGATGTTGCCAGGTATGGAAGTTTGAGTTATAAAGAAAGGCTGGATGGGCTGAGACTTTTTTTCACTGGAGCATAGAAGGTTGAGAGGTGACCTGATAGAAGTTTATAAAATAATGAGGGGTATAGATAGAGTTAATGGTAGTTGTCTTTTCCCTAGAATGGGGGATTTCAAGACTAGGGAGCACATTTTAAGGTGAGAGGGGAGAGATTCAAAAAAGACATGAGGCAATTTTTTTACACAGAGGGTGGTTCACATGTGGAATGAACTTCCTGAGGAAGTGGTGGATTTGGGTACAATTTCAGCATTTAAAAGACATTTGGATAAGTACATGAATAGGAAAGGTTTGGATGGATATGGACTGGGAGCAGGCAGGTGGGAGTTGTTTAGTTTGGTATTATGTTTGGCATGAACTGGTTGGATTGAAGGATCTGTTTCCGTGCTGTATGACTGAATGACAATGACTAAGATATTATCAGACTATCTAAAGTGCCTCATTTTACTTGACTGACAAACACTAGTTGAAAGAAAACACTCATCAGGTTTCTGTACCTGTCAAGAAAATAACTTGGTTGCAACAAACTCTGTTTAATCAATGCCATTTAGGAAATGTGAATTGCTAACTTATAACCTGGACTTTTTCACTGGAGAATAGGAGATTGAGGGGTGACCTTACAAAGGTTTACAAAATCATGAGGGGCATAGATAAGGTGAATGGCAGGTGTCGTTTTCCCTAGAGTGGGAGATTTCAAAGCTAGGGGACATATTTTTAAGATGAGATGAGAAAGATTTAGAAAAAAACATGTAGGGCAATTTTTCTTACACAGAGAGTGGTTAGTAGAATGAACTTCCAGAGGAAGTGGTGGATGTGAGTACAGATACAATGTTTAAAAGATATTTAGGTAAGTACATGAATAAGAAAGGTTTGGAGGGACATGTGCCAAGAGCAGGCAGATAGGACTAGTTTAGTGTGGGATTATGCTCAGCGTGGACTAGCTGACTGAAGGGTCTGTTTCTGTGCTGTATGACTCTGTCTGACTCTATAACCCCATAATTTGAACTCTGTCCCTTTTTAAATTTCTCCTTCACAGACAGACAAAGACAGATAGGACATGGATATTAAGAGTGGGGGAAAAAAAGTAGAGAAACACAGCTTGATAACACCAGTCTGGACCACAGGAGTTAATAAAATGTTTCTTTCTTCCAATTCCTTTTAGTTCTTTATTACAGACACTAGGTTGTTTGTATACCAATACTCTCTTTCATTTATGAATTGCAAATTTGTCCTTTCATTGTCTCTGAAAGGTTTTATTCCTCTTTCAGCAGGGATTTGCAGAGAAAGATGAGTGGAAGACAGCTAGCTGTTACTGGAGAGACATTTGGTACCTTCAACCAGAAAAGAGAGAGAGAGATATTGTTTTGAAAGCAAAAGAAAGAACTGTGAATGCTGAAAATCAGAAATAAAAACAGAAATTTTTATGGAAAATCTTAGCAGGTCTTGCAGCATCTGTGGAGCATCACTGGACCTGAAACGTTGACTCTGATTTCTCTCCACAGATGCTGCCAGACCTGCTGAGATTTTCAAGCAATTTCTGAGCTTGTTTTGAAATTTGGACGCCATATGTGCCATAGTCACCTGGCTAGGAGCCAAAAAAGACCTCGTTGTTAAGCAGTTATGTCCCTTAATTCAGAACCCAATAGCTCTCTGGTGTCTTGTTTTTGATTTCATTGTTTCAGGGAAAGCAACATTGTATACACCTCACAATGTACACCAGTAAATATAATTTCTGAAACTGCAGCCATCTTGTTACACAGTGTCCTTGGTTTAAAGCAGTGTCTTTTTTTTAGTCTACAGGCCAAAAATGAAGGAAATAAAAAGATGTGGTCTTTACATTGCCTTCAATTTTCTACAGATGGCCTCGAACATTGGCTGGTATCACAGCGTACTACCCCTGTACGCGATATCCATTTGGATCTGTACCTTATTATGGAGACCATCGGCAAAGAAAAGCTTGGCGTAAATGTGATCGAACTGGACGCTGGATGGAAGGAAATTACACTGAGTGTGCTTATGCAAATGAAGTTACAAGAGTCCTTCATGCATTCAGCCAGGTACTTCTCAATATAACCAAATACTGCTGAACTCTTAATGGAATATTCAGAAATCAGAAAGTGGCAGATGAGATGATCCAGTGTGTTAAATAACTTCTTTTATTTTGAGCTCTCATATGTGAGAGTCCAGTCATGAACATCCTTCTTTACTAGCTGCAAGTTTGAAATAAAATCAGTTCATTGCACAGTTTGAATACAGTTTTGGATTTACAGCTAGATGTCATCCATTGAATCAAATCATGTTATTTGCTTACATGAATGCAAAAAAAAATTAGAATCTTTATGTAGCCAGAAAAAATCTACAACTTCTACATTATATTTTAACAATTTTTCATCAGTTAGCAGTAGAACAGGAGCTAAACATATGAATGACTTGTGTAGAAAGATGGAAAATGCATACCAATCTAACAGATTCTTCCTGTGGGACTAGGCTTGAAGCTTAACAAATCAGGTGCTGCAATATCATATCTAACTCGGAACCCAATAACAGGTGCAAAAATTAGAACAAAATCCATTCTTGGTATATTTCAAGATGAAAATACAGAGGTTGAATATTAGGTGGTCATTATTCAAAACATCAATTATTTACATTTGATTCATTTTCAAATAATGTATATCTACCCTTTGAGCATGTGATGACATTGGTAACTAGAATATAAAAAGTATGTCTTGGATATTGTGCAGTATCTTGGAATATTTCTGAATAGTTTTATCACAGTTAATCAAAAGTGCAAACTTGGGCATGGCTTGGATGAAGAAAAATCGTTGTTGTGATTTTTTTTGTCTGAAATGGTATTTCATACTATTGTATTACCATTTTAATGCTGTTAAACAGATAAAAAATACTTTTCCATATCTGCCATGTTCTTGATTATATTAATTTAAACATGGATTTTTATTAACTCCAATTCCTCTAGTTCCATTGTGCTTTCTTAGGTCAAACTAAAGCCTGAGTGTGAATGTGTCCCTGTCGGCTTGTTTTTTTTTTCCTCTATAGTTGAAAGTTTTATCTTATAACCTGCCCATAATTTAGCAAGTTTATTCCTCAGGTGCCTTAGTTCTTTACACGCAGAATGCAGGGCCTGTGCTATTAAGATTTTTGTAGTTTTGGACACAGCATGGCTCCTGAGTCAAACAGCGTTTCCATTGAGATTGAGAAATGCTTCAGTACGTGAAAAGTTAGAGGCAATTTTCTCTTCATGAAAGTGAATCTTCTTCTCAATATCTAAGAATAATGAAGGATAGTACTTTGGTGATGATTGCTGGCCTTTAGTACTTGGGAGCTCAGCAGTATGATTGAGAGAAATGAAAAAAAAACTAAAATTGAAAAATGTAGACCTTAGTTATTTGAAAGCTTTGAATGCTCCCAACCTTGTAATTCACTGATTTGACAAAGATTTTGACTATAATATATCATTACATTCATATCCTTACACTTTGTTATTTCGGAATGTTTCTTCTAGATGCTTAATTTACCTAACAATTCGAAGCAAGCTATTAACTATCATTATAGACCCTAATGTTCAACCATCACAGTTATTTATTAGTGCAGGTTCATACATTCCCCCTTTTGGAAAGATAGTTGTTGTCATTGTGCCAGAAAAGTCATTCATATGGGTTCCTTCTTAATTGAAAAATGGACATAGATGGGCTAATCCCTAGAATACAAGCACAAATTTTGTAACTCCCACGTTAATAATGAAATAATTCTAAATATTAATGACTAATACCAGATTCATTCCCATAATGGAAGGTCTGAGATATGAAGAGAGACTGAAAGGGTTAGGTCTATATTCACTGGGGTTTAGAAGAATAAGGTGGGATCTCATGGAAAATTGTAAAATTCTAATAGGACTAGACAGGGTAAATGCGAGAAGGATGTTTCCAATGACCAGAGAGCACAGAACCATGCATCACACTTTGAGGATATGGGTTAGATCATTTAGGACTGTGGTGGGAATTTTTTTTTCACCCAGAGAGTGGTGAACCTATAGAAGGAGTTAGATATAGTTCTTAGAGTTAAAGGGTCAAAAGACATGGAAAAGAACGAGAACTGGGTGCTGAATTGGATCAGGTACTGAGCAAGCTCAGATGGCTGAATGGCCTGTTCTTGCTTCTGTTTTCTATGTTTCTATTAAATCTAATTGTTTTAAACAGTGTATCTGCTGTTGGTGTTAAAACAAAATGAAAGGCATGTGTGGTTCTGCTGTGTCTGACTTTCTGCAATTCAAAACTATTTGGTAATGGTAGACCCTTATATAGAATAGGGATGGGAAATAAATACTGACCTAGCCAGTGATGTCCTCATGCTGTGAATGAATAATAAAAGAAAACACTAATGTATTGTGGAAATAACTGAGTTAGCATTTAGTCAATATAGCTAACTAAGATGACTTCACTTAATTTGTGGCATGTACCTAACTAATAGATAATACTGTATCATAAAATGTAAAATGTCTGTTTGCCTATGAGACCAGTGTTCATAAAAAATGAATCGTAGATCTAAAACAGAACACACTGTCCCTATAAAGCCTTGTAAGGATGATCTTCAATATTGGCTGTTGTTTGAAAAATGAGTGGCCTGCATTTGAAAACTGGAGAAGCACTTAATCCTGATGCACTCTCCAGTCTGAAAGTATGATAGACATAAGAAGCTGCTTAAATATGTAAAATGAGGTCCTACATTGGCTGCAGGCTATCAGAATGTTGCATTTATTACTTCTTAAAGTGGCCACTGTACTATTTAAAGTCGAGACCAGAAACTTCAAATTTTGTTGGTGGGTCCCTCAAAGAGGGCTAAATTTTCTCAGACAACTGGTGTCAGGCTGGGAGACAGCATGGCAAGGAAGGCTACAGTAGGGTAGCCCAATGTAATCCTGCCATGATGACATATTTCCAATGGTACAGGGGAACTTTGCAGGAAAGCCACCCATCCAGCTAACTGAGCCCATTAAAGGCCACTTCACAGCATCCTGTGGTGTATTGTTCTTAGTTCATTTTCAGTGGAAGGGCTCATTTCTTCCATAGAGATACTGTAAATACTGTTCTCCCCCCCCCCCCCCCCCCCCCCCCCCCCCTGCCCCCCTGCTTCCTAAACCTTCACATCTCTAATCTACTGACTTCCACGCCAGGTCCTGGTTTGGCGTGTTACTTAGTTCTCCACGGTTCTCTTTAACATTCCCTCCAATGCTGTCTCAGCACTCCCACTAATCTGTTGGAGAGAAAAAAATTGAATGAATAGGCTGAATTTTCCCATATTTGTGCAAGAATTTGGGTTCAGGAGGCAGAGAAACCACTGGTTAGTATTTTTAAGGTTGTTTTTAAAAAGCATTCATTTTGGAATGATACGTGAGCAAACTAGACAGGAAAGGTATATAACCTAAGACTGTTGTAAGCAGTTTGCAGATACCAAAGGGCAACAGATGGTTGGTACAGAGTGTGTTGATTTCCATAACTTGTGATGCCACCATTCTGCTCTCCAGCCACAGTGTAAGGGATCTCTTCCCTTGGTCTTTGTCCTTTTTTCTTGGTCCATTGTCCATCTGAAGAGGCTTGCTGTCAAACGAGACTGCCCCCAGCTCCAAGGACTAATTGATATAATTTCTTTCTGGGGGGCTGGTAAAGCTTTGTTAACATGTGTTTGAATCTTTCTAATGAATGCATGACAGGTACCCAAATTTCAGGATAGACACGTACCTCTTTGTTCATCACTTAGTTCAAAATCAGCTTTATACTTTCCTTCATGCTGAGGGCCATTTCCTGGCCCATTCTAAACACATGCATCTGTAGAAAGTTCCGTAATCTCAGTTCCGGAAAGCAAGGACCTTAGAACTGCGAATGCAATCTCAATGTCCTTTATCTCGATCTTATCTTGGTCTCTGGCTGCTTAGAATTGTTTATGCTTTACTAGAGGTAGGTGAATGCTATAGCAGCAGCTAATTCATAAGAGTTTATACTGTACTGAAAATTCAGTTTATAAAAGGCTCTTACTTTTTACATTACATTTTTCTTCAGTCATCAGGATCATTTGTGAGTTGTGACCCGTTTTCCTGCTTAGAACTCCACTCCTTTGCTCTTTCCTGGAGCGAACCAAAGGTCAAAACAAAAACATAACCAAAAACTTCCTGCCTTCGGCTAATTGGGTTGCTGGGATGATGCGGCCGTTTTATCAAAGGAAGGATTTTTGCTTAAAGAGACCTTGGCATGTTCCAGAGTCGCTCACAGGACTTGTATCCATCAGGCTGTAGTCCCCATAGGATTGGTGTGGTTACCTGGTAGGTAGTACCTCCCCACTGCCTTCCTTTGCCTACCACTCTTACCTGCAGTCTAGTTGAGGGAGGGAAGGAGCTGAAGCATGATAAGCTGTCTTCGGTTCAGGAGGGTGAGGATAGTTTCTTCAACCAAGCAGATATGTATGGAGATAGTAGGAACTGCAGATGCTGGAGAATCCGAGACAACAAGGTGCAGGGCTGGATGAACACAGCAGGCCAAGCACATATGTATGGAACTGGCTAAGCAAGTGAGCAGCAGCTGTACGTCCCCTGGGCAGTACCTGGAAGATCCAGAGGTCCCTACCTCTGAGCCAGGAGGCCCAGGTTCAAGTTCTACCTACTCCAGAGGTGTGTAATAACATTTCTGAGCAAGCTGATTAAAAAGTACCTCCCTGAAGGAACCAGGACCTCAGGAAGACATGACAGATAAATAATGTAGAGCCTTCAGGGGCCAAGTCCTACAATCAGTGTTGCCTCAACATCCTTCTCCACAGTTCACCTCAAGTCAGCACAACTCATAGCTCTGCCCATTCCTTTCTCTGCATGGACCTTGAATCACCATCTGAGCAGCTCACACTCCCAGCCTTTTGCCTTCCCAGGAGGAAATTGCAGTGCCCTGTGCAGAAATATTTGTATCATCTATAACTATGGGTGAGGTGCCAAACGATTGGAGAGTGGCTAATGTTGTGCCTTTGTTTAAGAAGGAATGTAAGGAGAAGCCTGGAAACAATAGACCTATAAGTCTGACTTCGGTGGTGGGTAAGTTGTTGAAAGTGATTCTGAAAGATAGGATTTTTATGCATTTGGACAGGCAAGGAATGATTAGGGATAGTCAGCATGGTTTTATGCGAGGGGAATCATGTCTCACAAACTTGATTTTTTTGAGGAAGTAAACAAGAAGATTGATGAGGGCACAGTGGTAGACTTTGTTTACTTGGACTTTATTAAAGCCTTTGACAGGGTTCCGCATGGTAGACTAATTAGTAAAGTTTGGTCACATGAGATTCAGGGTATGCTTGCCAATTGGATGTAAAATTGGCTTAACGGCAGGAAACAGAGAGTGATGTTGGAGGGTTGTTTTTTGAACTGGAGGCCTGCTACCGGTGAGTTCCACAGGGATCGGTGTTGCGTCCACTTTTGTTTGTCATTTGTATCAATGATTTAGATGAGAATATAGAAAGCATGGTTAGTAAGTTTGCAGATACACCAAGATTGATGGTATAGTGGACAGCAAAGAAGGTTATCTAAGATTACAAAGAGATCTTGATCAATTGGGTCAATGGGCAGAAGAGTGGCAGATGGAGTTTAATTTGGATAAATGCAAGGTATTGCATTTTGGTAAAACAAACAAAGGCAACATTTATACAATTAAAAGTAGGTCATTGGGTAGTGTTGTAGAACAGAAAGACTTAGGGATTCAGATACATAATTCTTTGAAGTTTGCATCACATATAGATAGGGTGGTTAAGAAAGCATTTAGCATTCTTGCCTTCATTTCTCAGACCTTTGAGTATTGGAGTTGGGACGTTTTGTTGAGGTTGTCCAGGACATTGGTGAGGCATCTTCTGGAGTACTATCTCCAGTTCTAGTTGCCCAGTTATAGGAAGGATATTATTAAACTGGAGAGGGGTCAGAAGAGAGATGCCGTGATGTTGCTAGGTATGGAAGGTTTGTGTTATAAAGAGAGGCTGAATAGGCTGGGACAGTTTTCGCAGGAGCTTAGAGGTTGAGAGATGACCTTATAGAAGTTTATAAAATCATGAGAGGTATAGCTAAGGTGAATGGCAGGTGTCTTTTCCCTATGATGTGGAGATGCTGGTGTTGGACTGGGATGGACAAAGGCAGAAGTCAAATGACACCAGGTTATGGTCCAACAAGTCCTTCTTTACCTGGCAAAGGAGCTGCATCCCGAAAGCTTGTGATTTTAAACAAACCTGTTGGACTATAACCTGATGGCATGTGATGTCTTTTCCCTAGTGTGTGGGATTTCAAGGGGGCATATTTTTAAGGTGAGGTGAGAAAGAGTTATTAAAAACATGAGAGGCAACTTCTTTACATAGAGAGTGGTTCATGTGTGGAATGAACTTTCAGAGGAAGTGGTGGATGCAGCTATAGTTACAACGTTTAAAAGACTTTTGGATAAGTACATGAACAGGAAATGTTTGGAGGGGTATGGGCCAAGCGCAGGCAGGTGGGACTAGCTTAGCTTGGGAATATGGTTGGCATGGACTGCTTGGACGGAAGGGTCTGTTTTCGTGCTGTATGACTATATGACTCGAAATGTTAGCTTACAGCTTTCACAAACTGCTGAAAATTCCATTTCCCTGCTTTCCCTTCTTTGGGGAGACTTGGTGTGCGTCCAAGGAGGGTGGAGTGAGCTTTCAGTGGCTGACATCTTCTGGGCACCAGCAAGAGGTTCCCACCCAGTCTTCTCTGAAGGTCCAGGTGTCAACAGCAACCTCAGATCTGAGTCTGAGTTTCCTGAAGCACTGGTACTCTCTTGTGTCAGGATAGCTTGTCCTCTGCCTGTAAACCCTAATTTGGGGGTCTTGCCTATTTCAAACTGCATCTCTGTACCCATTCCTTCTGTCTCTGGGAGTGTGTCTACATAGAAGACAGCTGATGCTATTGCTACTGTTGGTTCTGTAGCTAGTGATGATAGCCACCCCTAATGACCTTCAATTCAAATGCCTAATTGTATTAGTATCATCCATTGAGCAATAAGTCAAACATTTCACAACAGTGCTGGAGCAAGAGATTATCTTTACCATTCATCTGTGGCAACTAACAGCTAGTCCAACAATGATATTGGCAGAGGACAGAAAAATATCATTAGTCCTTCTCTTCTGCAGGAGCAGTGCTTAAAAGGCAATGTACCCAGCCAATGTTCCAACAAAGACCTGTATTTTACACCTAGCTGCAACTCTAGCCAAACTGTTCCAGTACAGCTACAACACTGGCATCTATCCACAATGTGGAAAATGTCTCAGGTATGTCCTGCCCACATAAAGTAGAGACCGTCCAACCACTCTAATTACCACTCAAGCAACCTTTTCTTGATCATCAGTAAAATGATGGAAGGTGTCATCAGCTGTGTTATCGAGATGCACTGCAGAAATTCACCAAAGATACTTAGACAGCACCTTCCAAATCCCTAACTACTTCCATCTAGAAAGACAAGAGCTGAATATGAAGGGAACACCACCAACTGCAATTTCCCTTCCAAGTCACTCAATACCTTGGCTTGGAAATGTATTGCCATTCCTTCAATGTTGTTGGGCTAAAATCCTGGCATTCCCTCCTAACAGCATTGTAGATCAACCGACAGCACATGGACATCAGTAGTTCAGGAAGACAGCTAACTATCATCTTCTCAAGGATACAAAGGAGCAGCCAATAAAAAAAAACACATTTAGTTTAACAAGAGCTTCCTCACCAATGCTGAGTTGAATTCTGCCAGAGCTACGGGCCACAGATTGCCTAACACCTTTGGACCAAATATGGAGCGAAAGGGTGGGATTCTGGAAGTGAGGTGAGATTGATCGCGTTTCGCATCAAGGCAGCATTTGACTGACTTTGTGAGATCAAGGAGTCCTAATAAAATTGAAGTCAGCGGGAATCAGGAAGAATATTCCATTGGTTGGTATCATAGTGGAGCTTAAAGATATTGCCTGTGCTTCTTGGAGGCCAGTCCTCTCATGTCTAGGATGTTGCAGCAGGTGTTCCGCAGGGTTGTGTTCTGGGCTCCACGATCTTCATCAATGACCTTCCCTTTATCATGAGGTCAGATGTGGTGAAGTTCACTGATGATTGCACTATATTTAGCTCCATTTGCAACCCCTCAGATACCGAAACAGTTTATATTCAGATACAGCAAGACACCATCCAGGATTGAGCCAATGAGTGAAAAGTAACATTCATATGAAGTTCAATGAGAAAGAATCTAACCATCTCCTCTTGACTTCAAACGGCATTACAGTTCTTGAATGCCATACTATAAACATCCTGGGGATTCCCATTGACTAGAAACATTTATTGAGCAACCACAGAAATACTGTGAATGCAACAGCAAGTCACAAACCCCAATTTTTGGGGTGAGTAACTCACTGAGACATCCAATGCCAGGCCAACATCTACAAGGCACAAGTCAGGAGTGTAATATAACACACTACTCCCCTGGATAAGTGCAGCTCCAGCAACACTCAATTGGATTGACATTATTCTGGATAAGGAGACAACTTGATGAGCACCTCATCTTCCATCAATATGTGTACCATCTATAGCAATAACTTGCCAAGCCTATTTTGACAGCATCCTTCAAACTGTGACCTCCACCATCCAGAAGAACAAGGACAGCAGACACCTGAGAACACTACAGCCTTCAGCATTTCCTCCAAGCCACACGCCATCCTGAATTGGAATTGTATTGCTGTTTCTTCACTGTCACTGGCTCTCCGATTCTGAACTCCCTTCTTTGTAGTCCTGTGGGCACAACTGCACCAGATATCCTAAAATAATTCATGAAAACAGCTCACTACTACCTTCTCAAGGGCTATTAAGGAGGGGCAACAAATCATGGCTTGCCCACGATGCTGATATCCCAGAAACAAATTCTGTAAAGCATAATTTGGGAGGGGTGTTACACCACGATGTGAAGAGAGAAAAGGTTTAATCGAGTAGAAATTGTGTGAATATTTTCAATGGGTTAAAGCATCACTTCTCAGATGCACTGTAGCGAAGTTATTTTGATCCCAGGTACCACATGACAAATGTGCACAGTTAAAAAGCAAGCAGCAGCACCACTCAGATTTGACTGTTTTGTGCATTGTGTGTTTTACACAATGCAGTTCCCAGCAGTGGTATTGATGAAGACGCCCTGAACTGTTCACCTACTGGTAGGTACAATGAAACACAGGTGGTAGTAGTGACGACGTAAGTCTGAGTGTTTATATGTGCTCCTTCACGTAAGCGAAGGCTTGTTGACACTGTGACTTAAGTTTTGCTGCAAAGAATTTTCCATTCTGTAGCATTGTAATGCTTGGGATTATTTTCAGCGTTTCAGATCTAATTCTAGGGAAAGTGGCTATTACTTGTGCAGGAAAATGTAAACGTATAGAACTGCTGATGATGAATACCAGTTCATTATTCATGCAGTATTTTACACATGCCACTGATGGAGTGCACTACTTTGTAATGCCCGGTGACTTCTTTAGCACAGAGGAAGCAATTCATAGTTGACCGTAAGCAAATGACTTGACACTTTCAAATTGTATTTCACCAAGTCTCTAAAACTTCAAAACAATGATATTTTCACATTTCAAGGTATATTTTGGAGAGGTGGGTTGAGGGTTTGGGTAGATAGCCTACCTTCATGAGATGGTCAAGCAATTAGGTATGTGAAGGGCTTTGTTACAAGTATTTTAAGGAGCCTGGCTGGGGTTTTCCTGCCATGTCACAATGCACGTCAACTGCCAGAAGGCTGGAACCCAATGGCAGGCCATGGGGACAGTGGTCTAGTCAGGTTGATAGGCCCTCCAAGTCTGCCTGCATCTGATGCAGCCCAAGGTCACCCACTAGAGATTTCCCACAAATGTGCTGGCCTGGCTGTTTCTTCTGTTTTTTTTTTAATGTGAAATCTTCTTTAAAAATGTTTATGAATAGCCATAACCTCATTGAGGCACCTCCCAGTTACTTACCGTGCTGCAGTTAAGTGATTCTCTCAAGCTTGAAAACCTCAGATTGACTGTGTTGCCAATTGAGTGTTCACGTCCCAGCCTCAGTCAGATGGGAATTCTCCCTCTGCTGCTTTAAGGGCTCAAACACATGACATTTAGTTAGATTTGCAACAGAGGAAGAATTGGGGCCCAGACAACAGTCTAGACTTTGGTTTTCTGTGTACATTCTTGGGGTGAATTTAGCTTCCAATATCTTGCACTAGAATTACATTAAAACCTACACCAAAAAGATCACTGGATCTGCATTGGCAGTTTTCTTCAAGATCAGCAGTGATCAAAATTCAGATTCTGTGACACTAGGTTCCAGGATGCCCATAGAATTGTAGGTTTTTGTGTTATCTCAACAAAGATAAATTCGGTGAATAATTGCTTCGGTTTAGTCATTGTAGTTTGATGGAATATTAGCCCTATTTACTCAGAACTCTGCTGTCTAAACAGCATCCGATGATGTTATCTGACTGCCTCTTTGTTCATGCTGCTGTGCTACATTTAAAATGCCACAAAGAAGATAAGAGAAACCGTAAATACTAATGATATAATTTGTCTGCCTGGTTTTGTTACTTGAATAGATTAAAATCTTTGTTCGATGTGTGACATTTCAGACAGCAGGACTGACTCCATTTGCACAGTTAAAGGAGCATTATTTGAACAATAGACTGTTTCCAACTTAGACCTAAGTGGCTGCGTCAGGTTGGAGACACACCTAGTACTGTATTTAGCTTGAATCTCAACTTACTTCCCCATCTCTTCACCTCGTGGAGGTCAGGAACGTCAAGGCTCATGGATACCTACTGCAGGATCTGTACCTGAGTCGGCTGTAATAATAGTGAAGTGCAAGCAGAAGTTGCTTGTATTACTCCAATAATGTGCCTTAATTTCAAAAAGAGAAACTTCAGAACCACATAATTGGGAGATTCGGTTCCTGTCGTCAGAATATGGATACCGAGCTCCGCGGCACACACTGGTTTTATGCCTAATGCCATAAATTATCTGATAAGGGAGTTGGATTGTGGAAGGTTAAAGGAATGGGGAATAAGCAGGATTGTATAGTTAGACCAGGTGCTTCATGTAGGGAAAAGAAAATTAATAGGGCAGGGTTGACTGCATGTCTAAATGACCTGTTACCAAACTAAAAATCCATAACTTTGCCGATATTCTCATTACTAACTGTGTCAGTGTAAACTGAATTCAGCTTTACACTGATATTAAATATGTGCTGTGTATTGAGTGTTAAAGCCCAAATTGACTTTAAAGCAAAGTGAAATGAGTTTCTTTGGAAGGAATTCTCTCTCCATGTTTTTCTGTTGTCAAGTTGAATTTTGACTCCAGATCTGGATAGCAGTTATACTGTACTGATGCAGTGGTGCAAAGTGAAGCCAATATTTTCTGTAGGTGCACACAGCATCCTGCACTCTTTAGATTACTTTGAGTATTTCATGATTACTATAAGTCCTGAAACTTCGCAGTAATGGCCCTAATACAGTATTAAATTTGTACCAAAATAATATCCTGCACACATTCTATTTTTCCTTTATATCCTGCCCAGCATATCCATATTTGAATCAATGTTACTAGCATCTACTTCAATTATCTAAGACAATAATAAACTATTATTTATGATGTCAAGGTGGATTCTGGCTTTACACAATGTATCTATATCTCCTGCAATTGACTGAGAGTATTGAGATTTGTTGCAGCTGGTGCTGTCCATAGTCATCATTGAGATGAGGCGTGTGTTTCCATCCACTAGGCTAGGTATCCAAGATTAGGGATCCAGGTTAGCACAGTGAAGTGTTCTTCCTCTCTACCCTGTTCTAGTCCACTGAATGATGGAGTCACCTCCAGCCATTCCACTATATTTGTGTTGACTGTGATAGGTAAAATGACTCCCAAGTTTTTATCCCTTACTGTGTAGTCATTGCTGTTATATTGCACTCATTGCACTAAGTTTTCTTCTGCATTTAAAGTTAAGTTGCATATTTTCTGTTGGACATAAAACAAGGTATTCCCCTTTTATAGTTCTAAACAATGTCATCCTGCCCCTCCCACCTGCTTTGAGAGTTAATCATATTGATGGCATTGTCCTTGGCAGTCTTCTGACTCCTGCTCATGTCATTTCATGAACAGTTGCAAGGTTGTTATAATAGAATATCAAATTGGAAACTGTAATAGACCAGTAGGGAAAGGATTAATCATAGTTGAAATCATGGTAGGACTTTATTGTGCTCCCCTAAGGCTAGTTTGAAGGCAAGATAATGTTTAAACAGGTGGGATGGTGGTGGTTGGTAACTCTGCGAATGGCCATCCTACCCTGAAACCAACTGAAGCCTTAACACGGGTGACTGATTGCACCATTCCTGACACTAAACCAGCAGCAGGTAGCAGACTTGCATGGAGGGGAGCCTAACAAGAAAACCCATGCAGGGTCAATTGTGAGCTTCCAGCGGGGTACCTCATTCAAAGCCACTCGGTGTATGATTGAAGAACCCAGCATCTGGAATGAAGGCTGAGAGAGGGCCCACTCAAAGCCACACCACTGCTCATGCTGCTGGCGTGCATGCTCCCTTGATTTCCCTCCTGCTAACCTTTATCTCTGGTCTGGAATCCAGCACTGAAAGATTTTGTGTCTGGATGTAATATGGCAGAAGTCACTGCCTCTGTGGTGTCATGTTATTCAAAAGAGCTGCCATCCTCTTGCAGGCAGGATTTCTGCCCCTGCAGTCCTTATTCCAGGAGAAGATAATAAGACCATAAGACCATAAGACATAGGAGTAGAAATTAGGCCATTCAGCCCATCGAGTCTGCTCCGCCATTCAATCATGGCTGATAAGTTGCTCAACCCCATTCTCCCGCTTTCTCCCCGTAACCCTTGATCCCCTTGATAATCAAGAACCTATCTCTCTCAGTCTTAAATGTACTTAATGACCTGGCCTCCACAGCCTTCTGTGGCAGTGAATTCCAAGATCTGATGCTATCCAAGTTCTTTGTATCAAGCCTTGCCTAAAACAGGCAACGCAGAACTCCTACCGTCTTTCCAACAGGCAAAAATAATGTTCCACGTATCGAATGTGATTAATGCTAGATCACATAGTAACAGTTATATAAAAGGACAATTTAATTTTTTATTTAAATACTGTGCGATTTTTGAGCCACAATGTCATAATCAGCATCCAACTAGTTTTTTTTAAATTGTGATGATTTTTGAATGAATGATTAAATACAGAGCAAATAGAATCTGCCATTGGTAGAACTATGCTGTGATTTGTAAAACACATAGCCCAGAGGGGAAAAAGCAGTCAAACTGGGAAACAAAGTACTGGTCTGACTCGACACGTATATTGCAAAATGAAGGTCCAATGTGACCTGTGCATTCATTTTCAATATTACTTTTTTTCTGTTTTTTTCCCTTTAGAAGTCAATGTCTTTGCAATGAAATGTTGCACTGAAGAGTGGGTTCAGCAAAGTTTGGAAGTAGAATAAACATTATCTCACCTTATAATTAGCAGATCCACATGTTCGAATAACAGTTGACTGCAGGTAGAATGTGTTGTGTGATCTGATAACTGATAGCTGCACACATTGCAAGAAAATCAGAGCGTTAATTCAGCAGATAGGGAACATTCTTCAAATGGTAGAATGTATGTAATGTCTGAAAGTCAATTGGGATGTAGCTGCTAGAGCAGGATGTCAGGAACAACAATTAAGAAATGCTAAATGGAGAGATTCTGCATCTAGGTGAGAAGATTTAGTAAATATTCTGCAAAAGAAAGATATCAGCTGACTGCACTCCTAGTACAAAAGGGAACAACTGTATCCTGTAAGTTGAGTCATGGAATATATAGTTATAACGTTTAATGCTACAATATGTTGAATGCTTTGCTGGTATTACAGAAAATCTGTCATAGCCAAAGGTTAAATTGATTTTTAAAAATACATGTCTAGGCAATTGAATCTGATTCAACAGGCACAAATCGGAATTATATTTGAAAGCCACAGTACATGATAATCCAGCAGTGTAGCGTTGTCAGGTTCTCTTTCTGTAGGTCACTGTAGAGCAGGTCCAAACTATAATAAAGCAATAGTGCTGAAGTTGCTCAGTGGCAAGCCAAAAGTTCTGCCAATCAAATTTGTTCAAATTGAAAAATGAAAGAAGTTGAATAAAATTGTATCCTTTGTAACAGTTGAAATTTTAAAAATGTGTGCAAATTATAAAACACAAATAATCATTTTATTGCCTCTGAATTATATATGTAGCACACCATTCATGCTTAAAATGTAGCGCACTAACCATATGACAATTGATAAATTAATACAAAGTCAAAATGTTAAGGATAAGGATAGTAGCTTTGTAAAAGCAATGAGGTAACAATTAAACCACTGCAAGGACTTGTTTGTCTGATAATAATCCTAATTCCAAATGCTAAATTACATAACCCAGAGCGCATCTGGGTCACCTTGGTTGCTTTGCAAACATTGTCTTTGCGCTCTTTACAATGTTCAATAAGGTTGCTTTCTTTTTGCCTGTTATCTTTTTTTAATCATGGTAGTCACTTAGCTGAAATTTTAATAAGTCTTCATTACTGAAATGCTGACAGATATGAAAAGTTGATGTACAAGAGTCATTCCACTTGAACAAATGTAGATGTATAAATATGACTTGATTTTAATGCAACATAGCAAAGTGGTTATATAATATAAGATTATAGTAAGTGGTTACTACCAAGCCCTCCCTTTCAGATATTCGTTAGCTCATCTATATCTCAACTATTATCATGTTGTCTATTTAAAACCATAAAGCATTCATCACTTAAGAAATTTAAACCCAAAATGCACACAGTAAAGAAAGCTTCCATTTGGAAACTGAATATGCTAGTCTTTGACTTGTCTTCAAAGTCTCCCTTTTATTTAGACTTCAACTTCGGCAGAAAATCCAGTTTTTGTAGGGAATAGCTTATGGAGATAATGCCTATATTGGCTGTAAGCTATTCCATCTTAATGTTTTCCAATAAAATGTCTGTTGCTTTATATTGACCATCCACCCGCTTCATCACTGTTTGAAAACAAAGGAAGGTTTTATGTGTTATGTTTTATAAATCAAATTGCAGCCTGCAGTCTACATTTAGCTTATTGTTAATTGATCATGAACACAAATGCTTTATCATTCTTCCCTTTGAGAGTGCTAATTAAATTCAATATATGATTTCAGATTCCAGTGAATGCCACCAATGCTCTTGCTTTTGCTCACCAACTGATGACCTACACGGGAAATGCAGCTAACTTCGCTGACATGATGGATGTCATTTTTGTGGCTCGCATGATTCAGAAGTTAATCATCTTTGTGGATCAAGTCAAAGATGTAAAGTATCAAAACTTGAATTTGGATCCCACACTCAAGTCATTTCATATAACTCACCTTTTCTCATTCTCTGATGAAAGATGATCATTTAATAATTAGGGTTTTAATAACACAGAATAATGGGGTTTCTTTCCCGATCTTACAAAAGATTTTGTTTCAAGCACAGCAGATTGAATATCATTTAATTTTACAATGTCTACTGTTAACCAGATCAATATTGAATCAGAGGATCATGGAAGAGAAAGCTTTTTGAGATCTTGGGAGAGATTATTAATTTAGTGCCCAGCTTAAAACTGACATGGTGGATCTCATGTCTGTACAGAAACTGCCTGGTTCTCCTCTTATTGAAATGACTTGGAATAAAATTTGATTAATTCTATAATGCTCAGCCAAAATACAACATCAGTCTTGTAAGCGAGAAGCGAGGTGAATATTCGCCCTTAAAACAATGGCAGCAACCTTGAAATGGCAGATTGAGTTCAATTTGGATAAATGCGAGGGTATTGCATTTTAGTACAACAAAAAGGGTCAGGACTTGTACAATTAATGGTAGGGCCTTGCGTAGTGCTAAAGAACAGAGGGACCTAGGAATTCAGGTACATAATTCTTCACCATTTGCATCACATATAGACAGTGTGGTTAAAAAGGCATTTGGCACGCTGGCCTTCATTGTTCAGTCCTTTGAGTATAGGAGTTTGGAACTCATGTTGAGGTTGTATAGGACATTGGTGAGGCCTGTTTTGGAGCACTGTGTCCCGTTCTGGTCGCCCAGTTATAGGAAGGATATTATCAAGCTGGAGAGGGTACAGAGAAGATTTACCAAGATATCGCTGGGAATGGAAGGTTTTGAGTTATAAAGAAAGGCTAGATAGGCTGGGACGTTTTTCACTGGAGCGTAGGAGGTTGAAAGGTGATCTTACAGAGGTTTATAAAATCATGAGGAGTATAGATAGTGTTAATTGGAGGTGTCTTTTCCCCAGGATGGGGGATTAGAGAATAGGGGGCAATTTTAAGGTGAGAGGAGAGAGATTTAAAAAGACATGAGGGACAAATTTTTTACACCCAGGATGGTTCGCATGCGGAATGAACTTCCTGAGGAAGTCAGGTTTGCGGGCACAGTTACGTTTAAAAGATACTTAGATAAGTACATGAATAGGAAAGGTTTAGAGGGATATGGCCCAGGAGTAGGCAGGTGGGACTAGTTTAGTTTGGGATTATGTTCAACATGGATTGGTTGGACTGAAGGCCTGTTTCCATGCTGTATGACTGTAAGAGGAAATCCATTCACCCTTAACAGCTTATCCATTTAGAAATTATCTTGTGACAGTGTCTTAAATGTTTTTGAGTTTTAGCTCCATTTCACTTTTCAATGCTATAACTTTTTTGTGAAGATCAACTTCCTAACAACCATTCAGAAACCTTTTTTTGTGCCAGTTTCACTGTTTACTCCTGTTTTAGAACTACATTTTCTGTGCATTTTTCTCTCCTGTGTACCTCTATGAATATTGCTCATACTTAATGTCAGGGAGCAGTCAAATTACTTGTATGCATGCTGTCTGCACTGCCTGTCTTAAGTGACAATAATTGGTGACAATGTTCAAATAGCAATTGATGAGAACACTATAGGCTTTACAGT
This sequence comes from Rhincodon typus, assembly GCF_021869965.1. NCBI lineage: Eukaryota > Metazoa > Chordata > Chondrichthyes > Orectolobiformes > Rhincodontidae > Rhincodon > Rhincodon typus. The sequence goes on along the minus strand of NC_063351.1, from coordinate 17,836,827 downwards.
ACACTTTTTTGAATTTATAATCTCTTGTATACATTGGCACCAAAGCTATGAATTATTACAAACTGATATTTGTGAATTCAATTTAATGCTTTACTAAAATTGAGACAGTGGATTTGTCAGCTTCATCTAAAAATTTCAAGTAATGTGAAGGAAAATGTGAAGCACCTGGCAAAAAAAAAGCTGTGTTCACAGCGTATTCACCAAGGGATTCCACTATAATTATGCAGTTCTTTTAAATAGTAATCAGATTGTAACATTCCAAACTGGTCTCAAAATGCCATATGTAAAAAGTACAAGGAAGCATTTAGGAATTGGATGTCAGCAAATATTACAAGTAAGATTTTTATCAATAAAATGTTTGTCCCTGTTGCCTGGTGTCACCTGTACCTCAAAGTAACCTGCTACCCATTAATGCCTGGAAAACTATATTAAACCCCAGTAAGATGAAATGTTTCAGTCACTATCAATTGTTCTTTATTAGTAGGTTTGACTGCTGTGTTTCATATCTCATCTAGCAGCTGAATTTTCACTCATGTACTCCTGATTATCCATCATTAATTCAACAGAAAGTCAATGGATATGTTGAGGAATGGTTTAAATGGCATCTGTGGGGTTTCATTGATAGATAATCAGGAGAACCATTATAGACATTCAAATATTAGAATCTTGATTAATAAGAAACTTGGCCTTATTGAATTTTCCCCGGAAACTGAGCCCGACTGGAGGCGAATGTTTACAAATGGATTCCTGGATTGTGCATTGGGTCAGAGGATTGTGAGGAGAGGGATTTTAATGTTTCAAAAAGGTTTACTTGTCTCTTAATATCAGGTCCTAAGCTGGAATTCTGTAGGGAATAACTCACATCCTCACTTGCCGAAGTCTGTCCACAATCTACAAGGCACAATTCAGTGATGTCCCATATAAGATTTTTAAAAAACCGTGTGTTGGAATACTCTCCACTTGACTAGAGTGCAGCTCCAACAGAGCAGCTCGCTTGATTGGCTCCTTTCCACCATTTTGAACATTCACTCCCTTCACCAGTGGTATACAGTGGCAGCAGTGTGCATCATAAGATGCACTGCAGCAACTCACCCAAAGCTCCTTTGATGACATCTTTCAAACCCGTGACTCGCATGGCATGGAAGGACAAGGGCAGCAGATGCATTGGAATACCACCATCTGCAAGCTCCATTCCAAGTCACACACCTTTCTTACTTGGAACTGTGCCGCCATTCCTTCACTATCATTGGAATGAAAATTCTGGACTCCTTTCCAAATGACACTGTGGGTTATGTATTTCCAAAATGCAGCTCGTAACCACCACCTCCAGGGTGATTTGGGATGGGCAAAAATGCTGCCCTAGCCAATGACACGTACATAACTTGTACAAATAAAAATGGCACTGTGCACAAAGAAAGCTCATGTCTCTTGGTTTCTATTTTGAACATCCTGCTTATAGACCAATAACATTGTGTTGTCCTAAACTCCAATGTATATAGTTTCAACCTCTATTCATAAGGTAATCCCCACTTCCATCCCAGGTTATCAGTCAAGTGAATTTTCTCTGGTCTGCCCCTAATAGATTTATATCCTTACTTAATAAGGATGCAAAACTATTCATTGTTCTCCAGATGTGGTCCCTCTAATGCCCTGTACAAATTTAGCAAAACATCCCTACTTTAAATTCCAGTCCCCTTGTAAGCGACAACAACATTTCATATCCTAGGCCCAAACTGCTCACAATCTTGTCATTACCTCGAATAACAGGCACCCGTCAAGACATAAATGGTCAGCCCCAAAATTCTTAAGATGCATCGGAGGATGATGAGAGAAGTAAGGGTAGAAATTGTAAATCACCATTTTGCAATATTCCTCAGGATTATGAAAGCACACAGTAACTACAAGTTGTTCTGTTTACTGGTGGCATCAAACGTGATAATCTAGGACAACATGAATAGCCACTTAGATTAAACATTGAAAGGAAGAACATTTTTAATGAAAGGCAATCATATTTAACTCATTTGATTTGTGTTTTTTGATGAGGTACCAGAGAGGATTGATTTGGTTGATATGGTGTTCCTGGATTTCCAAAAGCCATTTAATAAAGTGCCACATGGCAGATTTGCCAGCAAGGCTGAAATCCTTGGATTAAAAGGGGTAGTGATTACAGTCATTCAAAATTAGCTTAGTGACATAAAACAAAAAATAGTGCTGCTCAATTGTTTGTCAAACTGAGCAAGATATATGGTGTCAGTATTTGGATGACTGGTTTTCCTGATTTTTGTTATTTGTCACTATTATGTATCAATTATGTTATACTACAATATCAATTATATTTATAAAATAAATACGTATATTTTATATCCATCTCTCCCAATCTCTGTGACTTCCTCTATCCCGACAATCCTCTATTACTATTCCCCAGTTCTGGCTTTTTCAACAACCTCGATATCTTTCACCCTACTATCGGTTACAATATCTTCAACTCTTCTGGAATTTTCTCCTGAACCTCTCGGCATCTCCACCTCTCTTCTACTTTAAAATGTTGCTTAAAATCTTCCTCTTTGACCAAGCATTTAGTCCCCTCTTCCTATAACTCGTACAGATCAAACTTTTATCCCGTGAAGTCCTGAGAAGTGAGTAAAGCAGTGAGATATATTTAATAAAAAAAAAGAACTGCGGATGCTGCAAATCAGAAACAAAAACAGAAATTGCTGGAAAAGCTCAGCAAGTCTGGCAGCATCTGTGAAGAGAAATCAGAATTAACGTTTCGGGTCGGGTGACCCTTCCTCAGTTGCACAATCAGTTCTGAGGAAGGGTCACCGGACCCGAAATGTTAACTTTGATTTCTCTCCACAGATGCTGTCAGACCTGCTGAGCTTTTCCAGCAACTGCTGTTTTTGTTAGTGAGATATGTTGTTAGATTCATTATGCTATGGAAATTAAAGTTGTTCTGCTTCATAGAAAATATTGTTTCAATGCTGGGTGTGAAGTTTCTGAGGTGACTGTGTGTTTTTTATTGCTGTTCTACAGTCACTTTAAGAATAAGTTCAGTACAATCCACTTCTGGAAATAATTCTTCACAGCAGTCAAAAGAAATATGTTTTTTCTCTTTCTTTATTTACAAAGTTCACTTCTCAACTGAATGGGTATAGTAGCACAATCACTCAATATCTTTAAGGTCAAGTTATATTGATTTCTTTTCACTAGTTACCTCTTTGGAATGGGTAAATATATTTAGTTGGGGAAGCAAGGCAAGTCAAAAAAGCCTAGTCTTACTGCAGAGTGTTAATTTAAAAATAACATCCTTAACTCAGTCACTTGTATTGGTAGGGTTTGCAATGACTTCTGGTCCAAGTCTCAAATCCCCAAGTGCTTTCAAAAACTTCCACATTTGCAAGAAGTGTTACACTTATCTGTGGTTATTACTGGCAATAGTGAGGTGATACAGCAGCCAGAGTGTGGTGTGTGTTAATTACAAGCGTTAAAGGTGAATACAAAGAGTGGAGTTTGCTGATTTTTGATGTTATTGGTAGATGAGCATTTTGCATTGTGAGGCACCTCATGGAAAGGGCTTCACTCTATTTGTTATTCTGTATATTAATGT
>NC_063351.1:17814709-17832820 GCF_021869965.1 Rhincodon typus | reverse complement strand
CCCTTCCCCTCCCCCATTTCTGAAGAAGGGTCTAGGCCCGAAATGTCTGCCTTCCTGCTCCTCTGATGCTGCTTGGCCTGATGTGTTCATCCAGCTCTACACCTAGATTATTTTTTAAATTTTTGGTCTCTGGAAGTGCTGGCAAACTTCAGATTGAAAAGCTGCTATCCTGTAGCAATAATGCTACCGAGAGAGAATACAGGGCGAAAATCTAGTAATGTTGAAGGGTCACCTATATTCTAAGTCCTCATATCAAGTTGCCTCATTCAGCCTCATTTTTCAACATTGCAGGCATAATGGGGCCAACACATGCACTTGGCACTGACATTTCCAGTATAATGTGTTTCATGTCAGTGCATCCTGAGCTGTGCTTGACCCAATGGCACCATTTTGGCCTGCTGCTTCTGCTCCCTGACATTCTGGCACACCACCTCTCTCTTGCTGCAATCTTCTAACTTCCTACCCCTCTTGCTACTTCCACCCCTCAATCCTCCCACTTCTGACATCCCACTCCAACCCTGCCATTCGCAGCACCTCCCACTCGCTTGTTTGTGTACTCCCTGTTGCCCCTTCATTCCCAAGCCCTCACTCACTTCGATGATTTGTGAGAGAGCAGTTGACAATGGGAGAGACAGCCAACAGAAGAAGTGGAAAGCAGCAGCAAAGAAGAATGAGTTAGCACATTTCTTTCATGTTTTTAAAATTATATCAATAGCTTTTCTTTTCTGAACATGGGAATCTAGAAGAGTACAGTACTTCAGTCTTCATGGATATAATGTTCTATTTTCCTGATGAAAAAGGCCCTATAATATGTAACTACAACAGCTTTTACTGTATTGATGTTATGGGAAAATCTGACTGCGTGAGAGTTGTTGCATGTTTCAAGAACATAACTATGATGTTCGGTGATGAATTACTATACTCATCAAGAGCAGGATAGTGTTTGGCTTGGAGGCAATAATGTTGTCAGCTACCATAGCTTTTGAGTGTCTAGCATCTTCATCTGTTTCTTTAACATGGGAATTGAATCAAATAGGTTGTAGACAGAAATCTATGATGTTGGGGATGTCAGTAGGAACCATAAATGGTTCTTCCTTTCAGCACTTCTTCCTATAAAATGAATGCAGATGTTTCAGCTTTGTCTTTTGCACTGATTTTCTCCACTGTCCTGTCATTACTGATGGGGTTATTTGTGAAGCCATCTCTTCCTATGAGTTGTTTGATTGTCCACCTCTATTGGCACTGAGTGTGCCTTCAGAGCTTAGATCTTATTCATTGTCTATGGAATTGTTTAATCCTGCACATTGTATGTCAGTTGTGCTGTTTGGCATGCAGGCAGTCATAGCTTCAAGTTGACATCTCATTTTTAGGTAAGCCTGGTTCTGCTGATGGCATGCTCACCTGCACTGTTTTTTTGATTGGTATGATAGATTGTCATGATGGATATACTGGACTATGAGGTTACGGTTATGGTTGAATACATTTCTACTGCTGCTAGTGGCACACAGTGTAGAAGTCTCCATTTGAGTTGCTAGATATGTTCGCAGTCTGTCCCATTTAACACAGTGGTATTGACAGAGAATGCAATGGATTGTATCCTCAATGTGAAGTTGGGAGTTTGTCTCCAAAAGGACTGTGCAGTGGTCACTCCTACCATTTAGATGATGGTTACATCAGTGATAGGTAGATTGATGAGGATGACAGGGTGGGCAAAAGGTCTGCCTCTGTGCACTGACACTAAATGGAAGTTTCAAATAAAGAATAAAACAGCCCTCATCTCCCCACTCCTACACACTTCCTGTGTCATATACATGCAAACTTATGCCACCTTATGGTGGCATGGTGGCACAGTGTTTAGCACTGCTGCCTCACAGCACCAGGGACCCAGGTTCGATTCCAGCCTCAGGTGTCTGTCTGTGTGGAGTTTGCACATTCTCCCCGTGTCCGTGTGGGTTTCCTCAGCGTGCTCTGGTTTCCTCCCACAGTCCAAAGATGTGCAGATTGATTGGCCATGCTAAATTGCCCGTGGTGTTCAGGAATGTGTAGATTAGGTGGGTTATAGGGGGATGGGTCTGGATGGGATGCACTGAGGTTCAGTGTGGACTTGTTGGGCTGAAGGGCCTGTTTCCACACTGTAGGGATTCTTATGTTCCCCACCCACCCACATAATCATTCATGCCTTCCATGCTGACCTATCTCCTTGTACCTATCCCCATGGACACTCATGCACTCTGTGCCTACGTATTGCCTTCAACCCATCCCAAAGCACTTTATAACTCCTTTGCCCTTCTACCTAGCCTTGGACATTTTTAATCCCTATGCCACTCTACCCACTCCCTTTATAGCTCCCAGTGCTATCTTTGCCCTTGTGCCTCTGATGTGTCCACTATATGCAATAAGTTTTCATTAAATAAAGATCTGTGTAAATTGCAGACATACTAGAAAGGATACTCATTCATAAAATCCCAATCACTACAAATGTATTCCTTTAATTACATAATGCCTTGTAAAAGCAAACATTTCATTCAAGTGCACAATCCTTTAAAGCAACAATAATTGGAATTAATTTTATTCTTCCACTTCCTGGAGTCCACAACTACTTGGAGTTGTCAAACTGCGATAATGGATGATTGTGAAATCAGTCTTGCAGAGCAATCCAATAATGGAAATCCTCAAGCTTTATGCCAAGAGATGGAGTGAAATAGCAAGCAATCACTCTGTTAACACTCCAGATATTATGTCCAAATACTTAAAGAACAGAAATTCTAAATGCTTTGAAAGCTTGACAGCTCCCTTTGACGATTGTTTTTGACAGTTGTGCCAGAAGAGGCTCTCCATCCTGGTGAAAACCAGGCCCTTTCTTAGTTAAAAAGGTTGTAGGGGAGGGAGATGCTGTTGATCTAACCTTGGTTTCTTTCAGCAGTTTATCCTGTTATTATGTATGCTGCAATAACCACAATGAAAGTTGGATCTAAAGTCTGGTAGACAGACACCAATCATTCAAACTTTGTCTTGTCTGAGATTGAATTGTTGGAACTGATCTCAGTCAGGTGAGTATGTAAATTTGGAGAAACTCCGCAGGTCTGGCAGGGTCTATGGGGAGAGAAGCAGAGCTGACATTTTGAATCCAGTATGACTCTTCTTCAGAACTGAACCGCTGTGTTTCTCCAGCATTCTCTGTGTATGTTTCATATTTCCAGCATCTGCAGTATTTAGTCTTTATTTGCATATTTAGTATTTAATCATACTCCCAGCTTCACTCCTGTAGATAGCGAATAGCGCTGAGGAGTCAGTAGTTGAACCACTCATCACAGAGTATCTGGTATCTTCCCTACTATTGTATTCTTGGTATTGATATAATTGTTCCGGTTCAGATTTCTTATCCATTTCACCTTTAGGATGTCAATGAAGCAGACTTGGTGAATGTAGGGCAACTGACGGTTGGAGGGTGGTGGCCAGGGTTCCTTTTTTTTAAGGTGGCCATTTCCCCAGGGTAATATACAATGACCCAATGTCTAAATGTTTTCCAGGTCAAAAATCACATGACATCAGGTTATAGTCCAACAGGTTTATTTGAAAAAGCAAGCTTTCACAGCTCAGCTCCTTCTTTAGGCAAAGTGTGAAAGGGAGGGCAGAAGACACAGAATTTATAAGCAGAAAGGTAGCAACCCTAAAACTGGCTGCCTCTTGTTGAATCTTTAATCAGTTAGGAAGGAGACTAGTGATTAAAATGCAAACTCCAGATTCCTCTCAGTCATTGTCCCTAGATAATTAAAGATTTTATCAATGTATACAAAGCAGTGACATCTCAGGTCAGACAATGCATTTTAGGTGTGAGGTCTTGCTTAGAATCTGGCTATGTTTTAAACTGGAGTCAGGTTTTACTGTTTGAGCAAAACAGAATGTATCTGCAACTACACAAACATCTTGGATGAAATAATGCGTGTGCCTGTGTGTGCGTGTGTGTGTGTGTGAGAGAGAGAGAAAGAGACTGTGTGTGTGTGCTTGAGACAGTGTGACTGTGAAGGTGTGTGTGTGTGAGAGAGAAGGTCTCTAAGTGTGTGAATGTGTGTGTACGTGTGCGTGTGTGTGGGAGTATATAGTGTGGTGGGGTCACCTGTAGTGTGACGTGAACCCAGGATCATGATTGAGGCCATCCGCATGAGTATGGAACTTGGCTATCAGCCTCTGCTCAGCGATTTTGCATTGTTGTGTATCTCGAAGTCCACTTCCGAGATGTCCTTGACCCCCGAAGTGTTCCCCCACTGGGAGGGAACACCCCTGCCCTGTTTTCCGTATTATGGTGTATTCAGGCAGGAGCTATTTGATGATCACAAATTGTGAATAAATTGAACGGTTTGGAATTATCAGTGAACAACTGCACTCTAATCTCATGTCAAAGGAGAAACATTTGATCAAGCAGCTGAAGGTGGTTTGGCCAAGGACACTGCCCTGAGAGCTCTTGCAGCGTTGTGATGACTGGTCTCTGACAAACACAACCATTCTCTTTTGTGTTTTTTTACTGTCTTTAGCCTGGGGTGGCGGGGGGAGTGCGTATGAGGCACAGCAAGCTGTGTTTACAACGCTTTCAAAAATTTCAATGGGGTAAAACTGCTATTGTGTGCACAACTGCACCTTCCCTTTAATATAGAAAAAAAATCAAACTTCACTCTATACAAGGTCTGAAGAATAACCAAAACAGTCTGCTTGAATCTTGTTTACTTCATACAATTTCTTGCTTTTGATTTAGTTGGCTTATAAAATGGAAGAGGTCAGTCATTTCAGGAAAAAAACACAAGTAGAGCTGAATCAGTAAAGGTTAATATTTGCACAGATTTTATTCTGAACTTGTTTAGCCTTTTTTAATTTGAATACTAAGGTGCCAGTTTCTTCTTTTTAATAAAGAAAAAGATATTTATGTTTGGGGTGCACAATGATACCTGGAGATGAATCATCCAAATGTAAATGAGAGTATTTTGTTTCACAGTTGGGAGAATCCATCACAGAAATAGCCAGCAACATGATGCTAGTGGATGAACACATACTGTGGATGGCCCAAAATGAAGAGAAGGCTTGTACTCGAATTGTGCAGTGTGTGGAATTCATTGCAAGTCTTGTGTTAACCAGCAATGCACAGGATATTTCAAAGGTAATCTTTCCAATGATGTACTTTTCAATTAATCAGAAATTTTAAATAGATTCTCTACATTTTCAAAAAATATGTTTCTATAAACTCAATAGTGCTTCACTTAGTGGCTGTTGTGTTCATTATTAAACATGTATTGTGCTACAAATGATTTAATGGACTATTGTCTGTAGGGGAAATATATTTGGCGAATCTTGATTTAAAACATTTTTTTTGTTTTCAATAGAATCTAATATTGTGGTTGGAATTTTTCTAACCCCCAGTTAGTGGGCAATAAGGTGCAATGGAGCTGGTAAATTTATTTGTTTGTGGAATGAGGATGTCGCAGGCTAGACCGGCATTTGTTGCCCATCCCTAACTATCTTAAGAGAAAGTGATGGTGAGTTGTCACCTTATACAGCTTCAGTCTGTGGTAGTACATCAGCAACACTGTTAGGCAACATTCCCCCTCTCGCAGCCACTGGGAAGATCTGTGTATCTCAATCAGCGTGACTTCCACAGACCTCTGAATTCTGCGCAGCGGCAGAAAAAATAAGACACGGAACATTGCTGTGAGGAAGGGAGTTCCGGGATTTTGACCCACTCAGTGATAGAATGGTGATACAGTCCCAAGTCAAAATGTTATGTGGCTTGGAGAGGAAACTTGAGGGGAACTACCTGAGAACAGCCTTCTGGGGAAACTGGAAGCATGCAGGTAATATAAATAATTAAGGGCCATGTCATAAGAAACTTGAAGGGTATGTTGCTGGAGTTTGACAGCAGTGGGAATGTGGCTTGTCTATGTCTTTGCAGATTTGGGAGCCACTGGGTTTTCATGCTTCGTGGCCCAGTAAGAGGGTTGGTGTGAGTACCACTGGCAAAGTCCTGACCCCACCTCTGGAGGGGAGCACCCCCTCAATCACAGGAGCCTGACTGCTTGCTCTCAGCAAAAACAAAATGCTAACTTCCCCACAGGGAAGGCTGAAAAGTGAGGTACCCTTTCGTTCTCCTTTCAGCCGTAGCCTGTGCTGTGGGCCAGAGGAGTGGAGAGAGAGCATACCATCTTTAATCGGGTAACTTGGCAATGTGACCCTGCTTTCTGACAGTTACAGTCACCAGACTCTAATCTGGACCCAAAAGCAAGAGTAGCCCTTCCTGAGAAAATCCCATCCACTTTCTTGACTGTGTCCAATTATTGATTGGATGAGGCAATTGTACTCACATAAGGTGTGGTTTTGCATTGTTCTTGACATTTTGTTCCCAGTAGTTCCTACATGTTACTGTATTTGTGGACTTTTGCCTAGTGATGGAGATTTGGGCCAAATAAGTGTTCAAGGTGAGGCAAGGCACTTGACTGGACAGTGTCCGGCCCAGTAGATTGTGGATGTGAGCAGTGGGTTTTTATTGTGTTTTTCATTATCCATTGGTTTTTCTCAGAGTAATTCAGGAGCTCAAATCTGAGGATGGAATGTCAGAAAGTGAGCCACACCTCCTCAGCTCTTATGTCAAGTTGCTTTGTTCGTGTTTTAGTTCAAAATTATTAGTTTGCACTGTATAGGCAGTCTGCGCCATCTCTCAATGCGAAACAATTCACTTCTTTGTGAAGGTGATTCCATTATAAAAGTACAACTTTGGACAAATTAAAATACAAACCTCATGATGAATGTCACATTGCAGCATCTAATTCTTGGGAAGGAAATGCTTGGGACCATCTATGAATTTTTTTCAACTTAAATTGTTTTGGCTGTTGTGTCTTAGATTAATCTCATGGATGAGATCCAGCTCTGTAGGTTTGAGAGTGTGTATTCTTGTTGTGTAATGTAGGTGAATTTTCTTTAAAGCACTTGGGAAATGAACAGCAAACCTTCTCTTGTAATTGCATTTCAGTACTATGTATATCTTTTGTCTTCTCTCTGGGGACTCTCATCAACTCTCATTTTACCTTTAGAATTTCAAACAAATATATTTTCCAAGTGATGAACAAACACACACAATAGTCATGTCATAATCCAGAAATACCTCCAACTTTATGTCATTAACCTTCCATACAATTGTCCATATAATCCAAATATTACAAAGGCTGACCTTCTAAGCCCTAAGCTAATTCTTTGTAAATAGCTTTTCTTAGGATATATAAAAGTGATGAACTGTGGTGTTTTCTGACTGGGTGATGGGGTTACTGAGGGAAATACAATGCATGCAATCTGCTGGAATGTCTCATGACTGTAACAGAACCTGCACAATTTCCTTTCTGTGGTAATCAATGGAAGGAGAATTGACCTGATTCTGTAATGGGTTTGCCTTCTGACCCTTACAGCGTTTGTCGCTGCAGTCTGTCTAGCCAATGCATAATCAACAGAGGTGAAGGATGCAAGTCTGTCCCTCAGTGCTTCTCGTTTATTGTTGGGAATAATAAGCAATCAGGCCTTTACTAACTGGTTTTACTTATGGTTATTTCACTAGAGATTTCACATTGCCTTTCTGATTGAAGAAGGATCAGGCTTTCAAATGTCTAAGAATCTTACACCTGGAAATTTTTGGATTATGTTTGATTCCTTAAGTGTAAAAAAGAAATAAAGCCATCATTTAAGGCAAAATAATCAGAGAGCATTATTTATGCTTGAATTATTTCTTACTCGAATCTATATTTTGACAAACTAGCTATTTAACTCCATTATAGTTTTTTGACGAAGTGTCAGTTTTCACTGAGGTTTTTTCTCCACAGGGCCTCGTGACCTTTCTCATTGCATCTTGTCAAGCTTGCTTTGTTGATTACCTACTGTGCCCCTATGGTGCTCTTCTCACCTCATTCTAGCCCTTTTCTAGCACAGCACTTCTAATCACTGGCCACAGTACCTTCCCTCTCTCTAGCGTCTTGCTGGTGTCAGTGGGATGACCATGGCTCAGGTGGAGAAGCAGGTTGGTCCACCATAAGGGACCCACGAGACCTCCTGAGAAAGACAGACAGTTCCGAGACCACAGAGGAAGCATTGCCAAGACTTCCTCTTGCACCCACCCTCTTCCTGTGCCGCCCCCCCTGCTCAAGTGCTGACACCTGAGTGGGAATGTCAGCTGAAGAACGTGTGGGAGTATGAGCTGGTGAGCATCTCCCTGCAACAGTTCTGCAGCTGACCAAAGGGGAATCACCCCAAATCACTGGCACTTGGAGTAATGTCTCACTTGTAATGTCTGCCTAATCCATGTGCCCTGAAGTTTTGGTGCTTGCTTTCCTTTTGGGCCACATTAGTCTATGCTTTGAGGCCTCTTGCCCCAGGCGGTGGAATTAATTTCTTAAATATTTTCTTCTTCCAAAATTCAGATGTTGCTATTGCAGAGTCAGGGACCCCTCACCTCAATATCAGTGTCTTACTCCAAGTGCAGGGCAGGACCTACTCCAGATTCCATCTCTTTCTGTTATTTGCATGTAAAGGACGGACAGGAGATTCCTATGTTACATCTCAAGCAAGATACCCCAAGAAATGGAGGCCACGTATTGAATCACGATTTGTGTTGATTTCCTGGATTTTCTGCATGCGATTATGGCAGAAGTATGATAGAAATTATACAGCCGTTAAGTATTATGGGTTGACTTAAAGAGGCAGACACAATACCTGGGCTGTCAACCATGGGCACATTTAGCGAATATCAAATATTTAATTATATTGAAAAATTATGCATTGATAAAGTGATAATGTTGGAAGTTGAATGGTTACTGTTGTATATGGTCTGATAGGGTTAATACTGAGGAGTTCCATAACCATCATCTGTTATGAACATGGACTGATACGGAGAACATCATAGGTCTTGAAACAGTAAGATCTAAATTCCAGGTTCTCCTCATAATTTTAGTAGCAATGCCTATCATACTGATATCACCTGTAACCTAGTTGCTGGTGTGCATTACTTCTTATTTGATACAAGAGCCTCTTCTAGTTAGACCAGTAAGTGGTTTTGCTTTACCACACTAGACCAATTTTTTTTTTCCGTAGATCCCTACACTTAAAGGGGAAACAAACCTACCATTTGATAGTGTGCACAATCAGTATAGCTACGCGAACAATTTGTATTTTGCCTGTTCGTCTACATTTAATTGTAACAATGAAATAGATTGTTATCTACTTAGGAGATTTTGTTGAACAAAAATCAGTCGCGTGGTCACCCTTACATTTTGGCTTTCTCTTTGTTTAATTTTGAAATACTGCCAATTCTTGCTGAGAAATAATCAGAAAGATTTGACCTTGAAAGATGTATATATCTCACAATGGTCTACCTAATGTCCTATCAGCTAAAATAAGCATCAAATGTTGAACATTGCCCGGCAGCAGGATCGACCTTGTGAATAGGATCACTGTATGATTATAGCACAAAAGGAGGACTTTCAGCCTGCTGTGTCTGTGCTGGGTCTTGGAAGGAACAATTTAGCTAATGTCTCAAACCTGTCTTTCCCCTGTAGTCCTACACATCTTGCCTTTCAGATAATAATCTAGTTTTCTTTTGAATCTAGTGGTTTAGCCTACCTCCATCACAGTCTCAGGCAGAGACCTCCAGCTGCATGGAAAAGGCTATTCCCCATGTGACCATTGTTTGTTTTGCTAGTTACCTTTAATCTGTGCCCCGTGGTTTTTGATCCTTCAACCAGTTGTTACAGTTCATTGGGCTAGGATGCATAAAATCAAGCCTCACTTTCCTGGAGGCATCATAAAAGGTAAAGATTTTTTCCCCCAATTTACTTGACTTTCAGATAAAAGTTGAAAGAAAGGAAAAGCTGGGTTTTGGTACTGAACAAAAAAAAATACAATTTATGGCAAGTAATTAGACTCTAGCTACAAGTAAATAGTTACAAACGGTATAGCACTACTAATTAAAATGCTACTGTGTCCTCTTACATCACACACACACACACACACACACACTCACTCTCTCTCTCTCTCTCTGTCTCTCTCTCTCAAGGGTCAAATAAGTTACGGACAGAGGAGAAAAACTGGAAAGTTATTTCAGTAGTCTTTGTTCCCAGGTACTGCTATTGAAATGCATCTTATAGCATATATCTGCTGGCCAGAACTTTGCTTCAGTTGTCTTTCTCCAGTTTCTCTGACAGGTTTTTGCAACACACAAGGTGACTGGTCCATGTATAGGAAGTCTCTGCCGAATCAGTTTGAAGTCACAGCTTGCAACAATTGTTGCAGGAAAGATAAATTGGTTTTCTTTAGGTGTACAGCAAATTTGACTGCAGAAAACAGAGTTACTGCTCCTGCGATGGGGAATAGGGAAGATGTTCACTCCTATTAAAGACGTTTGCTACTATAACAGGGCACTTGGATAAGTTCAAGGTAATCAGGCAGAGCCAATATCGTTTTTTTTTTCAAAAGGAAAATCAGTTTTAACAAATGTATTTGAATTCTTTGAAGAAGTGGCTTGTGCAATTAGGTAAAGGGGAACCAGTAGTTGTATTGTATATAGATTTCCAGGTGGCATTTGATCAGGTTCCACATCAAAGGTTATAATGGAAAATAGAAGCTGGTGGTGTAGGGGATAACACACTGGCATGGATAGAAGATCAGCTTGTGAGACGAAAGTAGAAAATTGGAATAAGTGCATTTTTTTAAACTGGCAGGATAACAAGTGGTATGCCACAGGGGTCGGTGCTGGGGCCTCAACTCCTTCCAAGTTAATTAAATAATTTGGATGAAAGGATCAAAGATATAATAAATAAATTTGCTGATGACTTCAAGATAGATAGGTAAGTGAGTTGTGAAAAAGGCATAAGGAGCTTACAAAGGGATATAGATCAGTTAAGTGAGTGGGTGAAGATCTGGCAAATGGATAACAGTGTGGGAAAGTGTAAAATTATCCATTTTGACAGAAAGATGATGAAAAGTAGTATAATCTAATTGATGAGAGATTGCAGAGCTCTGAGACGCAGAGAGATTGGGTGCCCTTGTGCACAAATCACACAAGGTTATTATGCAGGTATAGCAAGTAATCAGGAGAGCAATAGAATGTTATAGTAATTGCAAAAGGAATTGAATATGAGAATAGAGAGATTCTGCTTCAGTTATACAAGGCATTGGTAAGACCATGTCTGGAGTACTGTGTGCAGTATTGGTCACCATACATATGAAAGGATGTTAATGCCTTGAGAGCAGTTCAGTGAAGGTTGACTTGACTAATACCTGGAATGAGCAGATTGCCTTATGAGGAAAGGCTAGACAGGCTGGGCCTGTGTCCTCTGGAATTTAGAAGAGTCAGAGCTGACTTAATTGAAACATATAAGATCCTGAGGGGACTTGAACGATTGGATATTGAAAGCATATTTCCTCCTGTGGGAGAATCTAGAATTAGGCATTGTGGTTTAAAAACAAGGGGGTGCCCATTTAAAAGAGATGAGGAAGCATTTTCTTTTCCCCTGAGGTTTGAGAGACCTTGGAACTCTCTTCCTCAAAAGACAGTGGATGCAGGATCTTTAAATATTTTTAAGGCAGAGGTAACCAGTGGTGTATACAGGTTTAACATAGCTTCTTTGCTTTTGCACTTTCTGCCAATAATTGTAAAATCCAGGTTGTCAATGCTTTATTAACCATGATCTCAACTTGTCTTGCTGCTTTCAATGATGTACACCCATGTTACTATATACTTAGGTCCTTCCCCGTTAGAATTGCACCCTGAAGTTTGTGTTGGCTGTTTGCTTCTTTCTTATTTACGTTTATCACTTGACCTCTCCCTGCATTAATTTTCGTCTGACACTTGTTGCCCGTGCCACTCACCTATCTAATATTATCCTTAATTCATAATACTTCCTAGATTGGTGTCATCTGCCAGTTTTGAAATTGTGACCTGTACATCAGGTCTAAGTCATTGATATAGCTATCAGGAAAACCGGTGGCCCTAACACCAATCACTGGGAAACTCCGCAATAAATTTTCCTCCAGTCAGGATAAAGCAGAAATCACCACCACACTCTGTTGCCTATTACTGAGCCAATTTTAGATCCATGTTGCTACTACCTCTTTTATTCCATGGGCTCCCAACTTTGCTCATGTTCGCATGTGGCACTTTATCAAATGCCTTTTGGAAGTCTATTTACACCATCAATGGCATTGCCCTCACCAATACAATCTGTTATCTCATCAAAAAACTCAAACATATCAGGTTAAACATGATTTGCACTTAAAACTGCATGTTTTTTTTCTTAATTAAATCCAATTCACGCAAGTAGTTACTAATTTTGGCCAGAATTATCATTTCTGAAAACTTGCTCATGACCAACATTAAACTGACTGACTTTATCCTGTTTTTTGTCAAAGGTGTAACATTTGCAGTTCTCCAGTCCTGAGGCAGCATCCTGAATCTGACCAGAGCTGCCTCAGTTTTCATTCTCACTTCCCTCCCTGAGTGTTCTTTGGTACACCACATCCTGTCTTTGTGTGTATTCAACTGTAAGTATAGTCCATTATCCAATGCCATGTCCTTATCAGTTTTAGACCCTTGAAGCATCTGAATTACCTCCTATTCCATTATATCCTATACAGCACCTTCTTGCTAAATACTGATGCAAAGTATTCATTGAATATCTCAGCTATGCCTGCCACCTCCATGTATAAATCCCTGTTACCACTGTTCTACCATTTATATGCTTGTAGAAGACTCTGGATTCCCTTGAAATTCAGCTTCCAGTCACTTCTTAATAGTCCTTTTGGTTCTTTTATTTCCTTTTTTGAGATCATCTTGGGGAGGACAGCGAGCCCAGCAGAGGAGAGATAGAGCCCAGCATGGCAGGGAGGGAGAACCCAGCAGCGGGGGAAGAGCGAGGCCCTGTAGGCCCAGCAGTGAAAGATGTCACCTAAGGATTAATGACTTCGTCATTGATTGTTCCGGTGGCGGCAGATGGGCATCACAGCAACATTGACCGCAGCAATAGTCTTCAATGTTGATGGACCTGGTGTGGGCAGTGGCGAAGGTGAATTGGCCCGGTAGCTAAAGATGCCACCTGAGAATTGGCAACTTACTCATCGGCTGTGCCCGGTGCTGGTGGTGGTGAAACAATAGTGGAAGGGCGCCCCAGCAACATTGACTGCAGTAATAGTCTCCGACATTGGTGTGGCCAGCATAGGCAATGGCAATGATGAATCAGCCCAGTGGCGAAAGACAGTGCCTGAGGATCAGTGACTTCAATGTCAGTTGGGTGTGGCAAGGTGGTGGTAGTGGTCCTGAGCCAGATCAGAACTCATACATAGGTGGACTTCTTTTTAAACTATGTTTTTCATTTTCTCTTATTCTCAAACTATCAAAATGGCGCCAGATTATGGCGACAACTGAAAGCTTTTCTCTGTATTTTATTGTATTTCCTTGTAAAGTATCCATGACAATAAATCATTCATTTATTCATAAATTCATCACTATCGCTTAAATCTTCCTCAACGAACAAACATTTGATCCACTCAGCCTACCTCATTCCAAAAAGGCAGGTCCAGCAATTCCCCCTTTCTTATTGGACTGGAAACATTCAGCCCTTAAAATATGTTTCAGAGATAGTAGAACTGCAGATGCTGGAGAATCTGAGGTAACAAAGTGTAGAGCTGGATGAACACAGCAGGCCAAGCAGCATCAGAGGAGCAGGAAAGCTGACGTTTCGGGCCTACACCCTTCTTCAGAAATTCTTTAGAATTAAAATTAAATTTTACTGTCACATGTACCCAAGTACAGCAATACAGGAGTACAGTGACAAGTTTACAATGTCGCTATTAATGGTACCATCTAAGGTACCTAGGTACAAAATCTTAGGTAAAGAGTAGAAAAATAAAGAAATAAGTTAAAAGTTCAACATTATAGTTCTTGTCAATATAATGTGGTACATAGAAAGTAAAGTTAAAAGTTCAAAATTACAGCCCTTCTTGAGCCATGGGACTGCAGTCACTCCACACTGGCATTCCCCACGAGGGCTCGATCTTCCTCCAGCGTTGAGTTGAGTTTCTCGATCCCTTAGCCTCCGCACTGCCATCTCGCCACTGACTGCCACCCGGTCTCTCTCCTGTGCAGGGCTTGATTTCTCGATCCCTGTACCGCTGCACTACCACACCAACCGCCATCTGGGCTCACCAGCCGCCTCGCCACAGGTCACCGGAGTCTTCATATGGTGCCACTCGGGCCCCTAGTTACTTCCACGAAGCCACCAACTGCCAGAGCTCTGCCAAGAGACACCAACCATCTGGTGGACAACTGGCAAAGTCTCGCTGTAGACCCTCAGCCACTGCTATTGCCGTCAGTGCTTCCATGACCGAGCTCCCTCCAGAATGTAAGTGGAGGGAAGACTAAAAAAAACTTTTAGGAAACGAGAAAGGAAGAAATAAAAGCGATCAGAGAAAACAAGCTCCGGCTCAGGAGCCCTACTCTCCCACCATCTTGGATTTGGAGTCTGCAATCCAAACACACAGCTGTAGCTATGTTAATAAGTGATTTGGTCCATAAAATTTGATTATTTATTTAAGCTCATACTGTAATATAATAATGAACATGGATTTTCTGTGCGACATCAGAAAATCATATAATTGTAAGCATTTGCTACCAGCTGCTGAAAGGATTCATGTAGTGTGTGTAAAGCAGTTTTACAACATACATTTGAATCCTTCAGGCAAGAAAATGTTAAAATTGTATTTCAGATCTGTGGGAGGTTATGAAAGATATTCTTGCCTAAATAGTTTTAATTATTAAAATGTTCACAGGAATATACACTTAAAATTGTGCTTTCTCAGTTGAACAAATGCAAGATGTAACCTGTAACCTCTTGTGTTCTCACTAAAAGGGGAGCAGTTTGCATTCTGCAGGTAATAATTCTATTAAATATTTCAGTTTTCCTAACCATGTTTCATTTTTATTCATGCACATCAGCCTGTGCCTACCTTTTTTCTGTCAAAGCAGATTTGGTATTAGAATGCACTTTGCATATAAATGCCGTTTGATTATGCAAACTACAAAAATGCTAACTTGAATTTTATTGATTGAAGTCCAGGTTCTGTAAGAAGACTCTACTGCTCAGTCATTTGTACAATAATTATTACTCTGTTTTGTGTAACTTATATTCAGATGTGTGTCTTTGCCCTTTCTTAATTTGTCTGGGTGAACCTTTCCTGTCTTGTGTCCATTAAAGCTGAAATGAATAAGGTTTAACACAGACTGTAAATAAAATAAAGCAGTGTTTCGACAACAATGTCCCGCGATGCTGAACAATTTCAGTTCATCTCGGATGACTGCCAATCAGCAATTAATGATACTGGATTGGCTCATTGAGAATTCATGGTTTTCCCTGAGATTGAAAAATAATATGAAAAGAAAGCAAAAGATGTCAGTTAAAAAGGCAAAATGACAACAATGAAAAGTTGCCACATCAAGTATCCTATATCTTGGGTTACTTGCCATTTTACCGCTAGCTCCATTGATTTTTTTTCTCCTATGTTCTCGCCAGGTTTCCATGAATATAGCACTGGAGGCCTTCATGATCAAACCAGCTAGTTTCACAGGCATGACATGCACTGCCTTCCAGAAAATGGGTCTGCATCCAGGGAGATCATTGATCCATGACGTGGCTAGACTGGATTGGGAGGCCAACTATCGTCGAGATCAACATCTGAATTTCAAATGCAATACAGGCAATCTAGCCAGTTCTCTTGTAAATTTCCCAGTTAAGGTAAGGATGTTTGTGGTGGGCAAGTGAAGGCAGGCATTTTGATGCACCTAACTCTCAAAATGCCAGGCTGGTTATTTTCTTGATTAACCTCACAGTCCTGAAAGAACCTTCCTAACCCAAGGCATTAACTGCAACTAAGAACATTTGGATTATAGTAAGTTTGTAAAATTATAATGTGATATGTATAACTTGTTACAGTACTTGTATGAATTATATTCATGAATATGAAGACAAGCTTCAGCATTCAAACGGTGAGAAAACGATGTGTCTTTTGTTCTGTCAGGTATGAAAATCATCTAATTTTCCACATTAGTACATTGCAGTATAATGAAAAGCAGTTTAATTTAAAGTGGATAAAGTAACATTTCTGTATGACATGATTATTTTGCATAATACTGATTAAGGTAATTAATATTCACGGTTTTGAAAGGAAAAAGAAATACATTTGTTTCTAAAATCATCTAGAAACATCTAGCAACTTATTGTACAATGATTTATGGTGAAATGTGGTTTCTATATAAGTAAGTAAGCAACTGGATAAACAAAATACTTGTGGTGTTTCAAGGAAAACAGCTTGATGAGTTCAGTGCTTTTTGGTCAAATCCAGTTAAGGATACTCTTACAAATATAGCATGCGATCAAGATCAATCAATTCGTAATGTAAAGGAGGCAAATTAGGCATGATGAGTTATCACGGGACTAGTCTATCTCTTTCCAGGTCTTCAAACAGTTGCCAATTGTTACTCCAAATCATAGAACAATATGGCACATTTGATTCATTATACTTCTGGCAGTGCTGCCTCTTTTCTAGAATACTGAAAATTCTCTCTACTTAAATATCCAATTCCCTTTTGAAAGTTGTTGTTGAACCTACATCCACCATCCATCATGTATTTCAGATTACAACAACCTACTTTGTTTAAAAAAGAATTTCTTCATGTCACTCTAGGGTTCGTCTGCCAACCACCTTAAATCAATGCCCTCAGTTGCTCCTTACGAACTGTATCAAAACTGTACATGATTTCAAACACCTTTATTAGATCTCTTCTGAGCCTTCTTTGTTCTCTGCAGAAAAACCCAAGCGTCTCAAGTAAGCCCATATAATTTCTGTTCTTCACCTGTAGTACTATTCTGTAAGTTCTCCTCCAAACCAGTCACCATCCTGATTTAGGAATATATTGCCATTCCTCAGTGTCACTGGATCAAAATCTGGGAAACTCTCCCTCAGGGCATTGTGGATCTACCTGCACCAAATGGACTGTAATGCTTCAAGAGGGTAACTCATGACCACCTTCTCAAGGGCATCTAGGGAGGGACGATAAATGCTGCACAGCCACATGAGTGATTTTGAACAAAAACAAAGTTGCCGGAAAAGCTCAGCAGGTCTGGCAGCATCTGTGAAGGGAAAAAACAGAGTTAATGTTTCGGGTCCGGTGACCCTTCCTCAGAACTGATGGTGGCTGTGAAAACGTCAGTTTATATGCAGAAAATAGGGAGGTGGGTGGGGTAGGGAATAAACGATAGGATAGAGCCCAAAGAGAGAGAAAGACAATTGAACAGACAAAGGAATTGCTAACAACCAGGCTGGGAGGGTGAATAGTTGTTAATGGAGACTGTTAGTGACTAACAACAGCGGGTGTGTAATGGCAGGCTATGTGGTAACAAGACCTGGTGTGTGGGGTGGGGGGCTGGGACATGGGAGAGTTTAGGCCCTAAAATTATCGAACTCAATATTGAGTCCGGAGGGCTGTAGGGTCCCCAAGCGGAAAATGAGGTGTTGTTTCTCCAGCTTGCATTGGGCTTCGCTGGAATACTGCAGCAAGCCAGAGACAGAGGTGTTGGCCAGGGAGCAAGGTGGTGCATTGAAGTGGCAGGCAACAGGTAGTTCAAGGTCTTTTTTGCGAGCCGAACATAGATGTTCTGCAATGCGGTCGCCAAGTCTACATTTCGTTTCCCCAATGTAGAGGAGGCCACACTGTGAGCAGCAAATGCAGTAGACCAGATTCAATGAAGTGTTGCTACACCTGGAAGGTGTGTTTGGGCCCATGAGTGATCTTATTTTGTTTTAATTCCATTAAATCTTTTCTGCAGCCTCCCAAGGGCCTTGACATCTTTCCGAATGTGTAATCCAAATACGTAACTGGAAATGAACATCTTACTCCAGCTGAGGTCTAAGCTGTGTTTTAGATAGAACTAACACATCTTCCATTTTGAGATAACAAGGTGTAAAGCTGGATGAACACAGCAGGCCAAGCAGCATCAGAGGAGCAGGAAAGCTGACATTTCGGGTCTGGACCCTTCTTCA
>NC_063351.1:17810129-17814309 GCF_021869965.1 Rhincodon typus | reverse complement strand
GGTCTGGACCCTTCTTCATTTCTGAAGAAGGGTCCAGACCCGAAATGTCAGCTTTCCTGCTCCTCTGATGCTGCTTGGCCTGCTGTGTTCATCCAGCTTTACACCTTGTTATCTCAGATTCTCCAGCATTGGCAGTTCTTACTATCTCTACGTCTTCCATTTTGTTTTTGTGCTCTTAGCCTTTCTTAATAAAGGCAAAGATCCCATGTTTCTCCTATTAATAGACTTCTCACCTTTCACTGCCACTTTAAAAAAATGTTTATATACATGTGTTGTCAAATTTTTCTGATCATGTACCTTTTATAAAATTGTATTATTTGGTTAATAGTCTTACTGACTGGTATCACTTTACATTTCTCTACATTAAATTCCACTTGTCACATGGATGTCCATTTCTGTCTGTGTCTTCCTGGAATCTGTTACCACCTGCATTGACACTTACCACATTTGCAAATCTAGTCATTTGCAAACTTTGAAATTCTGTCTTCTGCACCCAAGTCTCGGTCATTAATAAAGATTAATGATCATTAAACATCACTGTCTTCTTCCTTGCAAGCTGCAAAACAACCATTCACTACTACTGTCTTCCTGTCCCTCGGCTAAATTCATATCCACCTTGCTACTGTCCCTCGAATCCCACGAACTTCAACTTGGTTCAATTAGCTTACTTTCATCAATTTCTGTGGGTTGATGCCATGTTTATTCTACATTTATTTGAATCTATCAGAGTACATTTATTCTCTCATTTCCCTCTCTTTCTTTTGTCAGCATCCACCAAGATTCCCCATGGTCTCAATTATTCTCACTATGAGAAATCTATGTATATGCAAAATATTTACTCCTCCCTTATGAATCACTTAACGGTTCACTTTCTCATGCTAACTTAATATGCGGCACTGACTGTAGCAAAATGTAAATCTTTTTGGATAGAGTGCACTTCACACAAGGGTAAAATCAAACTGATCCTGTGCATCTTATCACGACAAGATATATCACTCCATTTTTGTATTTGCTTTCTATTGGCATTTTGTAGCAATAATATTGCATTTGCAGTCTCTTCCAGAATTAATCCATGAAGAGATTTTGGTGTTTCAGTACAAAAGCCCAATGATTAATTAATTGTTTATTTGTGCATTAATGGGTCTCTGCTTTGAATGTTTGATGTGGTAAATAGCTTCATTTGATGAGATACTGTCAATAAAAGCTATAGAGTCAGAGATCGACAGCTCAGAAAAAGGCCGTTTGATCTATAAAGTCCACAGCGGTCAAAAACAACCATGTAACTACTCTAATCCCATTTTTCCAATGCTTAGCCCATAGTCTTGTATGCCTTGGGGCCGCAAGTTTACATTTAAATTCTGAGACGTTATGAAGATTTCTGCCTCTAACATCCTTACAGGCAATGAGTTCCAGAATCCCAGTGGAATGCTACGGGTAAAAAAATAATTTCCTCACAACCCCTCTAAACCTCCTGCCCTTACTTTAAATCTCTGCCTCCTGGTCATTGATCCCTCCATGAAGTAGAAGTGTTTCTTCCTGTCTATGGTGCTCATAATTTTATACATTTCAATCTTATCTCCTCTCAGTCTTCTCGGCTTGAAGGCAAACAACACCAGTCTGTCTAATCTCTCTTCATAACTCAAACTAGGCAATGTCTTGATAAATCTCGTCTGCACCCTCCCCAGTGCGATAACATTTGTTGTAGAAGGTGGACTCCAGAACTGCACAGATTACTCTAGTTGAGGCTGAACCGAGTTAATTAGAAATGGTAGCAAATTTTGATTAAAAGGCAATCCCTATTGAAAAATAGCGAGGAAAAATTTCTTTAAACGATGAGGAGTTAAATGCAGAACTCAGGAATATTTGAGATGAAGAGCACAAATATAAGATTTAGTACCTGCAAACATTGCTGACACATAATATGCAAGAATTTAACTTAAGCATTTTGTCTGCATAAAAATGAAAGTCTGGATAAAAATCAACAGATTTCCTAAATTGAATCCAGCCTAGTTGTAGCTTTAGCAATTCACAATGGGCAGATATGGATGCTGTTGAACAGAATGGTATTTGATCTTTTCATTGTCTTATCCTGAAAGCGTGTAAATTTTTTATGATAGAGTAAGTGTCAAAATGTTTTGTGATGTGAGCGTGATTGCTCTTGACTTCAAGGCTGCATTTGATTGAGTGAAGCATTTAAAGAGCCCTGGAAAAACTAGAATCATGTGAAAATCTGGTGTCAAACCTAACACAAAGGATAATAGTTGTGGTTGTTAGAGATCAGGCATTTCAACAGCAGGACATCTCTACAGGAGTTCCCCAGGATTGTGTTCAAGTCCCAAACAACTTCAATTGCATTATCAATATACCTCTTTCCACGATAAAATCAGAAATCATTCACTGATGATTGCACAATGTTCAGTACCCTTCATGATTCCTCAAATACTGAAGCTATCCAAAACCTGGACAATATTGAGGCTTGAACTGACAAATGGCAAGTAACAGTCATACCACACAAATGCCAGGTAATGGTCATCTCCAACAAGAGACAATCTGCCATTGCCTCTTGATGTTCACTGACATTACCATTGCTGAATCCCCCACTAACCAATACCCTGGGGGTAGCCATTGACCAGAAATTGAACGATATTTGCCGTACAAATACAGGCTACAGGAGCAGGTCAGAGGCCAGGGATCATGCAATGAATAAACTGCCTGCTGGCTCCCCAAAGCAATCCTCGAGGCACTAGTCAGGAATGTGACAGAATTTACCTACTTGCCTGGATGAGCATAGTTCCAACAACTGAAGAAACATGACACACACACCCCGCCCCACATACACACACACACACACCCCGTCCCACACACACACACACACCCTGCCCCACACACACACACAAAGCAATCCGCTTGATTGACACTACATTTACAGACACTTACTCCCCCAACCACCGAAACACAGTAGCAGCAACGTGTACCATTTACAACATTCACTGCAGCAGTTCACAAAGGCTCCGTAAGCAGCACATTGCAAACCCGTCTAAAAATCCAATGGCAACAGATACACAGGAATGCCTCTACCTGTATGTTGCCCTCCATGTCAATCACCATCCTGAATTGGAAACGTCTTGCCATTGCTTCAGTATCATTGGCTCAAAATCCTGAAGCTCCCTCCCTAACCCCATTGTGGATATATGTCCAGCCAGTGAATTCATGTCTCATGGATGAATTCAAAAATGGTATTGAATATGAAGGTGTTAACCTGAAGGTCTGCCTACTCCATATTGAGCATCAGGCAGTTACAGGCAGTTTGAGTTGGCATGGTCTCCTACCTCTTGTTAGCAACAGTTAATAAACCTAAAAGTTAATGTAACCTGTATATCATACTGCGTATAATAGACTATATCTTGTTACCTAAGACAAAAGTATCTTCTACTGAAACTCACTCATGGTCTACCCTCCACCACAGCCTACCAAACAGTCTCTTAGACTAGCATAGGAAGGAAGATTGCTGGTGGCACTCCACCCTGACCATAACGGGTTGGTACCCAGGCATCACATTATAATGAGGTGACAATACTGATTTTCTCATCCCTCTTTAGGGGAGGTGATGGTCTTGTGGTATGATCACTAGACTATTAATCCAAGGACCTTCAGGTAATGTTCTGGCTACCTGGTTTGAATCCTGCCATGGCAGATGGTGAAATTTGAATTCAATAAAAATTTGGAACTATGAATCTCATGGTCATGAAACCGTTGTCAGGAAAAACCCATCCTACATGGCCTACATGTAACTCCGGACCCACAACAATGTAGTTAACTCTTAACTGCACTCCAGAAAGTAAGAATGGGCAATAAATACTGGCCTAGCTAGCAAAGTACACATCACATGACAGATTTTTTAAAAAAACCTATAGAACAATGAAGATTCTTCTTAACTGTGTAAAGGAGAGTAAATAGCCTCAGTAGAGCAGAGATGACTTAGAAGATTAGGTAAAAAATGAAAGAATTGTGGATGTTATAATTCACAAACAAAAACAGAAGTTGCTGGAAAAGCTCAGCACCCCTGGCAGCATCTGTGAAGAGAAATCAAAGTGAATGTTTTTGGGTCCGGCTGAAATGTTAACTTTGATTTTTCTTCACAGATGCTGCCAGGGGTGCTGAGCTTTTCCAGCAACTTCTG
>NC_063351.1:17793713-17810029 GCF_021869965.1 Rhincodon typus | reverse complement strand
TCTTCACAGATGCTGCCAGGGGTGCTGAGCTTTTCCAGCAACTTCTGTTTTTGTTGTAGAAGGTTAGGTAGATAGATTTCATTTGAAACCTCTAATGGAGAAGTATGAGATGGTGCTCCTCAATAGGTAGAATAGAAGAGGGGGGAGGAGAAACAAGAGGCATGTTCAATTAGCAGTTAGGAAGGCAAATGCAACGTTAGCATCCTTTTCAAGGGGGCGAGAATACAAGAGAAGAGATGTACTCCAGAGGCTCTGGCCAGATTGCATTTGGAATATTGTGAGCTGTTTTTCGTAATGCGCAGGTGGTGGAGGGGGTCCAGAGAATTCACTGTTGTTATGTGCAGTTCTGTACCCCACATCCAACAAGATAGAGAGAGAAAGTGTGTCATTGAGTATGATATATTTGGGTGAAGTGCCTGTCACAGTTAAATAGTGACAGTGCGTGCATGCCGTTGAGATATGGGTGCAAGGCTTGCAACTCTTCTGAGGTTGTTGGATGAGATGAAGTCGTGAAAGTAAAGTATGGGACTAAAGCAAAATAGTGCAGATGCTAGAAATGTGAAATAAAAACAGAAGATTCGGCCAGTGCTCCGCAGGCCTGGCAATATCTGTTGAGAGAGATACAAAGTTAACAAATGGTGATCGACCTGAAATGTTTACTCTGTTTCCCTCTCAAATTGATCTAAAACATTAACACTCTTTTTCTCTCAACAAATATTGCCTGTTGATCAGCTCCTGAACTTTCTGCTTTTATTGATGTGAAGTATGAGCCATGTTTTTATTTGCTTGGTGCAGGGTTGATGAACGGAGCAGTGTGTGAGACTAGTTACATAGAACATAGAATCCCTACAGTGTGGAAACAGGCCCTTCGGCCCAACAAGTCCACACCAACCCTTGGAGTATCCCACCCAGACCCATCCCCCTATAACCCACCTAATCTACACATCTCTGAACACTACGGGCAATTTAACATGGCCAATCCACCTAGCCTGCACATCTTTGGACTGTGGGAGGAAACCGGAGTACCCGGAGGAAACCCACACAGACACGGGGAGAATGTGCAAACTCCGCACAGATAGTCGCCCGAGGGTGGAATTGAACCCGTGTCCCTGGCGCTGTGAGGCAGCAGTGCTAACCACTGAGCCACTGTGCCGCCCATATTTGTATGGATATGGCATTGAGGACGCATTTGTTAATCACTTGTGTGAGATCATTGAACTTCCTCCTGCGCTGCATTGGATCCAGATCCACTGTGCTGGTTTGGACCGTTTCAGCTACCTTTGTTGTGTCTGTCTGGGAGGCTTCCTGGTGCCCTGTGGGTAGAGGACCCCTCTCCTTCTACACCAAAGGCCTCAATGACTGCATCAGAG
The DNA here is from genome assembly GCF_021869965.1 of Rhincodon typus. Taxonomy (NCBI): domain Eukaryota; kingdom Metazoa; phylum Chordata; class Chondrichthyes; order Orectolobiformes; family Rhincodontidae; genus Rhincodon; species Rhincodon typus. The sequence continues at coordinate 17,808,659 of NC_063351.1, read as the reverse complement.
AACGTTGCAGCTTATTCTCTGCCCTATTGCCTCATTAATCAGAGTTTTTCTTCGGCAACTAGTTCCAGAACCTGCGGCAGCCAAAATGCATCTCTCCTTTTATGAGAGATGGTACGAACTGCCGATGCTGGAGTCAGAGATAACATAGTGTGGAGCTGGAGGAAGACAGCAGGCCAGGCAGCATCAGAGGAACACAAAAGCTGATGTTTCGAGTTGGGACCCTTCTTCAGAAAAAAAACCCAAAACGTCAGCTTTCCTGTTCCTCTGGCCTGCTGGGTTCCTCCAGCTCCACACTGTGTTATCTCCTTTTATGAGTTCAGGCGAGTTTTAAGCAGTGCTATCCTTAAATGATCTTAAGCCCCACATTTGCCAATTTTGTGCTGCTTACCGATTTGTGGATAGGTCCCACCAACTGTAAGTGTGCTTTTTATTGGGTTCTGAGGAAGGGTCATGGACCAGAAGTGGTGACTCTGATTTTTTTTCTTCACAGATGCTGCCACACCTGCTGAGCTTTTCCAGCATCTTCTGTTTTTGTGCTTTTTATTGACTGGATGCAACAGACGGAGGTCAAATCTTACAAGTGGCTAACAGAACCTAAACCTAGATTGCACTAATTAGAGTGAGGTTTTGGACCCTTTACAAGAGAAATGCACCAGCTGAATCAGGGTTGTAATTTTCCCAGGAATCTTCACGTAATGTCAAAAATTATGGAGGTATTCAGCACCAACTTGTCACAGGGCTTTTTACAGAGCTTGGCACTCATAAACTTCACTGTGGTCGCGATGGTCAGCTATATTTATGTATTTGTGGATTTACCACAATGCAGCCTCTGTCAGCCGGCACCATCATGTTCATTGCAGCATTAAGTACATTGTAAGTACATTGGATGCTCAGACTGAAGTCATGCATGGTCAGCCTGCTGCCATTGTGACTGCCAATTGATTCCAGTGTGCAAAAGGGTTTGCAATGTGTCACACCACTCTCCAGCTTGTTACTCGGTTAATTGAGGTGCCACTGTCAGCAAGTGGCAGTATCTATTTGGAGCATAAGCCCTTCCCCTCTCGCAGGAACACAGCTCTTGTCCTCCCTCAGCTGCGAGTCAACTGATGAACTGATGGAGATAGTGGAGAATGTAGCTGGGCTTTCTGGGACCAAAATTGTTCCAATGCCATATGTAGTTTCTTCCAATGAACGTCAGAAGTCTTCTAGCAGTCATGCTGTAGCCACTGGGATGACTTTGTATAGGAGCATAAAGACAGACAAAAGTACGTGGAAGAAAGACAGTACTGTACATACAAGAATGCTTAATTACTTTTGTCTTTGGCTTGGAATCGTTTCATTTATAACTTTGTTTGGAATGGTTATGTTTTCATTGAATTGTTATATTATGACCAGCCTACCTTTGATCATCAAAGGGAAGAAAAGATGGAGGATTGATGATGAATGAGCACTTCAGATTATGATTACTGATATTGTTCACAGCTGAATTTTTGCTGCCAGCCCAACAGGACGAGGCTGTATAGGATGTCCCCCTACTTCCTCTTCCTCATGCTCTTCGTCCAGAGCTGCTGGCTGTAGGGACATTGGCAAGGGCTGTCCTGATGATAAGACTCTGCTGCATGCAATACATCACAACGTATCTTAACAGCCATTCTACTGAGTGCTGCAGGACTGCTAGAATGGTCCAGGCAAAATGAATCCTTTAGGCAGTTACGTATAATTTGTTTACTTGAGTAACTCTTCAGTAATTCTTCTATTTGGTAACTATAATACAAGCACATTCGGATACAGTCACCACCTCACCTAATAGAAATTACCATCCAACTGAACAACTATTTCTACAGTCCTGGGTACATGATTGTCCAAATCCTCACTGCCCTGCAGCACACAGTATCACTATATTTGATACTTTGCAATAGCGACAATATCTCAATTGGCTGTTTCACTTTGTACTTCTGTGTATTTATAGATTTCCTCCTGGGGTTCAGTGCAGATTTGCATGCAGCTCTGAGATCGCAAAGCACACATTGTGCATGCATCAGCTTGCAATTTGGCAAGTTTTCTCATTGGGGAGTTTTGAGAATTAACCTTTTGCAAATTTAATTTCCCACTATGTATTCTACCTTCATTAAATATAGATGCAAGAAACTAGAAGAAAGTAGAAAATTATGGTTTGCGCAGAAGGTTGAACATTCTGAAATGTTGTCCAATCTGAAAAATAGAGCAGTATGTATCATCAGAACTTCCAAAGAACTGCAGAGAATTTTTCAGAAACCAGAATTTCTATGAGTATTAATCATGAAATTTCCTGGAATTTGTAGTAGCAGGACTCTGATGGTATCTCCTGTTAGTCAGACAGGGCCTTGTACGCTTAGGTTTTTAAAAGAAAATTGCCATTAGTTGATGAAAGAGCAAATTGATAACAGGGCCATGGGGAAAATAATATCTGGGACTAGGGTGAACAGGGCAAGTAACTACATTTCGTTAACTAATCAGATTGAAGGATTATAAAATTATCAGCAAAATGACGGAGAAAGAATTTGAACTTAACGGCCATGAATTCAATATCAAATCAGGTATAAATAGACAAATAAAAACGTTGAAAGAAAGCTAGACTTAAAAGTGAGAGAACACAGATGGAGAGAAAGAGAAAGTAAATATTCAAATTTAGTGTTTTGAAGATCTCCAAACATTAATACCTGAAGAAATGGACTCCACATTTGAAATTGTTCATTTTCAATGTCAGAGAGTTTGGCTGTAATTAACAATTATCATTTTTAGAATTCATTCAGGGAATATTGGCTTTGCTGGGCCATCCCTAATTGCTGTTAAGGTGCTGCTAAATGGCCTCCTTGCTGCTACCATCCATGTGCTGTAGGTAGACCCACAATGCTGTTTGGGAGGGAATTTGGACCTAGCAACACTGAATGAACAGTGATATATTTCTAAGCCAGAATAGTCAGTGGCCTGGAAGGAACTTACAGGTGGTGGTGTTCCCATGTATTTGCTGCCTTTGTCCTTCATAATGGTCAAGGTCATGGATTTGGAAGGTGCTGTCTATGGAGCCTTGGACATTTCTGCAGTGCATCTTGAAGTTGGTACACACTGCTGCTACTCTCACTCAATGATGCAGGGAATGAAGGCTTATGTGGTGCTAATCAAGCCGACTGCTTGGCTCTGAAGGTGTCAAGCGTCTTGAGTGTTATTGGAGCTGCACTCATCCAGACAAGTGGAGAATATTCCATCACACTCCTGACTTGTGCCTTGAACATTGTGAACCGGAGTCAGGATGTGAATTACTCATTGCAGGATACCTAGTTTCTGACTGGCAGCAAGAGCGGGAGCAGGCAGCACAGGCAGAGTTGTGGGGGAGATCAAGCCTGGAGTGGGGGAGCTCATGCCTTTGTGAGGCATGCGAGCCCAGCACAGCCAGGTGCCTATGTACCGTGTTGTTGAACTGTGAACTGTCTTTCTTTGTTTTTCTACTTTCTACTGTAATGTTTAACTTTTAACTTTGTTTTCTTTTATTTCTGCATTGTACCAAGGAATCTGTACCTAGGTATCTTCATACATAAGATGGCACAGTAAATGGTGACTTGTAAACTTTACATCGTACTCATGTGAGTACGTGACAATAAACCTAATTCAATTTAATTCAATATATGGCAATTTCCATTCATTTCTAGTTAATGGTAACCCCCAAGATGCTGTTAGTGGAGGAATTCGGTGCTGATGATGCCATTGAAGGGACGATGAGTAGGTTCTCTCTTTTTGGAGATGGTCATTGCCTGGCATTTGCGTGGTGTGATTGTTATTTGCTGCTTGTCAGCCCAAGCCTCAATATTGCCCAGGCCTTCTGTATTTGAAAATGGACTGCTTCAGTATCTGAGGAGTGATGAATGGTGCTGAATGTTGTACAATCATCAGTGAACGTCCCCACTTCTGACCTGATGATGATGGGATTGCTATTAATGAAGTAACTGAAGCTGGTTGGGCCTAGGACACAATCCTGAGGAACTCTTGCAGTCACACCCTGAATCTGAGGTGACTGATCTCCCGCGACCACAATTATCATCCTTTGTGCTAGCTATGACTCCAATCAGCGGAGAGCTTTCCCCAATTCCCATTGACTCCAGTTCTACTCGACTTGGTCAGTGTGGCCTTGATGTCAAGGGCAATCATTCTCATGTCATCTCTGGAGTCCAGCTCTTTAGTCCATGTTTGAACCAAGGCTGCAACGAGGTCAGGAGCTGAGTGATTCATGCAAAACCCAATCTGGGTGTCAGCGAGCAGGTTATCGCTAAGCAAATGCTGCTTCATAGCACTGTTGATGACACTTTCCATCACTTTACTGATGATTGAGAGTAGACTGATGGGATGATAATTGAGTGCATTGGATTTGTGTACAGGACATACCTGGGTAAGATAATGTAGTTAAGAAGATACTGAGATGGGCATTTCCTTTTCAGATGAATTCAGTTTGTAACTATCCTGCAAGTATAGCAATCACATGTCATTCAATGCATCTCAAGGTGAGGTTAATAGCAGAATGGTGTTTTAGTGATGCTAACAGTGGAGTGGTACATTTTAACATCCCATCTGGATTTCAGCACTTAATGGTGCACCTGCCCTTGCCTGAAGTTGCATTAACACTGCACTTAATCAAGAGTGAGCATCATTAACCTCGATTATCTTGACAGCAAATCATGAGATATTATTATTCAGCCATTTACTCAAAAGATGTTCCAAGTGGAAACAAATGCTCTGTCTGTAAACTCTGATCCACTTCTGTCAAGAAAATTGAAGTTCTGATATGTCACTCTATACCATTCTATACCTATGCCAGTTAATCAAGAAATACTTTTCTAACTTTTCTAATACTTTTCTGAAGAAGGGTCTCGGCCCGAAACGTCAGCCTTCCTGCTCCTCTGATACTGCTTGGCCTGCTGTGTTCATCAAGCTCTACACCTTGTTATCTCCTATACTTTTCTAACATTTCATTTAAGTTAATGACTAGCTTTTTTTTGTTTTGACTATTACTGCTTGGAGACTTTCACAGTTTGTATTGATTTGAAAGTTAGTGAGACTTTAATCAACTAAGAGGTACTGTAAGCCATTACTAAAATTGTAGATAAGCAAGTCAAAATGTAGTGCATAAACAAAAAAATAGTGAAAAGTCAGAGTGGAAACTAGAGAGATAATGCAATTAATTTGATTACACTCTTCACAAGCCATCCTTAAGTAATATAATTTATCTATGGAGCTGTTCCTTAATCCTCAAGTCTGAAAGAGCAACAATAAATACAGTATACATAAATGAGCGAGAATTTTTTTTCTTGAAGACCTTTAAAGGGCCTGTCAACTTCCTTTGTTATGTCTTCATCTATTCCTAGGTCCAACAGGTAGCACATCCAGCATTGGATCAAGTCACCATTACCTCGAGCCACTTAATACTGCACTATTGTCATTGTGATGATACATTCATATCGCAGCACTTTCACTTCTTCAGGCATCAACCAGGCACTGTCTGTTGTCTCCATATTTATTTCACTAACTGCTGCTTTTCACCTGTGACTTTTATTTTTGTCCGATGAAGCCTTTTGAAGAAACACAAATGTGATCATATATTTACAGCCCTTATAATGCAGACCACAGTTTTTATTATTAAATATAGTTAGCTGGATTTTAAATTTGGTACACATATATGATTTCCTACTTCTCTTTAATGATCTACTCAGCCCAATATGGAAGCCCATTTTTAACAGTCTTTTTGTAGTCAATGAGAGATTCTGGAATTTTGGCCTGGTAGAAAGTTGATTACTGCTCCCAGTAACCAGATTTTTTTTTATTGTTACAAAATATGTCTTAGTAGTAGGGCTTTATGGTAGTGGCATGAGGAATTGCAAAGGTGAGTGTTTGAAGCAGTTTTTGAAAAGAGGAGAGAGCTAAAGTAAAAGCAAATGGATTAACGAAGGGAATTGCTGCAAGTAAACTGATGATAACTTGGTGTTTTGTCACCAACAATACAGCCAAAGACAGAAGTAATGCACAACTGAAAAGAATTGAAAGATGGCAGGTGAGTGTTGGAAAATAGGACTGCAAGAGGTTTCAGATTATGAATATTAAGAAGTGAGAACCTAGATTTTACAAACAAAAAGCAAGATACTGTAAAATGCTGGAAATCTGAAATAAAAACCAAAATTTCGAAAAATATTCAATGTCTCCAGCAGTATTTGTGGAGAGAGAAGCAGAATCAATGACTGCATTTTCCTGGCCATGTGGAAACGGAGTTGGAGAAGGAAGGTGGGGGAGTATGGGGATCAGGTCAGAACAGCTCCCTTATATGCTTTCCCCCACGGGTGTGGATAGGTGATGACTTAGCTGAGTGCCTGTTCCACAAATAACTGGGTTCATTTTGCATTGGTACTGGTATTTTACCAATGAGGCAGCCTCAGTGGGCAAGGCCGGGAAGCACCCAAATTGGAGGCTCTTTCTGATGAAAGGTCATCAATCTGAAACAGTAGACTAAATATTTCCAGCACCATGGAGGCTGGCCTGGGAAACCGGGGGAAGTGGCATCAGGACAGCACCCTGACGTGTTCCTGTGACAGTGGACTTTCCAGCAGTGACCTGCGAAATCTCCACTGCCCAGAGACAGCAGTTAAGTAACATTGTTGCAGCATGCAATGAGGGAAGGTTCTTTGGGGGCACTGGAATTTTGCTGGTGGCCTCCCTGCTAACTGGGGTTCTATCACAATGGCAGGCAGGCAAAATGTCAGACCTGCAAACCAAATGATCCCACCCCCTTCGGATTTCCCCTCCACTTCAAGGTGCTTATTGACCACTTCTCTGAAAGTTTTCTCATTGGACTGTCAATGAGCATGCTTACATTGTGGTGCCACAGTGCCCATCTGTCTCTGTGGGGCTGCCAAGGCTTCAGGCCTGGTGCCTACTCTTTAGACTGGCAACATTGGGAGCTTAAATGCTCACCTTAACTTGACTGCAAGCTCGGATCAGCCAATTAGGATGTTGCTTCCAGGAGTTTTGCTGAACTCATTTCTGGGATGCTACCAAACCTTCTGAGCATCTCTAGCATTTTCTTTTCCAGTATGTATTTCATATTTAATTTTTGTGAGCAACAGGAAGCAGTACAGATCGGTGAAATTTAAGTCTCCAACTGGTCAGAAATGATAGCTAATATAAAACAGCGTCAAATGTAAAATGAAAAAAGCAAAATGTTAATAGAAAGTATAGTTTTAACTTCAGTATCTGTATTTACAGAATTACCCAGCTAACAATCAAGATTAAAGAACTTGCATTGGCTGAGTGATTACAGGATCTGTCAGAATTCAATATGTCAGGCATTGAAACATAAATAATGGTGACAGCAGCAGAGGCAGATGCACAGGTTTTTTTCAAAAAAGTATACTGTGTGAGTCGTCTAAGTGGGTTGATTGGAAAGTTAATGCACAATTATGTAATCAAAATTGAGAAGTGATATATATACCAGCTTTTTATTAATGCAAATGCTTTGGCAAAGGAAGGCATATTTTTTAGATTTACTGAAAATCAAGAAAACAAAATGTATTGACAAGAAAACCAATTAGTGAGATACTTTATACCTTAGAAATGAAAAGATGCTTAATTTTCTTTTACAACAAAGATCTCAGCCATTTGTCCTTGATTAATTGTTTCTTGTTTAATCACTCTAGGCATTTGTCAAATTTTACATCTCAGTTCCAACTGTGTACATGAGGCGCAGCCAGTACATGTTATAGAAGAAAGATATTTAGAAGAAAGATATAGCCACAAATTTCCTCAGAGTTTCTTCATCTCTTCACAGTATAACTTCAGCAGAAACCATAGTTTGCTAACATAAATTGACTTCTACTGAACTTCCACCAAAACTGAGACAGTGGAGTACAAGAATCTCCAAGAAAATTCCCAGCATATGTTTGCACTGCACTATGCAGGATGGTTTGGTTGTTTTGCAACCTTACTTATTGTTGCATTTGAATAGCAGTGGGGAAATGTTGATAGAATTAGCAGGCTGATTTTTGACCTGTAACTGCATCATAAATGCTCATTTTCTGACCAACAAGTCCCGGAGTGGGACTTGGAACAGTGAAACAGAGACAGGGGTATTATTTATACACAACTCCCTATGTGTAACAGTGAATAGCCACCACTGTCAGTGGTCATTATGACTTTTGATCAGAAATGGGAAAAGTTAGACTTCGACAAGTGCAGGGGCAGGGGATGGGCGAACACTAAGAGGAGTGGAGGTAAGGAGAGATTATTCGCCAAAATAGATGATGCTGCAAAACCGAGATCTTGATGGGACAAGAGGAAAACATTCAAACATTTTGTTACATCTGGTAAATAAAATCTAGCGATTTACAAAATATAAATGTTTTAGAAGTAGAATAAACCAGTGATTTCACAGAAACATTCAACCTAATTTTGACCCTGTTTTAAATGTATATACTTCACAACACATTAAAAAATATCACATTAAAAAATATCACATATACAATCTGAAACTTACCAGAATAATAATGTTTATATTGGAATATTATGCATAATTTTGTGCACCACACTATAGGAAGAATGTGAACACATGGGAAGAGTGCAGTTTGAGAGTGCAATTTGCAACAATCATTCCAGGAATGAGAAACTTCAGTTAGGATGATAAAGTGCAGAGGCTGGGATTGTTCTCTGTAGAGGTTAAGAGACAATGTGATAAGGTTTTCAAAATTCAGAAGGGACTTCATTGAGCAGATTGGGAGCAACTGTTTCTCTCATAGTAGGATCAAGAAGGAGGTGGCACAGGTTTAAAGTGATTTGCAAACGAAACAGATTTAGTGTGAGAAAAAAAGAAGTGTTAATACGATGGGTGACTTGGATCTGGAACACACTGCCTAGAAGTGTGGTGGAAGCAGAGTGAATTAAGGCATTCAAGGGAGCATTAGATGATTATTTAAATAGGAGCAATGTGCAAGAGTATGGGGTAGAGGCAAAAGAATGGCACTAAGTCATGATGCTCACTTGGACACCTGGTGCAGACAAGATGGTCCAAATGGCCAACTCCTGTGCTGTAACACTTCTGTGATTCAGTTTATTAAGGAAGAGTTTCACAGTCTCACATCCACAGAAGATATGTGAGATTGTTAATTCAAACAGTATTAATTCAAACAAATGCCACTGTCACAACACCATTGGTAGATGGCAGATGGTGGAATTTGAATTCAATAAAAAGAATCTGGAATTAAGAATCTACTGATGGCCATGAAACTGTTGTCAATTGTCAGGAAAAACCCATCTGGTTCACTAATGACCTTTGGGGAAGGAAACTGCCACCCTTACCTGGCCCAGCCTACATGTGACTCCAGACCCACAGCAATGTGGTTGATTCTTAACTGCCCTCTGAGCAATTAGATATGGACAATAAATGCTGGCCTAGTCAGAGTCACTCTCATCCCACAAATCAGTAAAACATAGCCTTTAATGATCTAATATTAACTAGGGATCTAACATTCTCCCTCTTAATTGCTCTTTCAGATATGATCTAAGAGGGGGAGACAAAATCTAACTGTATATTTAGGTAACTATACTGACATTAGACGCGTGTTACACTACTGAAATCCTATTGTCAGCACTCCTGCATATTTTTAGCTGGACCATAATGTATGATGCAGTATTAAATCTGGCCATAAAACGTATTAACCTAGCATTTGAGTTTATTACTGGAGAAATATATTTGAAAATGAGAGAAGCTAAGCTTGTATCAAACCTTGGTGAGATTACATTTGAAGTACAATGTAAAGTTCTGATCATATAAATGGAATATAGAAACATTTGAGTGGATGAAAGAAAATTTATAAGAACAACACCAGATCAGTGGAGTTTTACCTATATGAAAGGATGAACAGATTGGATCTCTTTTCTCCTAAATTGTGGTTAATTGGAAGTCTCAAAAAAGATGCAAAGTTTTAAGTGAGTACGTGCACAGTGATTGAGGCCATCAATATAATTAAATTTATATTATTTAAAATATATAATCATGGAATTTGGGAAAAGCTTTTTGAAATAGAGTCTGCTGAGAATATGGAAGTGCTATAATTACAGAATGATTACAGTGCAGAAGAAGGCCATTTATTTAATGGAGCCTGGATCAGCTGTAAGATCAATTTAGCAAAACCCACTTCCCCAGTCTTTCCCAATTTCTTTTTTCCTTCAGTCCCTTTTGAAAGTCACAATTGAACCAATCTCTGCCACCCTTTCAAGCTCTGCAGTCTCGATTATAACGTTTGGTTCCCTCATTACCACTGGCAGAAGTTGCGGTGAACAAAACGTACACATGTACAGGGAAGTCAGATAAGCAGAAGAGGGCAAAGGACATTGTATGCTGATAACATCTGATGAGGAAGGATGGCAAGGGTTCGAGTGAGGCATAAATGTTCACATAGAATAGTTGGGTTGAATAGCTTGTTTCCATGCTATATGTCCTATATAATTATATGAATTTGTTTCCACCATCTTTTAGTCAATGCATTCAGTTTTTCTATTGATACATGATAGAAAAGTTTTGAATTAGCGAACAATTGTTTAATTATAAATTTAGTGAATAAATGGTACTGCTTCAAGAATATGGCTTGCACATTGAAATACGGACTCTGGGAAAATTGTATTTACAAGATAGTGCTTAATGTTAGTAGTAATTTCTTCAGTAGAAAATTCAACATTACTTGAATCCACAAAGTCCCAAATGCTATAAATTATGGATAAGAAAAATACAGGAAGTGAATCATGCTTCTTACTAAATATAGGATGTACTCATTCAAACTAAATGTTTGATCAAGCAGAAGAGAGAACACCAACATATGCAGCATTTACAGGTCATATATTGGAATAACAGATGTTTAGTTTATGCTCCAGAGCTCTGAATACGTCACTGTTCTAGACGAGATCTGCAGGGATGAGCTTGGAAATTGGTATTTGAGTGCCTTACTCGGTAAAATCATTGTCAGATAAGTAAATCAACAGGATAATAACTAAAAGTAACTTAATAGTGTGCTCAAGACCCTATTCTTGTAAGATCAGAAGTCACATGATACCAGGTTACAGTCCAACAGGTTTATTTGAACTCGCAAGCTTTTCGAGTGCTGCTCCTTCAGGTGAAGTTATTTCACTTAGTCACTTCATTGACGAAGGAGAAGCGCTCCGAAAGCTTGTGATTTCAAATAAACTTGCGGAACTGTAACCTGCTAACGTGTCACTTCTGACCTTGTCCACCATAGTCCAATACCGGCACCTCCACATCAATTCTTGTAAGACATTTTTGACTATATATTGACACAGTTGTACATTTTACGATGACTTTGCATTGAACACTGAATCCCAGTCACTGTTGGTAATGATTAATTTAATCTTGATAACTCATTAGCAGTTAATAGACTTAAATAACCAAGATGTCCAGCCATTTATCTGAACTAATTGATTAGTTGGTTGGTTGTGTTGGGGAAGAAGGATATTTCTATTTCTCGATCTTTATAGCCTTAACTGGTTTTACTTTGTCTTTTCTGAATGTTTAATCTTTCCAATCTGTAATACTAAAGTTTTGGTGCAATGCAATATCTAAAGAACTGATTTTGAAAAAACAAAGTTGTGATAGTATGTCTCAGGACTTGATGGAACTTCTACTACAAAATAACAGTCAAACTGCTGTCAATTCTGTCTTCGTTGGCCATGAATAGGGAGCACCAGAAGATGTAATACTTAATGAATTTTGTCATGAAAAGTACGTGTATTCTCACTGAAGCCATAGTTTATTCACATATTCGGGAGATTGAAAGGTGGAGTGAATTAGTTGATCTGTAATCTTTGAGCCTGGGTATCAATCAAGACCAAACTGATGGGATAAAAATTACAAATGAATATCAGACTGCACTTAGAGTTTGTAGGACAGTTTAAATTGATATAGCCAATTCCTTTCAATAACAAAAATATTGCGTATTTACAGTTACAAAATATCTATTTGTCTTCAAATGCTTGCAGACAAATTACATTTCTGACTTTAATTTGTGGGGAATAGGTCAGCAGCTGCACTAGCCATCGATATGAAGCAGCAGGACTCAGGCTTAATGAAGTGATACTTTAATAGGATCAGATTCCCCCTGTTCAGAGTGATCCCCAGTGTGACAGCTCCTTGTATCCCTCTCACTGAGTCAGGCTTTTGTTGGTTTCTAGGTGTCAAAAATTGATAAATTCTCCCACATATCTGTGAATTTAGAACAGTTATTGCATTGCTAATCCTATTGTCAGGATTAAACTGAAGAGAGGATTCTTTCAGCTCCAGTCTGACATGCGACTGGTGGCAGACTTTGGGGAAAGACATGCTAATACTGACCTCTCACAGAGGAGCAGTTTCTGTGGTGTTGTCAGCAACAGCAACAACAGAATGTCAAATGTTAAATTCTAGGAGGATTGATTTTTTTTTTAAATTCACATTGGAAAAGATAGAATCTGTTTCTAGTTTTGTGTAGAGAAACTTAAGCTGCTTTTTCTGCTGTTTACATTCAATCCATAAAAAGTGAAGATGTAATGAAGAGTACCTAAAGTAAGTAACATTCAGTTTCATCAATTATAAAGGTCTTGTTAGAACTTATAGACTTTCAGACTTGTTAGTCATCTTTATTTGAATAGCATAGTGTCAAACCTATCCTGGTTGAAATTAATACTTAATGCTCAAGAGCCAAAAGCATTGTTGAAACTGAAATTTGAAAGCTTAGTTATACCAAAATTTTGGAGTGATCAAACATTTGCTCTAACTTAAGTAACAGGATGTCAGACGGTTTCATCACTGGGCATAAGCTACAACCATAAAACTGCCCATAATTTGGGACAACATCTTTGGGGCATTTTATTTTTCTTGCATTTCACTTGAAGTACACAAGTTCAACATTAAGTGTGTAAAAACAAAAGCTCAGAAGCATCCATCCCTAATTACAGTAGTATCGCAGACTGAATTTGTGTGTTCTCTGACTGCTCATGACCAGTATGTTTTATTGAAAAGAGGCATAGCTTTTCTTATCAAAAGCAAGCTTTTGAGAGTTTAAAAATAGGAGTTATTTATTTCTCACACACTGTACTCCAAACTAAATGCAACATCTCACACACAAGCCTCCACCAACTTTCACATGCACAAAGGTTAGTTATAGGTGAAGTTAATCTACTTCTACAGATCATAATCCTCTCAGAAGGGGCCCTGTTGTGGTGCAGTGGTAGTGTCTCTAACCCTGGGCCAGAAAGCCTGGGTTCAAGCCCTACCTGCTCCAGAGCTGTGTAATGATATCTTTTAACAGGTTGTTTAGAAAAATAGGTTAAATAAATTTTTAAAAATCAATTTAGAAGAGCTGTTGTAGCAAAGTTACAGTGTCTCTACCTCAGAGGCAGGAGACCCAGGTTCAAGTTCACCCCACGCCCTGCACCAGCTGTGAGTCATAACATTTCTGAACAGGGTGATTAGGGAAAATATTGATTAAAAACCATTGTTGAGCTACTGAGTAACATGAAGGTCCCTCTTGTGTCACAGAGGTTTATCAGCCACTTGGCAGTCCAAAAAATACCTCTGAACAGGTTGATTGGAAATATAGGCTAAATTAAACAAAAGCAAAAATAGAAAAAGACATATTCATCTCAGAGGCGTGCACTTGTGGGCAGTTTCCATATCCCTGGACCGGGAGGCCTAAGTTCAAGTCCCACCTGCTCCAGAGGTGTGTAATAACATCTCTGAACAGGTTGATTAGAAAATATCTATAATCATTTCAGTATCTGATTTATGGTCCCTGGTCTCCCTTTTGTCTCCTGCAAATTTATTAACTATTTTGATGCTTTAAAGTGGGGGTCCTACGAAGTATAGGATTCACAGCAGGCTGTGGGATTACTTGTAGTTTTTTTTTAGGGATGGGTTTATTGGTGAACCTTAATCCGCATCACATTACATACTTTTGCCTCCAGTTGTCTTGTTGCTTGTTCCTAAATTTGATTGGCTGGGTGAACTGAGTTTGATGGCATTGCCAGGACACTGCTTTCGGCCGATTTTTAAAAATGGACAACAAATACAGCATACAATGTGCAAGAGCAGTCATTTTAACACCTTGTTTCTGTCCAGCTTTTAAAAACATTGACTGAAAGTTCATAATATTATGTTTCTGTATTGGACATGTCAGTAGATTCTCTGAGTCCCTGCACACAGCAGGATTTCTCCCCTATTGCAGAACATGCATTGAAAAATTACAGGTCTGAAGGCACCCTCATACACAAGGTTTTTGAAAACCAGTGCAATCTTGCCAACCTCTATCTTAATGAACGTACCTCTGTAGTGAATAAAATGAACAAAACAAAGAATCTGATTAACACAATACATTACTCTTACAATCTTTCATTTTTAGTAGAATACAAAAATGGTTGGAATTTTCATCTTCAGATGTTGTTATTTCTTATCAGTTACATCAAAAGAAAGCGGTGAACCATTTATTTAAAGTGCCATTTTTAGAATATACTTTAACATGCTGAATGCGAGTTGTTAATGTGCAAATAGATGAGCAGAATGAAGCAGTTTGGTTATATTTCACATGCTCTTCCCCTCCTAAACCGGAACAGAATAACACACTCAATATTGGCCTATGTCTTTATAGGCAAACATCATTTCTTCTGTCTAATTACTTGGTGACATTTTCCATTGAAATCTCAAACAGTGCAAAACAGATATGCCTAACAAAGTAGGACTGTTCATTGCTAGCCTTCAGAAGTCATCGGTTGATTTTTCTTTGTATGAGCAAATTACTGCAGATGCTGGAATCTGTACTGGAAGCAAAACATGCTGGAGATCAGAGCGGGTCAGGCAGCATCCATGGAGAGAGAGCAAGCTAATGTTTCGAGTCC
>NC_063351.1:17760581-17793313 GCF_021869965.1 Rhincodon typus | reverse complement strand
GGACTCGAAACATTAGCTTGCTCTCTCTCCATGGATGCTGCCTGACCCGCTCTGATCTCCAGTGTTTTTATTTTCAGTGGGTGTCTTATGCACTGCCTACAAAAGCCCAAAGTCACCGGCATTCACTTCTAGAAAGACGGCTCACTTTGCCTTAAGCCCATCAGCCTCTTAAGTGGACATGGGTGTGCTTTTGCCCAGACTGAGGATCGTGGCATATAACGTCTCAGCCGTCAACAATGTCAGTCAATCAGAGGCCAGCAGCTCCAACATTCATCAGTGCCATGTGGGAGAAATAAAAGGCCAATACACCCATCCACAAACTCCCAAGACTGGAGGAGCAACCAGGGACAAAGTTAGTTTGGAGTTATGGGTTGGGGAGCATGCTACGGTGTGTTGGTCTGCTAGGTAATGGGTTGAGGGGAGATAGGGATTGGAAACAAGGGCAGGCAGGTAGCTATCAATGACCACCCTCCTACCCAATTTCCCTGCCCTTGATTCTGCAAAAGCTAGTTCAGATCAAGGCCACACCCCTTCAACTGAACATGAATTGCAACAAATATTGATTTAAATGTCGTGTGGGCTGCATGTTATTTCTCCTGCCAGGAGCTGAGAAAATTGCAACCGGTCGGGAAGGGCCTTCAAATGATCCTAATGTGGCCATTAACTGACTACTTAAGGGCCCTGAGTGGAGGTCAAGCTGGGAGGTCATCGATGGGCCCAGCACAGAGGAGATTGACCCTTGTGGGAAGTGTGGGCCCAGCATAGCTAAGGACTTCAGAAAGACTGTCATGGTGAACTTTTAACTTTTTAAATTCTAATTCTGCTTACTTTGGAGAAGGAAAAGTATCAGTTATCAGTCCATACGACAACACATCTGATTTTCCAAATTTCCCTCATATTTTCCATGCCTCCTGCATCCTCTCCAGCTTCATTCAGACTTGGAAGATTCCACACACTACGATCAACTATACTTGGTCTTACAGTAGAACAATTTGTCAGATATACTAAGCAAACAAGAGAAAGTCAATAGATACCATGCAAACTGAAGTGTGTTTCCTGCTGTCGTCTGCTATCTTGCCCTATGTAAGGGTATGTTTAACTAGATAAGAGTTACTGTTGCAACATTCGTTTCACAACTGCGTCATTCTTTTCATTGTTACATACTTCAAGTTTGCCCGGGTATGTCCTGACAGTAAAATGTAATTCCAACCCAATCCACCTTATCATCTCTCCTTTATTCTACTCTCAATCATCAATGAAGTGATGGAAGCCTGCTCCATTGTTCAACGTGGTCATGCCTGATCACCAACTCAGTACCCGTTCCAATTTTCCACCTAGTTCCTTTTATCCCTTTAGTCCTAAGAATGAAATCTTCCATGAAATCTTCAATGTTTTGACCTCAACACTTTCCTGTGTCAGAGTATTCCACAGGCTCACCACTCTCTGGGTGAAGAAACTCCTCCTTATCGCGATCCTTAAAGAACAACTCCTTACACTTAGAAACATCCGTGAATTAATAAAACATTCTCAGACATCTAAAACATTCTGCTTTTTATGCATTAGCAGAACTTCTGTGGCATTGCAATCGGGTTGGATGATTTACAGCTTCATAACAGTAACATTATGACATGTGAGACACATTGTATTGTTCATTCTATTGATATTTGGTGACAGAACAAGCCAAATTACATTTTTATTGTGCAGTGCTCTTAATGTTTTCTGGTATTCTGGGATTGAGACTCCTGGATTTTGTCCAATTTAATATTAAAACCTAATCAATGGCTGTGTTTATTACAGTAAAGCATACTCCTCAATGTGTTGATGAAATTTTTATTTCTAATTCCAAGGATATATAGCAAAACAGTAGCAATATGTACTAAATGGGAGATACTGTCTATCATTTGGCAGTCATGTAGAGGAGATAGAAATGGTGTGAAATTTTGCCATTTTGAAATTGAGCATTGTTTTAAATATGAAGCAATTTAACACACACAGTTCCAAAATTCCCATACAATTAGACTGTTAATTAGAATTAGAATCTGTTCATAAATTTGTCTTAGTAAAAGCAACATTATTTCACGTTGAATTCACAGCTTTGTAGGTTAAGAAAGTATAGCTTCCCCTAATTAGTTTGTTGTGGACTGTTTATTTGAAAGCTTTCAGAATTCAGTTCCAGTTTATTTTTTATGAGTGGAGAGCAGACTTAATTTTACAACACAAGAAGACAAAAAATTCAGGATAAAGTATTTGTGTTTACTCTTACAACCTTCAATTCAATTTAACAAATATTTATGTAGCTGTTTTTGAAAAAGATAATTGGCATAGCATGACCTCCTTTTCCTAGTGGGCTTTTCCTAATTTTCTGCAGTAAGCATTGATTGTTCCATCTCTGAAACTTCCAGATGTTTTGCTTGTTTATTGTTCCAATATGAATGATTTTAGATTTATCTATATTATATAGTATGGTTACAAGAAACAGTGCCATTTGGCCCAACTAATCTGTATTGGTGTTTGCACTGCATAGAAGTCTCTTTCTGTAATTTCTACCATGACTCAGCCTCATAACAACTTTCTGCACCAAATTATTTGTCAAGTTTTCATAATGAAACAATCAAGATATTTGCCTCAAATTTTCGGTCTAGTGTTGTATTGTGTTCTTCCTTAGTCTAATTTTATCTGTGTATTTTCATATTGAGGTACTCACTACTCAGTTCCAAATCGTTAATGTCAATTCTGAATACAAATTAAAAATATATTATTAAACGGGTCATTGTGTGAAACTATTTTCAACTATTCTCCAGTTGGAATAACTACCCTTTGCAACATTTCTCTGCTTTGTATGGTTTAAACAGTTTGCTATCCGTTCCATAATTCCAAAACCTTTCTTAACCTTGTCCCTTATCAAAGGTATTTTTAATTAAACCTATCTGTTGTTCTTAATCCTTCAATTTATCACTAGCTGCATAACTTAGCCTTTTTAATATTTAAATATAACCCTGTTGTGTTAGAGTATAATATGAAGCGTATGAAACTGTAGCTATCTGGCTTGAAATCTATCTATTTATCATTGCCATCTGCTTTAAATAGTTAATTTTCTATCCAGCTGGCTACTTTGCAGGTAATTCTACTGATCCTAATTTTTGTAAAATTCTACAAGAAACACTGAATCAAATGCTCGGCATCTCAATTCATTGTTTCAGTTCCTTCTTCATTACAGTCAAGTAGATTTTTTGTGGCTTAAAAAATTTGCTTCTAAGTCAATAAACATGCACTACTTTGGCTCCATGTGTTAAAACTGAAGACTGATAGCATTTTTTAATGTCAGCCATTGCAATGTTCCTTCTGGAACTTGAGACAGGATTGAATGAGATGCTTGGTTGCTTCCTGTCTTTTAAAACAATATTATTTCTTGTACATACTGCAATGCTGTATTGTCTTCACTTCAAGAAAAATAAAATATTTATTTTTAGACTTTATGACCTAAGACATTCAAAAGTGTTTTAAAACCAATTAAGTAATTTTTAACAACAACAACAATTAAGTAATTTTTAATGTGTAGTCACTCTTGTCGTAAAAGAAATATAAAAGTCAATTATTGCACATCAACAAAGAATACTGTGAACCTTCATTCTGCAAGGCATTAGCTCTGTTAGTAGAGATTTCTGGTCTGTTTGATGAAAATATGGCATTCGCTGGGTCTTGCTGATCTTTCAGATTGTACAGATTTCAGATGATTCGAGCATGCTCTCATCTTCCTTTGCATTGACATTCTTATGTGTGTTCCTTAGTGCTTTCTGGATGTGAAGCTACACTATTTTCTGTTCATTTGGTCACTAGAGCAAGGTATTTCTGCATGCTTAACAATGTAATCATGATTGCTGTAACTGTCATTGTCAACTGGCATCTGGTGTATCATCTGAACCTACGTTCATCTGTCTCTTCCAGACATATGAA
Source organism: Rhincodon typus (assembly GCF_021869965.1). Lineage (NCBI taxonomy): Eukaryota > Metazoa > Chordata > Chondrichthyes > Orectolobiformes > Rhincodontidae > Rhincodon > Rhincodon typus. The sequence goes on along the minus strand of NC_063351.1, from coordinate 17,789,359 downwards.
CAGATTGGTCATCACTGCTGACAATGAGGGCAACTTTCTTGACACACTTCTTAATACTTGATTCACTCACAATTTATAAGGCACAAAAAATCCAGACTTGAAAGCGTTTTGGTATTGGTGGTTGATGTGAGTCTCCTGCATTTGTCATTGTTTCTTTCAGCAGCAACTTCCCCTAAGAAGAGCCATTTGCAGGAATCTTAAAGATTTGGATCAGGCATTTTATAATTCTGATCTGCTTGGCAAACAAAACCAATCCACATGTAATTCTAAAAGCATGCTTGCTATTTTCATTTGCAAGAAATGCTGTTCTTGCTCAAATTTGTTTTTAAAATCTGAGTAGCGGACTACAATATCCATACAATTATAATATACATATGTCAATAAATAAACCAAAATTTTATTCAGGAAAATTTGAGTCCACAACTTAACAATTTGACATTTGCATGATTTTTCAATACTTTATTTCGTGTTGTAACTTAATTATTTTTGAGTTGTAAAAATCATTCTTGAGCAGGGCAACAGCTACAGAAATTCACACACAAGCTTGGAATTTTTTTGCTCCTTCTATCAAACTGTCATTGCTGGAACAGAAGCTAACTCATAAATTACAACCAAATTTGAAACCTCTCACTAACTTTATGTTGAGCTTGAGCTTTCCATTCCTTTCTTCATAACTCAACTCCTTTATATATGGAAGCAAACATTTTCGCACACTCTGTTGCACAAAATTAATTTTGTATTGATGGCATGCTATGACCAATTATTGGAAAGCCTTATCAGTTCTATAGATTAGCATTTTACTGCTCAGAATTTATATACCAGCATTTCATTACCTTTTCTAATTGCTTTGACATACTGATATTACTTTGTAAGTGCATCTGCCTGATGAGACTAAATTGCTAACTGCCTGCAGATGTGATCAGATCATTTACCACCTCACCAATTTCTGAAGAGTCCTGAGAAAGTTGGGCACTTCTGGGGAATATGAAAATCTGGTTCTGATAACACATATGCTATGCCCATTCGTATTATAGGTGAGTACCTTCACCAGCAGCAAATTGGATGAGGCCATGCAGGAACATGAAAACTAGGAGGAGAGTTTTGAAATTGATGCATTGCTTAACCAGAAACTAAGATTGGTCTGTGGCCATTTGGGCTGTGGGTGAATTGGACTTAGTACTAGTTGGGTCAGGGGCAGCAGAGTTTTGGATGACCTCAGGTTGAGAGAGGGTAAAACGAAGAAGATCATCTTGTCATTAAGTAGTCAAATCAAGATCAATTTTTTTAAAAGGCATGGATGGGTGTTTGCGCAGCACATATTCTGAGGCAGGGAAGGTGTCAGGCCACAATCTAGAGGTGGAAGGAGACAATCTTGAAGAACTTTATTATTAATGGTCCATGGGCTGTGGGTGTTGCTGACCAGGCCAGCAATTGTTGCCTATGCCTAGATGCTGCGGAGGAGGTGATAATGAGCTGCTTTCTTGACCCGCTTGCACTCGTTCTGGTGTAAGTATGCCGACGGTGCTGTTGGAATGAAGTTCCAGGATATTTGACTTAGCAACAGCGGAGGAATAGAGATATAGTTCCAAAACATATTAATATTTGGCTTCAACAGTAACCTGAAGATGGTGGTATTCCCATGCCTCTACTGAACTTGTCCATTTAGGTGATAAAAGTGCTGTCAAAGAAACCTTAGTAAGTTGCTGCAGTTCATCTTATAGATGTGTCAACACTTCTATCACTTTGCACTGAGGTGAAGGCAGTGAATGCTGAAGGTTGTGGAACAATAGCCAAACAAGTGGGCTATTTTGTCCTGAATGGTATTGCAAATCTTAGTGTTGTTGAAGCCGCACCCAACCAGATAAGTAGAGAGTATTCCGTCACACTCTTGACTTATTCCTTGTTGATGGTGAAGAGTTACAGGGGAGACAGGCGGGGAGTTAATCAGTGCAGGATTTCTAGGTTCCTAGCATAGAGCACAAGTCTTCAGTGCTATTTCCAGAAGGTTATCAGGTCCTATTCCCCTTTCAGTCTGTAATGTCTTCAGTTGTTCCTTGATACCATATTGAATTGTATTTGTTAAAGCTTAGTATCTGTCATGCAAGCAACTTCAGCAGGAGGCCATGATGAGTAATCTACTTGGTTCTCTGGCTGAAGATTGTTGCAAATGCTTAAGCCTCGTCTCTTGCATTGATGTACTGGGTTACCCCATCATTGAGGATGGAGATACTTGTGGAACTTCCGTCTCCTGTTGTTTAATTGACCATCACTATTCTTGGCTGTGTATGGCAATACTGCAGAGCTTAGATCTGATCTGTTGATTGTGGAATCACTTAGCATTGGCTATCATTTGCTTCTTCGCTGTTGGACATGCACGAGGTCCTGTATTGCAGCTCCATCATTTTTAGGTACGCCTGGTCATGCTTCTGCAGCACCATCCTTGCTCTTAATTGAACCAGGACGGGTCCAAAGCTTAACGGTAATGGTAGAGTGGGTGATATGCTAGACCACGAAGTTACAGGTTTCGATTGAACATAGTTCTGCTGCTGATAGCCCACAGTGCATCTTGGATGTTGTGTTTTGAGTTACTCCACGTCCATTGGAAATCTATCCCATTCAGAATGATATCAGTATCACACAGTGGAATGGAGGGTATCCATCATGGCCATAATACAGAATGGCTATGCAAAACCATATGTTATTACAATTGGAGGCCACATAGTTCATTCTGAAACGAGGATATTAAAACTATGGATAGGAAATTCTAATGGTCTGAGGGAAAAGTTGTGTATGACAAATTGGGAAAGTATACTAAACATTTTGATGTTAGACAGGCAGTTGCTAATATTTAAAGAACTGCTACATAGTCTACAATATTCCTCAAAGGCACAAAGATCCATCATGAAAAGTAAGTTAATTGTGATTAACAAAATAGTTTAAATATTGCATTAGATAAAAAGGAAGTGACTTACAAGGATGCTAGGAAAAGAAAGTATCAAGTCTACAGTTTGGGAGCAATTTAGAACACAGCAAAGGATAAACTGATGAAGAAATGGGAAAGGAATTATGAATGGAAATTCTTTCGAAACAAAGGTGGACTATAAAAGCTTCTTTAGGGTATATAAAAAGACAAAAGATTGGCTCAGACAATTGTGGGTCCATTACAGAAGAATTTAAAGTGAAGAGCAGTGAATTGGTGCTGTAATTAAAAGGTTACTGTACATCTGGCTTTACAGATTAAAAAACAGTCCCAGAATTGCTTGGCAACCAAGGCACTTGTGAAACAAAAGAAATAAAAGAAATTAATATTAGTAAAGTGGGAGCACTTGAAAATTAACTTGATTGAAGGTTGATAAATCTGCTGCACCAAATGAGCTTTAATCCAAAGTGTAGAAGTAGGTGGCGATAGAAATAATTGATGCATTGGTGGTTATCTGATAAAGTGCTATAGATTGTTGAAGGGTTTTAGCTGACAGGAAATTAGACTGGAGGAAGAAGAAGAGTGGAAAACCACAGACTGTGAGTTTGATGTCATTATTAGGGAAAGCGTTAGAATATTAAAAACATGGTAAAAACTGGACATTTCGAAAAGAATGGTCAGAATTGACAGATAGTTAAATCAAGAAATGACCATTTTTTGGTATGTAAGAGATTATTGCTTTTGGAGCAGAGAGGGGGATACTTTAAGGCAGAATGGCATAAAGAGACTTTTAGTTTAAGGAAAGAATAGCTCTCAGATTGGTTGATCTGCATTTTGTTACAAAACTGTAAGTGCAGGGCAGACATCTAAAGCCTGTGAATTGAACACAGCTTTCTTTTCTTTCCCTATCCTTCTGTGCAGTAGAAAAAAAAGGAAGCTTAAATGAAATTGTTCGAACATGAAAAGGCCTTGGTCCACTGAATCAGTTATCAAAGTGAAGAATATCCATCATTTTATAGTCAACAATTTGAGGTCATCACTGAAATCCAAATGAGTTGTGCAAAAATTTAAGTCACCCTTGCGATCTGGACTTCTGATTTTCACAATTTTATTTTCCCTGTTAACTTTCTTTTCCACTCATAGTATCTATGTCAAAACCATCTGTTTTTTTGTCTGTCTTAACTGTGATTGAGTGTGTGTTTAATTGGGGGGAGGTTGGAAGCAATGTAATCAAAGTCACATAGTAGTGGAAATTCTTTATTTTCTCAACTGTTTGTTAAAGTGTGTTACCAAGTGTGTTACCATAAACAGTGTTATTTTCAGTTAATAGCAAAATCTGGTGCAAATTGTTTTTGCCTTGAATAGCAGTCAGTCAAGCAAATTTCTTATTTTGGTGGTCTATTTGGAATTTTATAGATTGGTGTTTTTGGAACAGAGGAGCATTATTATTTGCACATTCTTCCCAGTTAACTTGTGACAAAGTGTTAAGTTATTTGACTTTGTAGAAAAATCAGGAAGGTAGAATATTTACGAAGTGGTGAGATATTAGGAAGTGCAGGTATTTGATGGGAGTTGGGTGTCATCATTGTTGAGTTACTCAAAGTTAATTTGTGGGTATGGCAAGCAGTTGGGCAGGCAAATGGTCCAATAGCCTTACTGTAAAGGAATTTGAAAGCAGGAGTCAAAATGTTTTGTTGTCTTTTAGAGAGTTGATGAAAACTCACCTGGAGTACGGCATGCAGCTTTGGTCCCCTGATCTAATGAGGGATTGGAGAGGGTGCAACGGAGGTTCACCTGAGTTATATTTGGCAGGATTGTCTTATGTGGAGAGATTTAGAAGACTGTATTCTCTAGAGTTTCAGAAAATGTGAACTGATCTCATTGAAACTTACAAACTTGTGTGGTCGAAAATGTAACTTCAGATGTAACTTCAAGGTCACAACCTTTTGGTTCTACCTTAAATCATTGTTAGGGTAAGAAATGTAGTCAGTATCCTGGAATTGGAAGTTGTTGTGAGGATCATAGACAAGGGCTTCAGTCTCCACAAGATTTCATTGAAAGAAATTTCTGCTCACCCTGAACCTACTATTGGATAAGCAGTCTGATAATTTAAGAGATAGTGGAGGGGTTGAGATTGGTGGTGGTAAGGCAGGGTTGGAGTAGCTGTGGTAACCGAGGCTGTGTTTTTGGATGATATGCCCAAGGACAGCACAAACATAAGAAATAACAGAGGAAAGTAAATCTTTGAGGGTCATGAGAGGTAAAGATATTAGAGTGGGAAGAAAAATCAGTGCCAGTGATTTTGTGGCTAAAGTTAGGGCATGGAATCTGGACAGTGCACTCCCATTCAGCTGAATGGAGGCAGGTGATTTGGTTGACCAGATCAGATATTCAAGGACAAAGGAAGAGAGTTTACAGTTTCCCCATAGGCAAAGCCAAAGTTTATGCTTGACTTTGTTGCATACCTGTAGATGTATTGGGTGGAGAAATCTGCAGTGAAAGTAATCATTGACAAGGATGGTTCACAATATTCATTTTCATATGTTATGTAGAACTGGACAAAATATATCAGTTACAATCTAATCACTGGAAGTTCTGGCCATTAGATACACATTTTTGCTGCTGTGTTTCTTTTATTATATTTTAAATTAAAAGGTACACAATTTTATTCACTGTAGATGAAAGTGTCTGATTTTGCCAAACCTTTAAATATTTATTGCACTTGCTATAGAAATGTAATCCTCTTTTCAGGTGTTTTGTAAAGTCCTGATCAGAATTAGAATTTTATTGACATTTAGATTTAACTTTAGTTGATTTCGTAATTAAAGTAAGCATTCCACTAAACACAAATGCACAATAACTTAAATATAAATTAATTTGCTGTTTTTTCTAAGCCATCTAATATGGTAGATGTTGGGGGGGTTGAATGTGGAGAAATTAAATCGTGAAACATGTAGGAAAAGGAGTCAGTCATCTGATCTTTGAGCCTGAGTTATCATTCATTGAGACCACAACTGATATATGACCTAATTCTGCATCCTCACCTTTACGCTATAACTATTATTGCCTGTAGTTAATAGAAATCTATCAAGCTCAGATTCAAAATGAATAGTTGATCTAGCAACATGGAAGTGTTCCAAACTCTGACAACTCTTTCTATAGAAGTACTTCCTAACTCACACCTGAAAGGCCTGACTTTAATTTTTACATGATGAGCTGTAATCCTGGATTCCCTAATGGAATAGTTTCTATTTATCTACTGCCATAGTTCTACTTAATATTCAGAAAGTTTTAATTAACTTATTCCTTCAACTTCCAGGGAATGCCATGTAATTGTGTACACTCTATTTGTAATATAATGTTCTGAGTCCAGGTGTCATTCTGTCCATGACATATTAATGATCTATTTAAACCCCCTTTATGAAGTCATTCATAAACACATTGAATAGTTTAGACACCAAAATCATTGGTCACATCTTACCAGGTAAAGTAGCTGCCCATTGTTCTTCCTCATCTTCAAACCAGCCTTCAATTCCATAACCTTCACGCTTTAGCTAACAATCTCATATGAGACACTTTAGATGCCTTTTGGAAATTCACATAAATATCATGCATAGATTCCTCTTCCTCCATCCCCCCACCTTGACTGCCACTGCCATCAACCACCACTTTATCTCCCTCATCAAAATATTTAGTCAGATTCAGCAAGCATGACCTTCCCTTTCCAAGTCCATGCTGGATCTTTGATGTGGAGTATAGAGTGACTGAAAACTGAGTAAACAGGGAGCAAAAGTCAAAGATGTTGAGTAGAGAGGAAAGAAATTGCTCCTTTTCCTTATTTTCCTGCCCTCCAATAGCTGATAAGTATTTTTCCTTTGTCTTAAAGCTAGGAAACAGTATCTTGCTATAACTGTACCAAACTAGTAACTCATTAATTAAGTTAAATCAATTTATACTGAGATGGAAGGATGGGTGATACATAGTAACAACAGCCTGTAGGGTTTGGTGAGCATTGCAATCGCACACATCTGTATCTGCAACCCAAGCAACTTTGGAACAGAGCTGGACTCTGACCTGCAGAAATTACGGGGTATCAGCGAGATAGAGGGTGGTAAGTGCACATTTTGTTCCAGGCAACTGTCACATCCCATCAATTATTTAATGTTTAGAGTTGGCCAGTGGTCCGACGCAGGAGTTTGTAAATGTGGAATCCACAAGGCAATGACAGAAAAGTCTTGGCTCTTGACAATGGTGGAACTAGCAATGAGGTTTTGCTGAGAGTATTTTGACAGGCTCGGGGACAAATTAACAAGCAGATTGGACTTTAACCACAGCATGTATCCATTGGCATAAGGTCATCTGAAGGTTAAATAGATTAGAGGATTAGACATGTGACTCTGTTAGAAGGAAGAGTTTCAAGATTTTGGACTTCTTGAGTAAGATCTGTGTTGCTTTAAAATTGTAGATCTGACTTTAAATTAAAAGAGAGGGGAGAGTGTTAGCTGAAGGGTGATTTGGAATCTGTACAGAAAATTCAAAATAATAGAATGAGTAAAGATAAACCAGACTAGATTAGGAAGATAATTTAATTAATAGTTTATCAGCAATAAGGTTGATGTGAGCAAGAATGCTTAAAAAATTATCTAGGAGGTACAAATCATTCATCAGAAGATAGATAAACTAGTGGCATAAATAGATATGCATAGGTTAAGTATAATTTCTATGATAGAAATATTATTGCAAAGTGACCAAGGTTGGGAAATAAATATTTCAGAGCTGACATTTTGAGAAGACAGGCAGAATGGAAACAAAGGGTAACCCTGATAATTAATGATGACATAAGGATAGTAATATGAATGAATTTTGGCCAAAAGATCAGGAAGTCAAATCCATATGGACAGACGTTATGAATAACGAGGATCAAAAATGCCGTTGAGGAATGACAGAGCAGGCTCAAAGGGTCAAGTAGCGTGCTCTTGTACGTTGTTCGTAAGGTGCACATGTTGATCTTTTTACGCAAGCCTTTAAAAAGGGAGGGGAATTGAATCTTCTGTTAAAGAGGATCCCCTTTGTGCTCCCTCCCTTCCTTCCTGCTCTCCAAAGCCACAACTACCACAACCCCTTTCCTCCCTACGAATGCTACATCTTCCTTTCCCAATGCTCTATACTTGCCTCACTCCAGAAGCCGCGGCTGGTTTCATGATGAGCCTAGTTTCAGTAACACTAATACGACTGAGCTTGTGGAAGTGCTGGGGATGCCAACCAAACAGTTTGACAGGCAGTTGCCAAGGGCAAAACTTCCTCAACTGTGAGGTGCAGAAGTCCTACTTTTCCCTTGCTCGTGCTATCCACAACATAGAATCCGTATGGTGCAGGAGGAGGTCATTCAGCTCATCGAGTCTTCACCGACCCTCCAAAGGAGGGTTCAATCCAGACCTCGCCCTAGCCCCCACACCGTCCTCGTAACCCTGTATTCACCATAGCTGATCCACCTAACATACACACAGCAGGGCAATTAAACATGGCCAATCTACATATTGGACTTTGGGAGGAAACCAGAGCAAACCCACGCAGACACAGGGAGAATTTACAAACTCCACACACACAGTTGCCTGAGGGTGGAATTGAACCAAGGTCCCTAGCACTGTGAGGCAGCAGTGCTAACCACTGAACCACATACTATTCTTACTGGTTGTACTGTTTTAATTTATCAGTTTCTGACAGACCTGTCAGTTGGGAGGGCACGTTGCCTCTCACCATCATATCCAGCCTGTTGTCTTTTGATAACATTCTGAATCGAAGCTAAGCATTCCCTCTTGGGTGCTCATGAAAGATGCTATGATATTATGTGAAGAAGATGAGGGGCTTCTCCTGATGTGTTGGGTGATGTTTATCTCTCAATCAATACTACTTGATCATTTACCTTGCTGCTGTTTATGAGACTATTGCTCAAATTGGTTGCTGTTTTACTTGAAGTAAACAGAAACTACACTTCAAACATAGGTCATTAACTGTGAAGCACTTTGGAATGCCCTGAGCACATGAAAAGTGTGATAAATAAAAGCTAGTACTTTATTTAGGTTTTAGTAATAGTGATATCAATGAGCACCAAACCACAGTTTTATCCGCGGGTGAGGATGGGAGATGGAACTGTCCATTTCTTCAATCTCTACCCATATGGAATGCAGTGATTCAAGAAGTTAGCTCCCCACGACCTTGGCAAATTGATACCCACATCCCATGAAGAAAAATAAAGTAAGTAGTGTCAAGGGCTAAGATTAAAGGGTGAATGATTCAAAGGAAAAAATTAACGCCACTGTCCCTCTTCCAAATTGTGTCACATATGAAGGCCTCAGAGAGAATCTGCAATACAATGGAGGGAGCTTAAAATCTGATTACAGGTGTTTCTGCACAGGTCTTGAAGTGAATTGGAACAGAAACTGTAAAATACTGTTGCATGAGCACTCAGTTAAGTCCTTTGCACTGAAGGGAAGCACTCGCTGTAAAATCAAGGCAAATAAGCTCTAAAAACTCCTAACACCAAAATCGCAATTATGTCCTGCCATCCATTTCACTCTGAGAAACAGAACACCTAAGATTGACTGACAGTGATGGGAATTGGGTAGGTGTTAACCGACATGCAGCTATGCAGGAAGATTCACACACCCAAGACTTTACAAAGAGACATGTTGAGCTTTGGAAAGCTCATGGAAAGACCACAAGATGTAGGAGTAGAAGTAGGCCATTCAGCACATAAATTCTGCTGTGGCATTAGGTGACATCATGGTTGATCTGATAATGCTCAACTCCACTCTTCTGCTTTTCCACATAAACCCTAATTCCCCTACAGATTAAAAATCTGTCCATTCAAGACTTGACTACACTTAATGACCTTACCTCAACAGCTATCTGCATTAAACAATTACATAGATTCAAACCCTCTGAGGGAAGAAATTCCTCCGCATCTCTGTCTTAAGTGTGCAACCCCTTATTCTCAGATTATGCTCTCTGGGCGGCACAGTGGCTCAGCGATTAGCACTGCTGCCTCACAGCGCCAGCAACTGGAGTTTGATTCCACCCTGTGTTGTTTTCCCTATTATCTACTGAATTTGGATGCCAGCTTTTTGTGATTCATGGATAAGGACTCCCAAGTTCCTCTGTTTCATAGTTTTCTACAGTCTTTCTCCATTTAACTAATATTCAGCACTTCTTCCTTTCAAAGTGCCTAACCTCACGTTTTCCCATCTGCCATGTTCTATCCATGTATGTCTATGTAATAAACTGAGAAGAACACAATAATGGGAGACTCACACCTGAGCAGAAGCGTTTACACCTCCCTCATACTTACTCTCCAGAAAACAGGATTTATCCATGCTGTGTGAATTTTGCTGCTGTCGCTAACCTTAACAAGTTACACCATTTTAAGTAGAATAAGTAAGGGCAAGAATGTTATCCCTTATCCCTTACTTTTTTTCAAAGCTATATTTATATTTCTTTCCACAACTTTTAATTTAAATGTATATTGAGAGGTTGTTGTAAATTTTTGACATGTCAAAGAGCTGCAACCTGGGAAAATGAAGAAGCTGAACTTGCTCAGTTCAAGCTTCCCTTAAGACAGTCATATTAGGGAAATGCGGAATGTCTACATTTCAATGTTGGATAATACTTGTATTGCAATGAAAGGGCTTCCTAATTCTCTTCCCCTCAGTTGCACAAGTTAATACCTGTACCTCCAGCAAGATGAAACATTCTGTTCTCTGAAAAGTTGCATCTGGCTGTTTACACACATGAACAGTACATTTTCCAGAACTCTGGCAAAGTTATGCCAGGGATATAGAGAGGTCTGATAAAATTCCCTGCAATTGTTGATTTGCCGGCACATTTTATGAATTAGGAAGTAAAAGAAAGCAAGCAGTGTCGCTGAAGAACTGACCAAGGTAAAACTGGGACATTTTACTGCAAAGGAAAGTGAAATCATGGAGGGGGAGAAAGGGAGTTACTAATAGTGTAGACTATTTCAAACACTGAAGCCTCAGATAAATGGGGTGTGACTCTTAACAGCTGCAGGCTGAAGTAGCCTGCTATCCAGTTATATACAGCTTCTGCTAGCAGTGCAGGTTGCATTGAGCTTTTAATTAGTTATTAGTCATTATAATGATTACTTATACTGCCGTTGATGTCAGCATGCATAATATTCCGGTGTACCTTTGTCTTTTCCAGTTGCATAGACTGAAGCAAATATTTCTGACCACGGAGTTTGCAGAATGAAAATTTTGCATGAGGAAGGGAGGTAAAGGGAAATAAAGGGAATTTAGTTTGGTATGTTAAAAAATGATCACATTTCCATGAAGTCAGACTTTTGCTAAAAGTCTGTGTTCATTCCCCCACCCCCAAGTATAAGTGCCATGTGAAATTAAACTGAAGCTATCAAGTCGTTGATGCAACAAATAGGAAAGCTGGCTCAAAAATAAATATCCCAAACTCCAGTGGTTGTGAAAATTACATTTTGTGAACTGGAGGAATTCATGCTTCATTTTCAGAATGTTTTCCTTGCTATTGCATTGTGGTAAAGTTTCATGCAAGTGACACTTATACATCAGAGAATTTTTGTTTTGCAGGGTATCAAACTATTTTAAGACTGTTAAAATGTGACTGAAAGTTTAAAAAAAAAGTACGAGATTTTAAAACCCATTGGGTTGATTCAAAACCCATTGACATGTACCTGGTTAAAAATTAAAAATTAAATGAAAAATCAGCCCCACAACTGCAACATAGAAACTTTGCGGAATCAGAATAAAGCCATTCAGTCCAACGAGTCTGCATTAGTGCTCCAATGAGCATTATGACATAGCACCATTCACCTTTTTTAATGTTATCTTTGCCTATAGTTTCTATTCAAATAATCATCCATGCCCTCTTGAATGCTTCAACTGACTCCATCTCTACTGCACTTCCAGGCTGTGCAATCTAGACCTAAATCACTGATTGTTTGAAAAAATTCTTTCACACCACATTTACAATGCTTGAAAATCACTGTAAACCTCTGCCCTCTCGTTTCTGACCTTTTTACAAGCAGGAACACTTTCTCCCTATCTACATGGACCTCTTTATAATTTTGAAAATTTGAAGCAGATCTCCTCTTATCATTCTCCTTCCAAGAATAAAAGTCTCAGCCCTTCCAAGCTGTCCTCCCAAGTGAAGTTCTCATCCCTGGAACCATTTTTGTAAATCTCTTCTACACTATCCTTAATATGTTCATTTCATTCCTATAGCATGGCGCCTAAGTATATACCCAACACTTCATCTGAGGTCTAACAATTGTATAAGTTCATTATAATTTACCTTTTCTTGTACTCTATGACTCTAGCAATTAAGGCCAGGAGACTAAATTACTGAACATTTTAGTAAATGTTCTGTCCACCTGCCGGTACCTTTAGTGATCTGTGCACACATGGACCCAGTTCCCTCTGCTCCTGCTCTTCCTGTCAGTGCATGTGCTTCCTACCAAAATGCATCACACCACACTTCTCTATATTGAACTTCATCTGTCACCTGTCTGCCCACTTGTCTATGTCCTTTTGGAGTTACTGTCCTCCTCTCAGTTAACAATACCTCCAAGTTTCATATCATCCACAAACTTTGAAATTGTCCCTTGCACACCAAACTCTAGATCGTTAATATACATCAGGAAAAGCAAGATTCCCGATACCAAACACTAGAGACTTCCACTATAAACCTTGCTCTGGGTTAAAAAAAAATAACTTTGGTTCCTACTACTCAGCCAGTTTTGTATGAGCTATAACATTCCGTGTGCTATAGCATTTCTCACAGGTCTGTTGTGTGGCACTAAATGGAATACTGTTTGAAAGTCCACGTGCACCACATCAACAGCATTAACCTCATTGAACCTTTCTGTACCACTTCAGAAAACGCCAAACAGTTGTTCAAATACAATGTCTCAAAGCCATGCCAGCTCTTCCTAAACAACTCTACTTTTTTTTTTCTTGTGACTACTCATTCGATCTCAAATACATATTTTTCAAAGCCTCCCTGTCATCCTAGCTAAAGTGGCATTCAGAGCAACCATCCACAAATGCAAATTGTCCTATTCATGTTTATAATCCTAAACTATTTCCTTTAACTCTTTATCTGATTTTACCTCATTGAGAGATCTTACCTAAGCTTGCATGCTAGAAGTGAATCTACCTCAACTACCTACTCTAGAAGTGAATTTCATAGGTTGACATCTCACTTTATGAAGAATTTCCTCGACTCCTCTGTCTAAATTTCCTGCATGTAACCTTTTATTTATGATCTGTCATTTTTGACCCTTCAATTACTAGAAGCAATAGTTGAAATTTCCTCCAAGGGAAGAAAGTCCTGTTGTCAGGACCAAAAATGGAACCCAAGCCCAGGTCAGTAGGCAACAGGATCTGGGAAGGTATTATTGCTAGATTATTAATCCAGAAATCCAGGTAATGTTTCTGAGACCCAGGTACAAATCCCACCATGACAACAGTGGAATTTGAATTCAATATGTTTTTTTTTAAAAATCTGGAATTAGGAGTCTAATGTAATTATTGACGACAGTCCACAAAACCCATCAGATTCGTTAATGTCCCGAATGTAATGTAACTGCCATCCTTACCTGGTCTGGCTTACATGTGATTCCAGACCCACAGCAATGTGGTTGACTCTTATTTGGGCAATTTGGGATCGGCAATAAATGCTGGTCTTGTCAGTGGGGCCCGCATCCTATGAATGAATATAAAAATTAATATACCTTCTACAACATTTTATCGCTGGTGACTAAGTGGGATGCTGTGAAGAACGCCATGCAGTTAAAGGCTGGCATCACAGTAGTTTCAGCAGCATTACCATTATAGGTGGCCTCAAGATGAGGTGGTAGGAAGAAAGAAAAAGCATCCACATTCCAAGGGACCTCAAACCAAGGTAAGCTTATTTGTTTAATAATATGAGGACTATGGCAGCAGACCCCTGTGATCAGGAGGTGGAAAGGTGGTTTCGAGTGACACCAATTAAATGCTGGAGAGGAGGTGGCCCTGAGTTCTTGCTAGCTCTATCCTAATGCTGTGAAATCCAATGAAAAATAATTATTTTTCTCAAGTTTCTCACATTTCATGCATCAAGCTGAAATGAAGCTACACAGCAGGATCTTAGTCATTGATGCATGTGTGAGTACATTATGACATAAATAGAAATACTGCTGACAATTAGGAACAGGTAATCCATAAACCAACTCAATGGGTAACAGCATTCTTGGCCGTGGATTTATAGTCATCTTAATGGAGCTAATGAATTAAACAGCATCTCGTGCTTTCGAGGGATGATCAAAAGTAAAACCTACTCAGAACCAAAATGTTCCCGAGCACTGGTAACAAAGGAGAAGAGATAATTGAGAGATGTTTAAGCTATCAAATGATAGCTGTTAAACATAAGATCGTAGTTCCCACCCCCCATGTCAGATCAGTCGACCTGATTATCATAACTGCTCTTATAATGTCCTTAATTTATTTTTTAGAGAGATACTTTTGAATTGTTTCTGTTTAATTCAGTCTCTAACATTAATCTGTCAGAACCTTTATATTATGCAAGGTTCCTTTCCTTTAAACCCCCATAACAGATAGCTGGCTGATAAAGCAGGAGTCTATCTATCTATATAAACTGACATGCTAACTGTGAGGTTTGTATAGATGCCTTGTTTTTCATCCAACACAATTATCTCAAAAGTTGGCTATGAGCACATTTAATAAGCCAAAATCTATCCATTGAATCAAGTGCTACACTGTTTTAAGGGATGATGTTGGGGTGCATAATTGGACACTTATCAAAACCATGATTTTCGTGATGCAAATTCATCACATTCCCACAAGAAGTGACCGAGGTGCAGTAGCAAAACTAAAATGACACTTCATGAGAAAAGCTTATGGCAAATCTCTGGTTTGCAATGCAAACAATACCAAATGAGAACACAGAAAGTCTGAATAAAAAGAAAAGAAAATGGAAAGGCTAAGAAAAGTTGTGGGGAGAAAATAGCAAAAAAAAAGTGTTGTTTTTTAATGAATAGTTAGTTTTCTTCTTCTGGATCTGTTCTTGCCTCATTATCGCGCTTTCAGTGGTCTGAAAATTACATTTTTTGGGAATCTGAAAATGAATGCAGTCCCTACTTCCACACCTCTGTACATACCTGAACCACCAAGGGATGCTGCTAGAAACACTGCTAGAATTTCCTCTGATGAGCTCTGAGCTGATACAGACATGGGCCTAATTCTGATTCTGAAGTAATCAAAGCAAACAGCAGTCAGTGGCAAGATTAATTGCAGTTGCTACAGGGACTAAACATAATTGCAGAAAAGCAAAACATTCAAACATTTTCCTTTATGGCATTTTCTTGTTTATTAATTAATTAATTAATTTCAATAATTTTCTCCAAGAAACATTTTGAGTGTACAATAGGTCTTCTGAAATATATAATCTTTTTTGTTCCAAATCTGACTAAATTCTTTACTTTGCAAAAGACTTAAACTGTAGTGCATGTTTCTGAAAATAAAACTGATTACTCATTTGCCACAGCACATTAACACACACACAAATGGTTGCTGATTCTAAATAATTTTTCTCTTTAAATTATGAGCAGCCTCGTGCTCTTTATTATTAATATTCAAACCATGGAATGACATTGATGAAAGTGCCCTGGAATTGCTGTGTACAGATGTCTATCTAACCAAAACATATGATCATTGGAAAAGGTGATCACAGATCTATTCCAAAGTCTCACTCCAAAATCATCTCAGTTTAAGCGTAGGGGCATTGCCAAGAGGCAGTTACCCCAATGGCTTGAAATTGGTCATCACAGGATGGGCATTCTACCATCCTGGAGCACAATAAGACCCCACACCTTTCTTTTCCATGAAAATAATAATGTGGCAGAGATGTGAATTTGGTTAAATTAAAAAAGCATACCAAAGAATTGTGAAGTGATGTATATGAATTGGCAATGGTAGAATGTATAAAATTCAATGCTATTTTAAAAGATAATCACAGGCCAAACATAATTTAAAGCATTAACCTGCAACATGCCATAACTCTGCAGCTCAACTATTTTCGCTCTGTTTCAATTGCAAGCGGCAATATTATAGGCCACAGTGAGCATTGATTGCTGCAAGAATGAAATAACAAGAAGGCAAGCACATTTCTTTTCACAAAATAAAACCAAGAACTGTGGATACTGAAAATCTAGAACAAAAGCATAAATTGCTGAAGAAACTTAGCAGGTCTAGCGGTATCTGTGGAGAGAAAGCAGAATCAATGTTTTGGGTTCAGTGACCCTTCATTAAAACTAGTAGTAGCTCGGAAGAAGTGGTATACCTGCTAAAGACTCGGGGTTGGGTTGTGGGGAGGGTAAGGGATGAGAGGATAGGTAGAGACGGAGCCCAGAGAAAGAGAGAAAGACAGTTCAGCAGACAAAGGAATGGATAATGTCTGTCAGAAGGAGACAAGCTAATAATGGGCACTGTTAGTGGGTGAAAATGAGTTGGCTGTGATGAAAGCAGCCCATGTGATGATGATAAGGTGGGTAA
Source organism: Rhincodon typus (assembly GCF_021869965.1). Taxonomy (NCBI): domain Eukaryota; kingdom Metazoa; phylum Chordata; class Chondrichthyes; order Orectolobiformes; family Rhincodontidae; genus Rhincodon; species Rhincodon typus. Next base: position 17,772,838 of record NC_063351.1, on the reverse strand, counting down.
AAGACACTGAAGAAGATGCTCAGGCCAGAAAATGATTGAACTTGACATTGAGTCCTGAAGGCTGCAAGATCCCCAAGAGGAAAATGAGATGTTCTTCCATCTTGTACTGAGCCTGATTGGAACACTGCAGCAAGCCTGAGACAAATGTTGGCCAGGGAACTTGATGGTGTGTTGAAATGGCAGGCAACAGGAAGCTCGATATAGATTTGATGAAGACTTATCTGGACTCAAATGTTAGGTCGCTCTCTCCATGGATGCTGCCTGACCCGTTGTGGTTTCCAGCATTTTTTGTTTTCAGGACAGGAAGCTCAATGTCATTTTTATGGGCAGAACATAGGAGTTCCACAAAGCTGTTGCCCAGTCTATGTTTCATCTCTCCAATGTTTGATTTATTATTTTTTATTGTCATATATAAAGTATATTCGGATAATAGAACAGAGCAAAGAATACAATGTTATGGGTGCAGAGAAAAAGATCAACATTAAATTTAAAATTTGAGAGTACTATTCAGAAGTCTAAAAACAGTGGGGAAGAAGCTGTTCTTGAATCTATTCATAAGTGTATACAAACTTTCATATCTTCTACTGGACAGAAGAGGACGGAAGGGAGTAAAACTAAGGGTGGGAGCGGTCTTTGATGATGTTGGTTGTTTTCCTGAAGCTGTGGGAAGTATAGATGGAGTCAATAGATGGAAGGCTGGTTTGTGTGATGAACTGGGCTGCGTTCACAACTCTCTGTAGTTTCTTGTAGTCTTGGGAAGAGCAGTTCCCAACTGTGATGTATCCAGGTAGAATGATAGAGATGTACAAAATGATCAGAGGTATAGATAGAGTAGACAGCCAGAGACTTTTTCCTCGGGTGGAGGTAGCTTTTACGAGGGGACATAGTTTTAAAGTGAAAGGAGGTAGATATCGGGGAGACGTCAGAGGTAGGTTCTTTACTGAGAGAGTGGTAGGGGCGTGGAATGCATTGCCGGAGAGGGTAGTGGAGTCAGCCTCATTAGGGGCATTTAAGCGGCTATTAGATAAGACATTTGGATGATAGTATAAGGTAGCGGTGGAGGTTAGATAGACCTTAGGTCTAGGGTAAAAGTTCGGCACAACATCGTGGGCCGAAGGGCCTGTACTGTACTGTTCTATGTTCTATGTTCTGATGCTTTCTTTGGTACACCTGTAAAAATTAGTAAGAATGCTTGTGGACATGCCAAATTTTCTTAGTCTTCTGAGAAAATAGAGACATTGTTGTGTTTTCTTGGCCATTGTGTCAACATGGATGGACCATGGGAGATTGTTGGTGATTGTCACTCCCAGGAACTTGGTGCTTTTGACCATCTCCACCTGAACACTGTTGCTGCAGACAGGGGCATACCCCCCACTCCGCTTCCTGAAGTTAATGACCAGCTTCTTCATTTGCTGACATTGATGGAGAGATTGTTGTCTTTACATCATGCTGTTAAGCACTCAATCACTTTCTTGTATTCTGTCTTGCCATTGTTTGAGATCCACCCTACAATGGTGGTGTTGTCACCAAACTTGTAAATGTAGAGCAGACCACACTGTGAACAGTGAATATAGTAGACTACATTGATTCAAGTGCAGTAAAGTGCTGCTTCACCTGGAAGGTATGTCTGGGTACTGGGTACTGGGTAGTGAGGAGGGAAGAAGTAAACAGGCAGGTGTTAGACCTTCTGCAATTGTACGGTAAGATGCGTGGAGCTGTTGGGAGAGGAGGAGGAGTGGACCACAGTGTCCCAGAGGGAATGTTCCCTACGGAAAGATGATGAGAGAAAAGGGAAATACGTGTCTGATGGTGGCATTCCACTGAAGGTGGCAATAATGACGGCTTAAAATGCATTGGACATGGACACTGGTGCATTGGTAAGCAATGACCAGGGGTACGCTATTGGTTTTGTGTGAGCAAAGAGAAAGAGTGAGGGTGGAAGTGCAGAAAATGGACACCGCTGAGGATCCCCTTAACCACGATATTGAGGAAAATGATGGAAATTTCTGAGGCCCCCTGTGGAAGTTAGCATCATCAACAGATGCGACGGATACAGAGAAACTGGGAGGATGGAATGGAGTCTTTACAGGAAGCAGGGTGTGATGATGTACAGTCCAGGTAGCTGTAAGAGTTGGTGGATTTGTAATGGATAACAGTGACCAGCTTATCCTCAGAAATGGAAACAGAGATGTCAAGGAAGGGAAGGGAAGAGTCAGAGATGGACCAGGTGAAGGTGTGGGCAGGGTGGAGATTGGAAACAAAATTGATCAAAATCTCCAGTTCCAAACAAGAGAGGGAAGCAGCACCAATAATGTCATTGATGTACCAGAAAAAGAGTTGTGGGTGGTGGGCCAGAGTAGGATTGGAACAAGGAATGTTCCATGTACTCCACAAAGAGACAGGCATGACTGGGGCCCACTGTGGGTACCTAAGGCTACCTCTTTGACCTGAAGAAAGTGAGAGAAGTTAGAGGAGAAGTTGTTCAATGTGATGAGCGTGGTGGTGGATGGAGACAGTTCAGGCCTTTTTTCCAGAAAGAAGCGGAGAGTCCTGAAATCTTTCTGGTGGGATAAGCACACATGAAGGGATTGCCTGTTTTGAAGAGGAGGCGACTGGAGCTTGCAAACTGGAAATTTTGAAACTGATGTAAAGTATGAGAAGAATTATGAATGTAAATGGGAAGGGACTGTTAAAGGGGAGAAAAAAAATCAAATCAAGGTGGAAAAAAATGAATTCTGTGGGGCAGGAATAGGCAGAAATGATGGGTCTGCCCGGTCAGTTATGTTTATGGATTTTGAGATTAGATAGAAGTAGCTGTACAGGGTTAGGAGGCTCTGAGCTAGGAGGCTGTTGCAGGGAAATCCCCAGATGAGATGAGGTTGCAGACAGTCATGGACACAATGCCCTGATGCTCGATAGTGGGGTCATGGTCCAGGGAGAGATAGGAGGAGGTGTCCAAAAGTTGGCGCTCAGCCTCTGCAATGTAGAGGTCAGCACACCAGACAGTAACAGCACCACCCTTGTGCCAGGCTTGATGACAAAGTCGGGTTTGGATCTGGGAGCACGGAGTGCAGTCAGTTCAGAGGGAGATAGGTTTGAATGGGTGAGGGGGACAGAAAAATTAAGGCATCTAATGACATGTCAACAGTTCTTGATGAGCAGATTGAGTGCAGGTAAAAAGCCAGAGGGAAGAGTCCAGATGGATGGAGTGTGTTGCAGGTGGTTGAAGGCTTCTATGGGGTGGAGAGAGGACTCTTGTCCAAAGAAATGGGCATGGAAGCAATGGAAGAAGAGTTCAATGTCATGTTGTTCCCGAAGTTCATTGAGGTGGTGGCACAGAGGGATAAAACTAAGACCTTTGCTGAGTACAGAAAGTTCAGCATCAGAGGATGGAAGGTCAGAAGGGATGGTAAATACTCATAATAGGTGGGGTTATGAGGAGGGATTGCTACAGATGGAAGGGGAAGGGAGGAGGGTTTCAGAGGGGCATGGGTACCTACCAGTTGTTGCAGCTCACATTCCTTACTGCCTGAAAGGAAGATAAAACTTCTCTTGTTAGAACATCGAACAAGCTGAAGGATGAAGTAGAACTGGGGGCATAACACTTCTGAGACAGCATGAGGCAGTGCTGATGAAGAGGGAGGTCGAGAATGCGTATAGGCAATGCATGGCACTAAGTGTAAATTTCAGGATGCAGCAAGGACAGCCGTTTGAGCATTTGTTTCATTAGAAAGGAAAGAAAAACAGAAGAATTATCAACATTCTTGGTCCTGTATCAATATTGCAGTAACGTTGTGTGAGCCTTCATTCTGGGCAGCCGTTTTTAATTATTGCTGATTTTACCAAAGAACAAGATTAGTCAACTGATGGGTAGATATGGGCCTTCAGCTGTGGGGATCATGGTCATGTACCACTTAAGGCTGGTCAAGGATGTACAGTGTGAAATTAGACAGACATTCTGGAGTTTTCAATGAAGTGAGATGACTGACGTATTCTGGGGATTAAATGAATTGAATAGAATCTTTGCTCTGTTCTTTAATACCAAGTAAAATTTCTGTTTGAGATGTCTTCTAAAAGCTAATTTAGCAACATCAACTCAGCTCCTCTATCTGAATCAAATGATTAAAAAAAACCTTGTGAACATATCTGAGCAAATGGGATTTAAAAATCTTTTAATAATTCATTCAACTGGAAAGATTAAATTGCCTTTCCAGCTCTTATATTCTTAACCACTTGAACACAATTCATTATATTGTACGCTATATTGTACTGCTCATTGCATTTACTAAAATTTTGTGTAGAACTGGCAGACTTGGTCTGTGCTCCATCACCTAGGTTAATACAGTTCCACCTGCACCATCTGTGAGTCAGAGCTTAATATTTGCACACCTATGTGATAAATATTACTCTGCTGTGCAAATGTGTTTGCAGGTCATTAGGAATCCAAGTTCGACATAAATATTTGCTTCAATATTACTGTAGTGCACAGACAAAACAAGAACTGAAATGTCAGTATGCATCGCAGACTGCTCAAGCTCAAGTGGTTATAAAAATTAGTTACTGCTGATTGAATGGACTTGCCAAGGTCTGAGAGTTTTATGGATTTAAATCAACATTTGTGGATAAATGTGTTATTTAATGTAATATTAATCTCGGAGTCAATTTATTCTTCTTCCGGTATTTTGTAGTAGCAGGTTAATACTCAGTAGTGTTTTTCAGGGTACTTAGTTATCATTTCAAAGAAACAATGGACAAAAGACTGCAGATTGTCACATTTTTTTCTCAAATTAGCTGGAATGAGATCCTCAAATGAGTCTTGGGCTTGGGAACTTACTGAATGTTTAATATAATTGCACAATTGCCCAGCTGAACTATCTGTCTATTTGACAGGTTCAATGAATGTCATCTTTTCAAGTTTACATATTGTCCCTTTCAAGGGAAAAAGATTTGAATAGGGTGACATTGTACCATGCAATTTCAGCATACAGGCATAATTAAATGAAATCTCTCCAGCTTCTGTTTTGACTTGGGTATTAACCCATTTATATTACATGGATTATCTCCACAGATTATAGACGTTTCTAATTAACCTGTTCAGACATGTTATAACAAACATCTGGAGCAGATTTGACTTGAACCTGGGCTTCCTGGCCCAAAGGCAAGGACACCACTGATTATAGGTATTTTTTAATCAGTCTGTTCAGGGCTCGCCACTGATTACGAGATTGTCCTTATTAATAATCTTGTAAATGAGGGCCTCACCACTTGCAGATTTCGCAGGCTCGAGACAGAAATAAAGCACATCAAAGCTGGATTTCAAGACAATGGATATCATGATCAGATAATTCCCAAATAAAAGCCAAAAGAACTGTGGATGCTGTAAATCAGAAGCAAAAACAGAAGTTGCTGGAAAAGCTCAGCAGGTCTGGCAGCGTCTGTGAAGAGAAATCCAAGTTAACATTTCCAGTCGGGTGAGCCATCCTTGGTTAGATAATTGTTTGCTGTTTTGGCCAAACTCTCCAAAGGGCAAGTTCAGCCTACCTCAAATTACATTGGAAAGTCAGGCATCTCAAATTTTCAACAACAGGTAAAGCAACCTGTTTCATATTGCTAAAATGTGGTGCTGATGTAAGCGGTATTTTCCATGAATAGGTTGCTGCCATTATTCTGAAAAGGTGTCCTGATCACCGCACAGTTGAACAACATCATAGATGAATTTCACTGCCCGCGTGAAAGCAGACATTATTGGTGTACATCCTGCTCAATAAAATTAAGTAACATGTTCTTTTCGTTGTTCATTAGGGACAAAGTACAGATGTACTCAGCTAAACAATGTTATTAGATGTGATTCTGTAATTGGGTAGTACTTGCTGAACAGCCCTGAGGGTGTGCTGTTGGTTCATCAATAATTAAGATAATCAATCAAGCTTGTGATACAAGTCATTTACATTTGTTGGACGTAACATGCATTCAGCGACAAGGATCTGTTCACTTCAAACAAAAAGAATATGATGAAGCTATGGATCTTTCCTGAATTACTCAGAAGCATGAGGAGCCTCTAGTTCTCTGTTGCTTTCTTCGTGGCAATACTTCAGCTAATCAGAGTTTATTTGACAACCAGTCAGTACCCTTTTCTTCTATGATTACAAATTGTTTTGATTGTTTCAAATTTGGCATTCTTACATTTGTCCTGATGAGTGCAAAAGGAAATGTTTGGGTATCATTTCTGTCTTTTGAAGCAATATTCAAACTCATTGCCAGAGACATTTCATACATGTGCCATTTTGCCCCATTTGCTACCTTAAAATATTTGTAAGTGTTCACAACATACTTCTTCTTCCAGTTAACATCAGGCAAGATTATTTTGTTGCTCATTGAGTTGCTTCACCTTCCAATGGAGCTTTAATTACAGTAAATAGAAAACAGTTTTTATTCAACTTAAAGTGCTTCGCATTCAACTGTTACTCATAGTATATTTTATACATAGTATATATTTTTTGATTTATAAAATTATATTAAAAACACTTTTTAAAAGCAATGTGCTGAAAAAGGATTTCGTTTCTATTAATGGTGCAACTGTAACTTTTTTTTTGCCTCACACCTGTCATACATTAGTCTTATCATAGTGTTATTGAAGTTTTTATTAGGTGGGAATTTCTTAACCATCATGATGTGCTGTGTTCTGGGTCCCAAATTGCAGCAATGCAGAAGAACAAAGCTCTGAGTTGCACAAGAGTAATGGTTAGCGCCCCATTTGGTGGCCATCTGCCAGAAAATGGAAGTATGACTTGAATAGAGGACATTGATGATGGAGAGCCTCTATACTAGACCAAGTATCGAAGTAGCCTCTATGTTTTAGACAAATCCCTGTCGTCTTTCTTACCAGCTGCAATAGATGGCCCACAACTCACCAAAGGAGCATGCCTGAACATGGCATACAAGGTCAGCAGCAAGGAATTGAGCCAGAGATTGGAAAAGATCTGGGGGCAAATCAGCTCACGTTTTAATGCCTTTATTGAGCTGCCTGTGTAAGTAGCGTGGTATTCCTTCCAGTCGCATGTCACAACAGTGCAATAGAGAGAAGGATCCTGAGGGTACATGAATGTGTCAGCACCATGGGAGAGGTGTGTTCTCAGGTGCTTCACAGACCCATAAACATTGAATTGCCCATCGGCCTGGTGCAGTTGGACAGGAGGCTGGAATGCAAGCTTCAAAGTTATATGTAAACTCGAAATTGCAAGTGGAGAGGGCGGCAGACGTTATCCTATCAGCATTGTACTTCACCTTATGGACCAAAAGGCAGTTCATGCTCAGGAGAATGAGAGGGTCGCCTAGAAGGTGGGAAGGGAAGCCACGATACTGACAGGATTTATGGAATTGGCGCTTAATGCGGCAAGAATTGCCAGGCCCATGGGTCCACTGCGAATAGGGTGAAACCCCCTCGGATTCTGGAATGCATGGTAATACACCCCGTACGTCCAGCTGTCAATGCATCAGTTGATCTGAGTATTTGAAGCAATGTGAGCATCTGTTGACTATGCTGACCTCTCATCAGCATCTTCCCTCAAGTCTCCCAGAGGGGAAGCTGTAGAGGGGAAAGAGCTATAATCAACAAATGTGCTCATAGATTTAGATGTGACCTGCATCATCATATTGCTCCTGTGCATTCTGCATCAATGCAGAGCTTCCCAGCCTGGTGGCTCCTGCTGCATTACTAAACAGGGTGACATAGGCTGAAGCACAGAGCTGAAGGATTCAAAGCAGGCAGTGTCAGCTATGACCAATCCTTATATGGGGAGTGTAGAGGACAGGCATGGCCCTGGTCAGCAGGTTGGAGTAGCCTGGTAGTTATGGAGCAGGCGACACTACCTGGAACATGTGTGCCATGTTTTAGAGTATCGTTGACTAGTGCAGGATCATCGGATGAGAATGAACAAGTTCATTCGTCTCACGTGCACCGTAATAACTTACTGCTTTGAACACATGAACTCATACCATGGAAGTGATCAACTTGAGAAGAAACAAGCATCCCTTCGAGAAGATTGAGGAAGAGTGTACTGACATGCACAGGAAGCAAGGAGGAGTTTCACCTCTCAGGGCCAGCATGTCCCACCTTAGAGAGCTGCTGTCAAATCCGAGGCCAGAGCTTTCCAGTATTGGTAGTATTCCTAGGAGCAGTGGCCACTGCTGGCACTCCATTTATGCATGAAGAGATGAGCTGCACTTTATTGCAAATTAGAGTCCTACAGCATGGAAACAGATCCTGTAGTCCAACTTGTCAATGCCAACCAAGTTTCCCAAACTAAACTAGTCCCATTTGCCCATATTTGGTCCATATCCCTCTAAATCTTTCCTATTCATGTACCTGTCCAAATTTCTTTTAAATGTTGTAACTGTACCTGCATCTACCACCTCCTCTGGCAGTTCATTCCACACCCGAACCACCCTGTGTGTGAAAGGGTTGCCATCTGGTTGCTTTTAAGTCTTTCTCCACTCACCTTAAAAATATGCCCCCTAGTTTTGAACTCCCCAACCCTAAGGAAAAGACCTTTGCTATTCACCTTATGTATGCCCCTCATGATTTTATAAACCTCGATAAGGCCACCCCTGAACCTCCAACACCCCCGTGAAAAAAGTCCCAACCTGTCCAGCTCCTCCTTATAACTCAAACCCTCCAATCCCAGCAACATCCTTGCAAATCTCATCTGAACCGTCTCCAATATAATAATACTTTTCCTATAGCAGATTGGGAGTCTCCCTGGGTACCAAACTGGTGAGTCCAAGCAAGGGGGATGGAATGCAGGAATTGGAATGCTATCAGGGGAGGGGAACCTGAAGGGAGTGTAAAGCTTTGGGAAAATCACTGCCCACCACCAACCTGTACAGAGCAACCTGCTGAACTGCGCACTTGACCTGATGTTGCAACATTGCAAGAAAGCCAACAGTAGTGATGGAATGGGGTCCTAAACTAAGCATTAATTGTGCTCTGTTGTAAATGCTAGCCTAAGCTTCAGTTCACTTTAGCTTCACTTCGGCTGTGGCCCAGCAGATGGTTGAATCCACCATTTGAGGGAGCCATGCAAGGGCAAGGAAGAATGAGGTGGTGATGGGGAGACCGCCCCTGATGGGACCCCATTGGTGACATCATGATTCACCTGCATGGTTTCTTCAGCAGATGAAGCATCTGTGGAATTGGGTCCTGTTTCTGAGACTGGCCTTGCAGCAAAGCCAGTGCAGTAACCCTTCTCTGGACTGTCCCCAGTGGCAGTATAGCTTTCCATATAGAAGGTACCCAACTCTGTTCACAGTATTCCAGCTGTGGTCTGATAAGTGCTTTCTATAGTTTTGACAAACTCTCCTTACTTTCCTTTTTAAATAAATCATACCTGTGGTGTGGAATTATAGTGCACTACTTCCAGTTATGAGGATGAACAAATTTTTGTGTACTTGCCAAATCACAGATCACTATCATCTTGCTAGTCTGTTTGGTGAACTTTTAATTTGGGCCAAGTTAGACCTGCAAGCTAGTTAATTTTTCACTTCAGAGCTTTCGGAGTGGCAATCACAAGTGAGAAACATTCATCAGACAACAGGGTCTTCAAGCATCACAACAATCTCCACTAAATAATAAAATATTTCAGTAATCTAAATGGTTTTAAAATATTTTAAAAGTGTGACTAGAATTCATAGATAATGAATTCTAGTTTAAGATGAAAGTTAGGATTGCTTTACTCTAATGGTTTGTGAAAAATCAAAGGATTTTCAGGACAAGTTATAGACTTGGATCACCATCTCCAATACAGACAATCAAATACAGCATTTCCTTAAAGATCTCTTGTCATTTACCATTTTTCTCAGTGTTGGTGGCAGATGGTTGTTTCTTACTGTGAAGTCAGTTTGATTGAAAAGAAGTGATATCTGATTTATTGAACTAAATAATGAAATGTAACATGACGCTCTTACACGTTGAGTTTTCTATTCAGCAGCACTTGATAAACATGGAATTTGCTGATTATTTGTCATTATTTATGCTTTCCAATCAAGGATTGTCCATTTATTTAATGGAATGTGGGCTGAACTGTTCTTAATCAACTCTAATGCCCTTGAATTGTGGCTGGGTAGGCTATTTCAGAGGGCAGTTAAGAGGCAACCACATTGCAACCACATGTATGCCAGACCAGGTAAGGATGGCAGCTTCCTTACCTAAAGTACAGTCATTAATTAGATAGGTTTTTGCAATGATTAATGATAGTTGTCCTGGTCACCATACCTGAGACTAGCATTCAATTCCAGTTTTTATGAATTGAATTTAAATTCCACCATCTGCTATCGTGTATTTGATCCAATCCAATGTCTGCAGAGTAAGCGCTGTGGCACTGGATTTCTCATCCAGTGACAAAACTACCTGCTCGAACCTGCATTTATAATTTTGCAGGGAATTTTGTGCTTATGAAGGAGATGCATGTTACTGCAAAGGAATGGAACACTGTTAGATTTTTGGCATGGAAGCCCACTTTAGTGAGACAGTGAAAATGGGTCTGATTAGTCCAGAAAGCAGACATACCTGTGCTTGTAAAGCAAGTGGCTAACCATTTCCAATCCACTGGCACAATGGAAGACTTGGCCAGAGAGCTTGATGTGCAGAGGTCCAATTCTGGTTGCAACTAACTATTGGAGATAAATTATAGTGGGAGAAAAGTGGGGTAATGTATTATAAAAACACACAGATCTGGTAAAAGCAGAAAAATAGGTGTCCAAAGCCCACACCTGAAATTGATATGAATTTTTTTTTTGCAAACAAAGACAGAAGAATTAATAGCATTTTTGAAGGGCTATTTGCAAACTTATGCTGCCAGTATAGCAGCCACATGTGTGTTGGTCGCCAAAGTATTTATCCTGGAGAAATTAACTGACATGATTTAATTTGAATTCACCATAACCCTCTTAATATACCCTAAAATAATGGAAGGGCAGCAAAAGAAGTTATAGAAATTCCTATTTCTGTCAATCAAATCTTCACTTTTTCCTTTGACAAATAATGCCTACTCAAGTCACAGTGATGGATAACTTCAGGTGAAAATATTTATATTACTATTCCTCTGATAGAATGCATGGTTTTCTTTCTTGTTTTGCAAGTGAGAAAATCCTGACTTTAAAAGTCAGAATGTTGTTTCCAGCTTGAAACCAATCTTCAATAAACTTCCAGCAAGCTCCTTCATCAAACTTTCTCCCACATCACACACTGTCTTCAGATTAATCAACAACAAAAATGATCAGTGAAAGTAGAGATAACAAGGTGCAGAGCTGGATGAACAGGCCAAGCAGCATCATAGGAGCAGGAAGACTGACGTTTCGGGCCTAGACCCTTCATCAGAAATGGGGGAGGGGAAGGGGGTTCTGAAATAAATAGGGAGAGAGGGGGAGGCGGATAGAAGATGGATAGAGGAGAAGATAGATGGAGAGGAAACAGACAGGTCAAAAAGGCGGGGATGGAGCCAATAAAGGTGAGTGTAGGTGGGGAGTTAGGGAGGGGATAAGTCAGTCCAGGGAGGATGGACAGGTCAAGGGGGCGGGATGAGGTTAGTAGGTAGGAGATGGGGGTGTGGCTTGAGGCGGAACAATCCCTCTTCCGTACCTACACTGGCCCTAAACCCCACCTCTTCCTCCGTTACATTGATGACTGTATCGGCGCTGCCTCGTGCTCCCACGAGGAGCTCGAACAGTTCATCCACTTCACCAACACCTTCCACCCCAACCTTAAGTTCACCTGGACCATCTCTAATACCTCTCTCTCCTTCCTGGACCTCTCTGTCTCCATCTCGGGCAACCACCGAGAAACCGATATCCATTTCAAGCCCACCGACTCCCACAGCTACCTAGAATACACCTCCTCCCACCCACCTTCCTGCAAAAATGCCATCCTCTATTCCCAATTCCTTCGCCTCCGCCGCATCTGCTCCCAGGATGAGGCATTCCACTCCCGTACATCTCAGATGTCCTCGTTTTTCAGGGACCGCAACTTCCCCCCCTCAGTGGTCGAGAATGCCCTCCACCGTGTCTCCCGCATTTCCCACAACTCATCCCTCACACCCCGTCCCCGCAATAACAACCAAAAAAGAATCCCCCTCGTCCTCACGTACCACCCCACCAACCTCCGGATCCAACGCATCATCCTCCGACACTTCCGCCATCTGCAATCCGACCCCACCACCAAAGACATCTTTCCCTCCCCACCCTTATCTGCTTTCCGGAGGGAC
>NC_063351.1:17653271-17760181 GCF_021869965.1 Rhincodon typus | reverse complement strand
TGATGCTGCTTGGCCTGCTGTGTTCATCCAGCTCTACACCTTGTTATCTCAGATTCTCCAGCATCTGCAGTTCCTACTATCAGTGAAAGTAGAATGTTTTTCTCTCTTCCTAATAGAATAGACTAATTGATTTATTAGTTATTTCGCTGTGGTGTTACCACAGGCATTCCACTTGCAAAGCTGCTGACGGAAACGCACCAGTCAGATAATGAAAAAGGTAAGGCAGTGCAATTATTTGAAGTAACAATTTGATTTCATATCAAAACTTATCAATTTTCGAAAAGCTTAGTACACGCTGTCCCGAAGCTTTAGTTTGTTGGAACTCCTTTTTGGTTTTCCTCTGATACCCTGCCTAATGATTATCTCTTAACTGGATGCAAAACAGAGCTTTCAGTCGTTCTTGACCATGGTTAAATGAAGAGATGGCAAGACCTGACAAGGAGGCTGAGGCTCCAGTGATATGCAGTGGAAGTTGTCAATTCACAAATGGCATGAGCAACCAGTTAAACTTGTTGCTGTTCACCTTAGAATGCAAACAAAATAACCATCATCACATTTAACACAGAGCAAGCAGTTTGTGAGGATCAACTGGTAAGAAAACTAAAGTAAATCAACACAGATATTCAGGAAAATCTAGACTGTTGATTCAGGCCTCAACTTTTCCACACCTGTTGAATTGTGAAAATCCAGTATGCAATGCCACTTTCACAAATTGGGACAATCTGTCATTTGCATTGAAGTTTGTATTGTTTCCATAACTATCTCTCTAGTCTTATGTTGTATGATTCTTGCTATTTACTTCATTATACTTTGATTTAATAATCTCCAGCTAGACAGGAAACATCTTTCTGTCTTGCCTCATGAAGTTGTTGTTTGACTATTTATATGAACTGTGTTTTACTTGAATTAGCAGCTTTTTAGCTTGTGAAGCAAATAGCAATGTAATCTTTTCATCATAACACTTTTTACACGGGTGTAGTCTATTGGAACTGCACAGAGACAGAGATGGTGCTAAATCCTAATTGCTTGTGCGTTGCCAAGAATTATTTCACTTGTACTAAAATGATTAAAAATGAAACAAACTCTGCTAATGACTGTGACACTGCAACGAATTGAACCCAGTTACTTTGTGAAATTCATGCATTCATTTGTGAAGGAGAAAACAGAGTTCTTTTGGTTTTTATTCATGCATTCATGTTGTGTCATAAACTCCCTTGATGTTAGTGAGTTGTTTGATGCGAAATTGCATCAAGATATAAGGGTTATTATAAAAAAAATCTGTCAAATCTTAGAAAACCAAAGGAGACCATTCAGCGCATTGACTGTGTCAGTCATGATGACTTAGTAGCAGTCTTGGCTCTGAGTCAGAAAGTGTGGTTTTGAGTCTCACTTTAGACTGACCCTCTAGCATAGTACTGAGGGAGTGCAAGACTGTCGATATGTCATTTTCCAAATCAGACAATAAACTAAGGCCCCTATCTATCCTCAGATGATTAGAAAAGATCCCATGGAACTATTTGAAGAAAATACTTATCCTTCACAAGCACCTGAAAACTGATTTGCCTTATTGTATTGTTGCTTGTGGGACCTTGCTGTAAATTGTTTACCATGCTTCCTACACTACAATGGTGATTACACTTCAAAAAGGCCTCAATAGGCTGCATAGACTTTAGAATATCTTAGGATTCTGGAAGGAGCTGACTAAATTAAATTATTTCCTTCTTTCTTCACTGTGATTGTGTAGTTCTTCAACAAAAACTATCCAGTTAGTTCAATTTTATATATTTGTAATGTGACAAATAGTGGGTTCTGTATTGATAGGACTGTTGAAATAGAAATAAAAACAAATAAATACAATCTGGTAACCATTATGAGACATAGCTGCAGGATGACTTGGATTGGGATTTGATTTGGGACTTGAATCTTGAAGGGTACAGGATATTTTGGAAGGACAGGAAGCTAGGAAAGGATGGAGGGGTAGTTCTGTTGGTTCATGATGGTATTACCACAAAACAGAGGAATTACCTACATTCAGGAAACCAGGATTTGGAAACAGATAGTAATGAAAAATGATAAAGGAAGTATTCACTTACGGGAGTGTTGTACAAGTCCTCTAACAGAAACCACAAAGTTGGGTAAAGCATAAAGGAAGAAATATGAAAGCTTCTCAGAAAAGCATTGCAATAGTCATGGGAGATTTTAATCTATATGGACTGGAAAAATCAGATAGACAAAGGTAGCCTAGATGAGAGTTCACAGAATGTTTTCATAATAGTTTCTTAGATTGGTGCATTCTGGAGCCAAACAATGAGCAGTGTATGGTAGAACTGGTATTTTGCAACAAGTTAGGATTAATTACTTAGCTTATAGTGAAGGTGTTCCTAGCTAACAGTGGTTGAAATATGATTGAATTCTACATTCAGTGTGAGGAGGAGAGGAGTGGGTCTGATACTCTATTTTATATTTAAATTGGACAGTAATGAGGATATGAAAGTGCAGGTGGCTAAAGTGAACTGGCAAATTAAGTTAAGGGATAAGTCAACAGAAATGCAGTGCTCGTGTATCTTCTTCCAGAAGGTGCACAGGGAGAGCTCAGTGCTCAGCAGCCTGAAGGAAGAAGAAGATGGCTCAATAACATCATCTCAGTCTGACATCCTGAGGATCAGCAAAGCCTTTTACGCCAGACTGTACGATACAAAGCCTATATACAGTGCAGCCTCCAGTTCCTGTCCTCTATCATGGAGGTCTTAGACAACAGCACGTGGGAGAGGTTGGACCAGCCGTTATCTCTGGATGAGCTGACCAAGGCCCTTAAGTCCTGAGAAAAGAATAAAATTCCTGAAAGTGATGGCTTACTGGCCATGGGACTTGATTGGCCAGGACCTGCTGAAGGGGTATGACAGTATGCTTCTGGCAGGTACCTTATGTGAATCCATGAGGAAAGGTATCATCACCCTCGTTTACAAGCAAAAAGGGGAGAGGGAGGAAATTAAAAATTAGTGACCAATTTCACTGCTGAATGCAGATTACTTTGTCTGAGGTAAAAACTGAAAGAACTGCAGGTACTGTAAATCAGGAACAAGAAAGAAGTTGTTGGAAAAGCTCAGCAGGTCTGGCAGCATCTGTGAAGAAAAATCAGAGTTAATGTTTCGGGTTCGGTGACTCTTCCTCCTTCTTGTTCTGAGGAAGGGCCACCAGACCTGAAACATTAACTCTGATTTTTCTTCGCAGATGCTGCCAGACCTGCTGACTTCTCCAGCAATTTCTGCATTTGACTCTGCCTGAGGTCATCACCAACCAGGTCAGTTCTGCTTTGAGATCAGTGATTCACCCTGACTAAACCTGTGCTGTACTGGGCAGAATGATCTCTGAGAGCCTCGGCTATGTGCAGGAAAGGGGGTGGACACCTGCCTCCTGAGCCTGAACCAGAAAGGCTTATGACAGGATATCACACACCTACATGAGGGATGTTCTTTCCAATATGGGCTTTGAGGAGGGAATCCGCAATTGGATCTGACTGCTCTACACCAACATTGTTAGCACAGTCTCAATCAATGGGTGAGAATCAGGAAGCTTCCCAATCAGATCCAGAGTCAGGCAGGGCTGCCCATTGTCTCCTGGCTTGGTTGTGTGTTGCATAGAGCCTTTTGTCGAGTCCATCAGGAAGGATACGAGCCTGAGAGGGGTGACTGCTCCAGGCAGCAGATACCTGCAGGTCCAAGCCTCCTTGTACATGGATGACATCACCATTTGCTGCTTGGATCCACTGTTGGTGTGCAGATTCATGAGCATCTGCAACCAGTTCAAACTGGCTTCGGGAGCCAAGGTAAATCGAAGCAAGAGCAAGGCCATGTTCGTTGGGAACTAGATGGACTGATCCTGTATTTCTTTCACCATTAGGATAGATTGCCTGAAGGTGTTGGGAATATGATTCAGAGGGACCAGAGTGTGTGCAAAAACTTGGGAAGAGTGTATCACCAAGGTGAGGCTTTTGAAAGCACTGCTCTTCTCCATTGCGGGTAAAAACCTAGTCATTGGGTGTGAGGTACTCTCTGTTGTTGCCCATTCCCAGAACCTGTGCCACTGCAGTCACCCGGGCCATTGTCAACTTCATCTGGAGGTCTAAGATGGACCGTGTCCACAGGGACACCATGTACAAAGCGCTAGATAAGGTGGAGTGCGGAGGAAGAACGTACCCAACGTCGCCCTCATGCTGATCGCCACCTTTGTGTGTGGCTGCATCAAGCTGTACATAGACCCTCAGTACGCAAACACCAAGTGTTACTGCTTACTGAGGTTCTACCTGTTGCCAGTGTTGCAAAGAATGGGACTGGCCTTGCTGCCACAGAACACTCCAAGTAGTTGGACTATTCCGTATCACTTGTCCTTCGTGGAGAAATTTGCAAAGAAAGACACCTTGACCTGAAGTCTATCAGGAAGTGGTCAGCAGTAGCATCCTCGAGACCATGTGGGAAAAGGAGAGGGTGGATCCTGTTGTGTGGTTCTTACAGCAGACTATTAATGTCATTTGGTGGAGTGTCTCATCACCAGAACTTTCCAACAAGCACCAAGGCATCACTTGGCTGGTGGTAAGAAGGACACTACCTGTGAGATCCTTCATGTACACCCACTTTGTTAGTGTCCCTGCACGCTGTCCTCGAAGCGGCTGCAGGGGGATGAGACTGTCACACATCTCCTTCTGGAATGTGTGTTTGCGGAGGAAGTCTGGAAAGAGATGCAGTGGTTCTCATCCAGGTTCATCCTGAGCAGTTCTGTGACGAAGGACTCTGCTCCAAGGTTCTGTTCCCTGGGAGGCACAACAAGACAAACATCAACTGCGCCTGGAGGACCATCAACATGGTGAAAGATGCTGTTTAGTCTGCCTGAAACCAGTTGGTCTTCCAAAGCAAGGAGTTGGCCTCGACCAAGTGTTGCAGACTGGCACATTCCAAGGCCCAGGACTACGTGCTGAGGGTCGCATTAAAGCTTGAAGTAGCTGCGGCCAAGGCACAGCTGGGAAAAACCACTGTCTAAGATCTTTGGCCCAAGAACAATTTGAGTCCATTCAGTTATTGGATCCCCGGGTGCCTCAAATGTATGTAAATATAGTCCTTGTATGAGTAAGAGATGCCTTGGGTTTGTTCTCCATATATAAAGTCTGTATGGAATCGAACTGCTTTCGTGACTATATTTGTATATAAAGATTTTTATGAATAAGGTATATTTTTAAAATAAAAAATACTAGTGAGACAGTCAATACATTAAGTATAATTTTCCAAAATTCTCATTCCGGGAAGATCATGTTAGATTGGAAGATAGCAAATATAACTCCTTTATTCAAAAAAGGAGGGAGATTGAAAGCAGGAAACTATAGGGCAGTTGGCTTAACATCTATCTTAGGGAAATGTTAGAAATTATTATTAAAGAAGTACTTCAATAAGTTCAAGGTAATCAGGCAGGAAATTGTGTCTGACCAATCTATTGGCAATCTTTGGCATGGTTAATGCATGCTGTGGATAAAGTGGACCCAGTGTATGTATTGTACTTAGATTTCCAGAAGGTATTTGATAAAATGTTATCAAAGGTTACAGTGGAAAATACAAGCTCATGGTCTCAAGGTCGCATATTGGCAATGAATAGAAGATTGATTGGCCAATAAGGAGCAAAGAGGAAGTGTGAATGGGTATTTTTCATATTGGCAAGATATAACCTCAATTATTTACACTTTATCCAAAAGAATTTTGATGAAGGAATGGAATGTATGGTAGCTAAATTTGCTGATATATAAAAAAGTAAGTGAAGAGGCCACAAAAATGTGTAGATAGGTTAAATAAGCTTGCACAGATCTGGCAAATGGAATATAACGTGGGAAATGTAAAATTGTTAATTTTGGCAGGAAGAATAACAAGTGCAGTATCTGAATAGTACAAGTTTGCTGAGATGCAAAGTGATTTGGGTGTCCTCATGCATGAATCCCAAAAGGTTAGTTTGCAGCTACAGTATGTAATTAGGCTAATAGAATGTTACTATTTATTGTGAAGGGAAACTCACACATTAGTAGGACGGGTATACAGGGCATTGGTGCGACATCTCTCAGATGTTGTGAGTCATTGGAACTCTCTGCTGAAAAGTTGGTGTGTTCTTGAATAGTTTTATGGCATAGGCAAAATAGATTCATGCTAATCAAAAGGATGAAAGATTATTTAGTGTAGATGGAAATATAGATTTGAGTTTATAATCTGATCAGTCATGATCTTATTAAATGGGGAAGCAGGTTCAAGTGTTTGATTGGTCCACTCCTCTTGTTTTGTATGTTTGTACATTCAATTCCATTTTGAATTTTACTAGTGCAGTGGTGTGAGAAATCATACAGCAAGTTACCACTGAGGTTAGAAGCTATCTTCCAGGAACTAATACAAATACGGTTTTGAAAATATAATCACAAGATCTCTTTAGCATCACAACTAATTCTCGTTCCTGTTGTTTTGGTGCTTTTGTTGCTTATAAGCAAGAATTATTGTATCATAAAGCTAAAAACTGTGAATGCTGGAAATCTGAAACAGAAACAGAAATTGCTGGAGAAACTCAGCGGATCTGGCAGCATCTGTGGAGAGAAAGCAGAGGTAACATTTCAAGAACAATGACCAAGTTCTGAAGAGGGTCACTGAATTCAAAACGTTAATTCTGCTTTCTCTCCACAGAATTATTGTTTAGTTTTAGTTTAATCCTATCTAGCAATTTTTTTTATCAGGCCGCATTTACCAAACTTGAGTCCGTGTCTGCATTCTCTTGAAAGTCCAGGGTGTCCAGATGAAAGAGATTGCTTCAGAGCAGTCAGGGAATAAGTTACCTTGACTATTCATGCATGGGACATGGGCTTCGCTGGCTAGCCTAGCATTCATTGCCCGTCCCTAGCTGTCTTTGAGAAGGTGGTGAGCTTCTTTCTTGAACTGCTGCAGTCTATGTGCAGGTTGACTCTCAATGCCCTAAGGAAGGGTATTCCAATGGAACAGCTTGTTTGTGAAAACTTTCAGACTAGGAGTGCCAATTATCAAAAGACTGAGAAAGTCCAAGATCCCAGTTGTGAAAATATTCCAGAGTAAAGGCCTCACAGCTCATAGGACAGAGCTGAAAAGTGGCAGTTAAGTCAATGTACAGATTTCATAGAATCATGCCATCAGTGGATTAATAGAATCTTTTTCATAGAATCCCTACAGTGTGGAAGCAGGCTATCCGGCCCACTGAGTCCACACCGACTCTCCAAAGAGTATCCCTCCCTTAATAGGGAAGGAAATTACTCATGTTTGTAAGTAACTATAAAGCGATGTTGTTGAAAAGCAAATGGGATTTTATTTACCATGTCTTTAATAATCTTTCAAACTGTATAATGTTTAGATAGCTTAGTTTGTTTTATTTTGTTTTTGCTTATTTTATGTCATAAACTTCTGGTGTATGGTTAAATCAAATCTGCAGCGTGATGGACATACATTTCTATGAAAGACTGCCACATTAAATTGAAAGAAAACAAAACATGAATTATTAAATTAGATTTCATTCTGACATCTGACTTATCCAGGAATAATATCAGATTGATCTTAATATTGACCTTCTTCTTTATTTTAAACACAACGGTTTGCTCTATCCATGAGGTCTGTTTGTCTGCCAAAAGTATTCTTGTTGAGGTCCATAGAACTTTCTGCAAATTCCTTATTTACAGCTTAATCTAAACACACATACTCTATAAACTGCGGAAGAACATCTGTTCCCTTCCAGTTCCCCCTCAACATAACCATGTGATACTGATTTTGCATTGTACACTATTTTATTATTTTCATTGGGAATCCATCGCTTACATTGTCAAAATGGAGGTCAGGATGCCAAGTGGGATAACAGCAGCAGAGGGTGACTTCACGGTACTCATTGGTCCTTTACACCCTGCTCTTACTACTCTCCAATTCTCACCAAGGGGTCATCATAATTTTCAAGCCTCAAAATGGGGTCAGAAAAAAAAACATTGATATAAGCATTATCAATTTTCAAGGATCTATTATTCCTGACCACCTTCATTTTCCAAAACTATTTGTAATAGTTGATATGTTGCTTTTGATCTCTCTTGTATAGGAAATTACTCAGTTTGTGAACCACTCGTAAAGAAATTGAAGCTTCTCTTCATCTAAGTTACCGCGTGTAAGCAGCTCGGTAGCACTGTAATGCAGCTATACAACATACACAATCATCTCCCTCTGCCGCACACCACCATACCAACAATGCCGACATCTCCACTGATTTCCTCAGGCCTCTGAAATGGGTTGTCCAATCACCAATATGGAAAATCACAGGAACGTCATTAGCCGATTTCAAATCAAGGATGATCATAGAATCGCTACAATGTGGAAACAGACCATTCAGCCCAACAGGTCCACACTGCCCTTCCGAAGAACATCCCACCCAGACCCATTCCCTTACCCCTGCATTTTCCATATCTAACCCACTTAACCTATACATCCCCGGGCACTATGGACAATTCAGCATGGCCAATCCACCTACCCTGCACATTTTGGACTGTGGGAGGAAACCGGAGCACCCGGAGGAAACCCACACAAACTGAACAGGGAGAATGTGCAAACTCCACACAGACAGTCACCCAAGGCTGGAATCAAACCCAGGTCCCTGGCACTGTGAGGCAGCAGTGCTAACCACTGAGTCACCATGCCGCCCCTATGATGTTCTTTGGTGTCAAAAGTAACCCAATGCCGGAATGTTTTCCAAATAAATTATATTTTAGTGAAATCGGCAGAAACATGAATTCAGAAAATTAACCCAATGACTCTCCGACCTTGATTCCCCCACCCCACTCTGGATCACCCACAGAATGCCAAAATGGACTGACCAGGAAAATGGTTGTCAGACTCTTCTTGTTGGGATCACTACACCCACCCCTCACTGATAGAAATTGTCACATAAAGGTCGACTTTATTCTAATTACACTGATCCAGCAAATTGGGCAGCGTTGTCATAACAGAAATCCTACAGTGAAAACCTTTGATCTGGTTTAAAAGGAAAGGATGGATAGATGTGAGTTACTTTGAATTCTGTCACAAAATATGTGGCTCCCCATCTGACTGCACTCTAACAAAGAAAATAAATAGCTGAAAACTGTGGGTATATTTACTGAGATGCTGCCAAACCAATGTTGCTGATTGTTTTCAAATTGTATGGCTGTGTCTTAAATTTCAATAAAACAAGATGGATGTTGATTTTTATTGACAGTTTATATTGTGCATATGAAAGTTGGCAACCACTTCACATGCATGAAAGCTATAGTTATACAAGACAAATCCAAGTGAGCGTGATTAATCCCAAATTTTGGAATTTGTAGATAGGTATATTTTCCTATGATAAATTCCACTTTGAACTTAAAATAATTAATATTCGCTCATATGCTGCACCATTAGTTGATGGCTTCATCTGGGAGTAATGAATGAAGTCACAATAATATCTGCCATGTTCACTCTAGAATCATGTAAAAACATTTTAGCTGTATAGTAACAGAAAACAGGTGATCGCAAATCAGCAGCTTGTTTCGCACTTCACCCGATTTCCCTTTCCATTATTTTGCTGTTGCCTCCTGTGCCTCGGTCAGTGACAAGTTTCATCCCTGTTTGTGCTTTAAATCAGCTGATTCTGAACTGGTTTTTCTTTGCTTGAAGCCATCTTCATTGTTACAGCTTCCTTTTTATTGATGAAGCTACAGAGGCAGCAAATATGGGGTGACAGTTTTGAACAGCCCAAGGTATCACCGGTGCATTTTGTCACCTTATTTGAGTACTGCTATAAAAAAGGTAAATTTGATAAGAAAGCAGTAAGTAAATAGGAAAAGGTTTAAATTATGTTGGATGAAACATATCTGTTTCTTTAAATGATTCTTTTATTGCTTTTATTACACAGTATTTTGTTCTTTAGTTTGGTTTGATAGCATACTTATATGTTTGTCAAATTGCAATAAACGTTTGTATCAATGCAGTTGATGCTTTTGAATTTAGCTAAAAATGGCGAATTTACAGCAAGGACATGTGAGAGAAATGAAAACAATATGGTCACATTTTGCAGTGTTGAAAGTCACTTTTATTTTAATATTAGAAATGAAAGAACATATCCCGTCAATTCATTTTAAACTTCACAGTCATAGAAAATACAATTGACATTTATACATATCACATATTTAAATGAAGGCATTAAAATTCCTTTATGGTGGAAGCCACTTCTAATCTTGGTCGTAGAAATCAAAGACATTCTTGTGTGCTCAGTTGCAGTCTAAGCCAGATGACAGTGTTTGTTCGATATAGTTTAGCTTTCATTTGACCTGTCATTGGATGTTTTAGCAGCATAAGCTGCTACCACAGCATTGTGCAATTGGAAAAGCAGATCAACAGATTAGAATTGAACTCTCTTCTTAAAGAATATCCCATTTAATGAAGAATGTGATGATTGATGTCTGGTGTTTCACACAAAGTTATGATTTCCATTCAATTTACCCTGTTCCACACTGAAATTTCTAGATACTGTAATGTGGCATGATAAAGGCATTATAAAAATGTTATTAATTCTTAAGAAATAATTCTTGATCTATGAAATAAAAAGTTTGGTTACATTTTTCATGCCTAATGCTGATTTAAATCGGGCTAACCAATTCCTGATTTTTATTCTAAGGCCCATTTGTTCAAAAGTAAATTATTTTTTAAAAGCTTACTTTAGAATGAATGTAGAAAGCAGGGTACCATATCATAGTGAAACTTTAGTTGTACCACATAGTGGTAGGATCTGATTCTTGGTTAGTGAATCTGCATAATGTGAATGTTGAATTTCAGCATGAGAATAAGAATTAAACACAGACTAACAGACTACCATAAAGGCAGCAGGAAACTGAGAAATCACAGACTCTGTTTCTGCCCTGTAACATTTACCAATTGCTGGTAACAAAAGCCTAGAGACAATCATTTGTCTGCTTTTCTATGGTGTATGATAAATAGAGACCTCATCAAGTAAAGGGGAGAAAACATAAATGCTGTTTTTCATTTCTTTAGTTAGTATGTAGCTTAACAATATATTACTGATTTTGTTTCCGCTCAGCTTTGTGAACCTGCGCGCTTCAACAGTGCATGGTGGCAGTTTCTGTTTATAGTAGAGAGAAGAAGGTGGTTCACTGAGAAGTATATCCCATTTTTTGAAAGTTTAGTGGGTTTAAATGAACTGAACTCTGTAATCAAAGGGGGCTTGGATTAAGCCTCAGAATTGTAGTAGTAGGTAATCTAACAATATAGACAAGGAGACTCAAAATAGGAGACTCAAAAACATAGTCAAAATATCTACTGGCGACAAGTCAAAAAGAGAGCAAGGTAATTTTTCAGGGAAGAATGCGTTTGAGTAAAGGAGATATAGTTGATTATTTTCTAAATATTGACTGTAATCCGATATACAAAAATGGCCTTGTACATTCCTAAAAATTCCTATGTTTCTGTATCCCCAGTGATGCTAACACTGGTAGAGTTATGTGGAAATAAGTCTCGATCTCCTTCCGTGGAAAAAAAATCATACAAACTACCAGGCTAATTTTTTGTCAGGGGACCGAATCACCCAGTGGCTGATGCACATCAATACAAATTTGTTTTATGCCAACAAATGTTGTGAGGAAAGTCACAGATTCTAAGAGAAAAATGCACCAACCTCTCTGCTTGAAGTTACACATGAGGTCACTCTGTTTACTAGCAGTGATGCCACCTCCATTTTAATTATTATTTTTCACTTAATATCAAGTTCAGAAAACCCAAAGAATGGCAGTTTCCAGACGATCCTTGATTTGATTGACAAGATTGTGCTTGGAGATATATTTAACTTGTGATGATTGTAATTATTTTAAAAGTTATTTTAAACCCTTCAAAGAAACCCTTGTCAATAAAATAATCTGTCTTCTGTTATGAGCTCGTAACTTTGAACTTACTGTCACCTCGATCAGTTGCTGTGTTTGCCTAAAATTAAAACATACTTAACATTTTATTACAGTGGGTTGTGAGATCGAAAGTAGTGCAGTTGTTGACATGCTGTATGATAAATGGTCTGTAATAGAACTAGGCATTATAGTTAAAACATGTGATGGGGTGCATGATGAAAAAATTGCTACATGCAAAATCTTCAGTTAACAAACCATGGAGTAGGAATCAACATTTATGTTTCTGTTCCTTGATATACTTTGTATATTTTTTGGTTTAGCTATAATAAAAACTTGGTAAATATGTAAAGGATTGAAAGCAAAAGAAAACAAGCTATCATTTTCAACAAATCTATTAATTCTAAATTATACATATTAAACTATTTATCTTGTATCAATTTTTTATAAGACCATTGTATATAATAAGGAGAATTATATTCTTACCTCAAGATGCATTATTTTTTTGGCTGATTGGTGTATTGGAAATGGCCTGCGCAAATTCAAATTGATACTGTGTACTCGAGGCAGCTGGTTGTCATGGGAGCAGTACTGCAGATTCTAATTCCTGCTTCTGAGTAGCACTAACAGAAAAATGATGCTGAAGACATAATGGGTGAACAAATATTAGCTGCTTACATTCTCAGTGTCATTTTTCTTTATACACATCCCACCTGAACACTGATGTGTGCCTGAGTACTGATATTTGTCTTATCATGAAACTAAATGGTTTGTGCTTATCTGGTCCACAGAAAATGAATATGTTGTTTCAGCAATTTAATAAAATAGTAAATCTTTTGGTTTCAACTTGACAAAAATCACAACAGTGTTTAGTTGAATTTCATCCAAATGGATTAGTTCAGTGGTGCAAAATGATTATGATTTAAGCATAAAATAGTAGAGAAGCAGAATATAATGCAGAGTTCAGTCACTTTTGTGCATCAAGGTATTTCAAAGACCGATCAAATTTAAAACTTTCTTTCAGAATTTATATTTTTGAAACAACAATCAATGATGTGATATAATAATTGCAGTTTTCTGTGCTCACATATTTATTTTGAAGATTTAAATCGTATTTTGAAACACCCATTTGTGAATCAGCATTCCCTGGGGTATCTGAGAAGTCAAAACAAGGCATCAATGAGTTTCTACTTCCCAAATCATTTTCATAGAGCTGTTATGTACTGTGTGTAGATTGTGCACGTCTTTTTCATTTGCTGAGTAACTTTATTACACTTGAGGATACATGAGAATGTAAAGAGAAGCTGGCTTTCTCTGGCCGACTGATAAAACTACTGCAAGAAAGTCATGCTTTGTGGGCTTCATTTACTGTGGACAAGTTATAATTGCCAACTACCCTATTGTAATGCTTGAATCTAGGATGTGTTAAGACTGAGATAACAAGGTGTAGAGCTGGATGAACACAGCAGGCCAAGCAGCATCAGAGGAGCAGGAAGGCTGACGTTTCGGGCCTGGACCCTTCCTCAGAAAATCTGAAGACTGACCTGGGGTTTGTGTGTGGAGTCATCCCCTACTGAGAAACAAGGGCTTGTGTTGACCTTGCTGACTGTAATCTTGTGATCTGTTGCATGCTGGGGAGTAGAGTTTTTTTTTCTCTCTGTCTTGCATCAAATGTTTATGCCCAAGAGCAACAAAGGAATTGGAAAAGTTGCCTTTGCATATTACCATTTGTCTCACACATTACTGTGGGAAGCTCTGCTAGATATGTTAATCTGATGGTGGAATTTGGAAATAGCATTGCTTCCAAGATATTACAACTTGAATGTCTGGTAAACAACTACTTAACCACAACCTTTTGTTGATTTGCCCTGTGTAATATGTGTAGTAACAGTCTAGGCTGATTTGGAAACAGAAGATCCATAAAATACTCAAAAGGTCTAGCAGCACTCAGAAAGGAAAATTGAGTTAATGGGCAGAAATCTCTCCCCCAGCTTCCAGAGACTGAGAATGGAGCTGGTAGTGGAGAGGGCAGGGGTCGGTGAAATACTACTGATGACCGATGTGTCAGTTTAAGGCACTATTCCTGGGCATTGATAATGTTAAACAGGGTGGAGAGGGGTATGATCACTATCCTGCTTCATTCATGTTGAACCCAATTAAAAGATAGAAAATGTTTGTTGAACGTGTTGAAGGGAGAGGGTAGAACTTTGAAGGGAAAGTGTTGATTGCTAATCAACTGAGGGGAAGCAGGTACAAAATGGGGAGCCAGTTATAGCTGCCCCAGGGCATCGTTCCAGCCCCATATAACGGTTAGACAAGCAAAGGCAGACTTGGCACTTGGTAAGAAGGAGCCTTTAAGACTTTGCAGATGGCAAGGAGAGTCAGCACTCTGGTGGGTGGGTATTGGACAAGTGGCATTACAGGGACAGAAGAGCAGAGGGCGCTGCCTCCAATTGCATTTGGACAGTCTAAAGGATGATTGCAATTTACAATGGGAGTATGATTGTAAGATTATGGACAGTGACAATGAGAAGTAATGTCCTCCATAAAAAGGGTGAAACACCAGGCAACAGGAGAGCACAGGAGAGCACAGGAGAGGAAAAAAGATCAAAAAGACAATAGAGACAATAGTCTCAATATAGAGTTTACTGCTGAAGATGGGGCTACCTGGAGGTCACAAAGACGCGATGCCACAGGAGGATACATTCTCTCAGCAGATGATCACAGAGACCTGTAACCTCACAAGCAAAGACCACACAACACCATGTCCTGCTGTAACCAACAAAGTCACTGTAGCCTTGTTGGTCACTGATGCCCTCTTTGTCTGAGCTGAACGGTGCAATAATTTCACCAACATCGCTGGACTTCTGTTCAGAGCACCATTGATCACACTTGTACAGCACCAAAAATGGAAGCAAAACCAGAAATTGCTGGAGAAGCTCAGCCTGAGAAACTGGGCTTGGGTATGGCCACTCAGCCACTCGGGACAGTCAGGGTTCTCTCATCACGGGGTGGGCAAAGCTGAATGTTGGGCACTGTGCCATCTGTCCTGGGTTTTTTGCCCTATTGTGGCCATTTTCTCCTGGACTGACAAAAAGGGAGGAATGCAGTGAGATTAAAATGTCTGGCACATCTGTTAGAGCTGATGCAAATGGGGGGAAAGGTGGTGAGGTGGACTAAGCAAGTGAGTAGGCAGCTAAGACGCACTGCAAGGTTATTGGTGTGGGGGAATCGGGTTAGTAAGAGCAAGTGAGGAAAGATGTTGCAGGCAGTTGTGAGTGTGGCAGAGCATGAGCCTTGGTGGGAAGGATGTACAGTAACAGAGATAGAATGAGCATGAGGTAGCAGAGAGAAGAGTGTAGCACTTACTGGTTGATCAGATAAAATTATTGACCTTCTTCCTAAGCTGCTGGATGTTGCTCCACACGGCTGAGACCGTACTGACCAGGGTGGCAGCCTCAGACCAGGCTGGCAGCATTTGATGTTGTGGCCTTCAATGCTGGTCTCATGGTCCTCTGTGTTGGAGCCGTTTTTCCTCATGTTACCTGTCAAGCTTCTGCCAACCACCTTATATCTGTGCCCCTGGCAATTGACCTTTCTGCTCGAGGAAACAGGTCTTTCCTGTCCGCTCTAAGCCCTTCATTATTTTGTGTATGACAATAAAATTACCCCTCAGTCTCCTCTGTTCTCTAGAAAACAATCTTGCCAATCCATCATCCTGGCAGCAATTTTCAACCTGACAACATTCTTGTAAATCTCCCCTGTACTCTGTGTAGACTATGTCATTCCTGTAACACAGTAACCAAAGCTACACGCACAACTCCAGCTGTGGCCTGGTTTTGCCCTTTTGTGTTTTGTACAGTTCTATCATTACATCCTGCATTTGCATTCAGTACTTCATCTAATGAGGGAAAGCATCCACATGCTGCCTTTACCACCTTATCTACTGACTTGCCACCTTCAGGGACCTGTGGACATAAAATACAAAGTCTCTGTCTTCCTCTACCTCTCTCAATCCCCTCTTGTTTGGCATGAATTCCCTTGTTTTGCTTTTCTTCTCCAAATGCATAAGTTCTCACTTCTCCAGATTGAATTCCATTTGCAACTTTTCTGCCACTCGACCAATATATTGATATTGTCCTGTAGTTGATAGCACACCTTAAACATTAAGGGACCCAACACTGAACCCTGTGGAACACTACTGGAAACTGCTTTCTATTCGCAGCATCCTCTGTTGAAGATTCTCTTTGCATTGGGTTTCCTGTCATTAAGCTAATTTTGGATCCAACTTGCCACATTCCCCTGTGTCCTTATTTGGTCTACCTCTTGCATTCTTTCTGAATAATGGCACAATGTTTGCAGACCTTCAATCCTCTGGTACCTCACCTATCAAGTGAATGTTGGAAAATGACCCTCAGAGCATCTGTTATTTCTTTCCTGGCTTTCTTTAACAACCTAGGATATAATTTATCCAGCCCTGGTAAGTTATCTACCTTCAAGGAGGTTAGTCCCTCCAGTATTTCCTTTCCTTTCGTTATGCATATTTTAAATAATATTTCACCCTTTACCTGGAATGCCTGGATCATTCCTCTCCATTATGAAGGTAGACACAGCATGTTCATTAAGAACCATGTCTACAGCTTCTGCATCCATACATGAGTGACACATACATCTCTAATGAGCCCAAACCTTCCTTTAGTCATTACATAGTCTGACCATACTGACAAAACATCTTTCCATTTTCTTAATTTACCAGCCAGTATCCTTTCTTATTGTCTTTTTGCTTTCCTCAGTTCTTTTTTTACTTCATCCTTGAACTTTCTACACTCCTCTAAAGTAATACCTTTTTGATATTGTCATTAGCTCTTTATTTCTGATTTAGCTTGTTCTGTATGCTTCTGGATAATCAAGGGACTCTAGACTTAGCAGTGCCACGAGATGCCTTGGTGCAGTTTTGAGCCTTGATATGATCACACTTTGAATGTTGTGTGCTCTTTTGGTAACTTAATCTAATGAAGGATGCACTTGTCATTGAGGGAGAGCAACAGATGCTCATCAGACTAATCCCTGGGTTGGCAGGATGTCTTATGAAGAGAAATTGAGGAAACTGGGTCTGTATTTTTTAATTTACAAGTATGGGAGGTGAATAGATTGAAACTTACAAAACTTGTACAAGGTGACAGGTTGGATGTAATTAGAATTCTTTGCCTAGCTGGTGGGCCCCCAACCCAGAGGATGTGGCATTAGATTAAGGGATGGACCATTTAAGACTAAGATAAAGAAGAATTTCTTCACTCAGAGGCTGGTGAATCTTTCAGATTCTGTACCACTGCGAGCTACACTAGCTCAATCATTAAGCATGTCAGGATAGATTTCTGGATAATAATGACATTAAGAAAAATGAGATACACTGGGGGAGTGGCATTAAGATAGGTGGTCAACCTTGGCCTAATTGAATGGCAGAGCAAGCTTGACAAGTTGAATGGCCTACTCCTGTTCCTATGTTCATCATAACAGCCTGGTTGAGTTGGATTCACCACAGCTCATACTGTTGTTTTTTTCCAGAATGAGCCATGCCTGCCCTGTTTCTCTTTTCACATGGCATTTAATAATGTCACTAGACTAGTAATCCGGAGGCTTTGGAGATGGGCTCAGAGAGTCATACAGCATGTAAACAGACCCTTTGGTTAAACTAGCCCATGTCAACCATGTTCCCAAACCAAACCATTTGCCTGCATTTGGCCCATGTCCTTCCAAACCTTTCCTACTTGTGTATTTGCAAATGTTTTTTAAGTGTTGTAACTATATCTGCATTCACCACTTCCTCTGAAAGTTCATTCCATGTACGAAGCACTCTCTGTGTAAAAAAGGTTGCCCCTCACATCCTTTTAAAATCTTTCTACTCGCACCTTAGTAATATGCCCCCTAGTTTTGACCTCCCCTACCCTAGGGAAAAGACCTTTGCTGTTCATCTTACCTATGCCCCTCATGATTTCATAAACCTCTATAAGGTCACCCCTCAACCTCCTACACTCCAGTGAAAAAGTCAGAGCTTATCCAGCCTATCCGGCAACAGCCTAATAAATATTTTCTGAACCCTCTCCAGTTTAACAATATTCTTCCTGTTGCAGAGCAACCAGAACCATATCCAGCTCTCTAGAAGAGGCCTCACCAACATCGTCTACAACCTCAACATGACATCCTAACTCCTATACTCAAAGGCCTGAGCAATGATGGCAAGTGTGCCAAGCACCTTCATAATCACCCTGTCTACATGTGACACAAATTTCAAAGAATTGTGTACCTGATCCCCTAGGTCTGTCTGTTCTACAACACAGCCCAGGGCCCTACCATTAATTGTATAAGTCCTACCTTTATTTGTTTTTTTCAAAATACAATACCTCACATTTATCCAAATAAAACTCCATCTGCCACTCCTCCGCCCATTGACCAAATCGATCAAGATCTCTTTGTAATGTTAGATAACCTTCTTCACTGTCCATTAAACCACTAATTTTGGTGTCACCCGCAAACTTACTAACAGTGCCTTCTAAATTCTCGTACAAATGACATATAAATGACAAATAAAAATGGACCCAGTACCAATCACTGTGGAACACCACTGGTCACGGGCCTCTAGCCCAAAAAACAACCTTCTACCACCACGCTCTGTCTCCTGCCGTGAAGCCAATTTTGTATCTACTCACCAAGCTCTCCCTGAATCCCACGTGATCTAACTTTACTAATTAGTCTACCATGCGGAACCTTGTCAAAGGCTTTACTGAAGTCCAAATAAACAACGTCTGCCACTCCGCCGTCATCAGTCTTTTTGGTTACGTCCTCAAAAAACTCAATCAATTTTGTGAGACATGATTTCCCTCGTACAAAACCATGCTAACTTGCCCTTGCCTCTCCAAATGTATATAAATCATATCTTTCAGAATCCCCACACTCACAGCTACAGTTCGCAGGCTTCTCCTTATAGCCTTTATTAAATAAAGGCACAACATTAGCCACCCTCCAGTCCTCCAGCACCTCACCAATGGTTATAGACGACACAAATGTCTCTGCTAGGGGCCCTGCAATTTCTTCCCTAACTTCCCCCAACATCCTGGGATTCACTTGATCAGATCCCGGAGATTTATATTTTCTAAGACCTCCAGCACTTCCTCTTTCGCATTGTGAACCGTTTTGAAAACATCAACATTTATTTCCCCGCGTTCTCCAGCCTCCATTTCTTTCTCCGCAGTAAAAACTGACATGAAATATTCATTTAATATCTCTCCCTACTTCTGAGGTTCAACACATGTACAACCTCATCGATCTTTAATGGGCCCTATTCTCTCCCTAGTTGCTGTTTTGCTCTTAATGTACTTCTAGAATCTCTTTGGATTATCCCTAACCTTATCTGCCAAGACTATGTCATATCGCATTTTTGCACTCCTGATTTCCCTCCTAAGAATGCCCCTACACTCTTTGTACACTTCAAGAGATTCATTTGACCAAGTTTCCATATCTAATGTATGATTCTTTCTTGTTCTTGACCAGAGCCTCAATATCTTTATTCATTCATTGACCTCTACTCTTGTTAGCCTTACCCTTCACTCTAACAGGAACATAATGCCTCTGAACTCTCATTATCACACTTTTGAAAGCCTCCCACTTGTCAGTCATCTCTTTACCTATGAACAGTCTATTCCATTCAAATTTTGGAATTTCCTGTTCTCATACACTTAAAATTTGCCTTACTCCAATTAAGAACTTTAACTTTTGTGGTGTGGAAGGCCAATCCTTTCCATAACTATTTTAATACTAATAGAATTATGATCACTTATCCGAAAGTGTTCCCCTACTATCACTTCAGTCACTTGCCCTGCCATATTTCCCAAGAGAAGATCATGTTTTGCCCCTTCTCTAGTAGGAACACTTACATATCGACAAAGAAAATTATCTTGAACTCATTTAACAAATTCCTCACCATCCAAGCCCGTAACACTGTGACAGTCCCAGTCAATGTTTGGAAAATTAAAATCCCCTACGATTACAACCCTGTTATTCTTACATACTTCTGAGATCCCTCTACATATTTGGTCCTCAATTTCCCTCTGCCTATTGGGGGGCCTATAGTACAATCTCATCAATGTGATCATTTCTTTCTTATTTCTAAGTTCTACCCACATAGTTTCACTGGACAATCCCTCCTTCATCAAAAATGCCACTCCCCCTCCTGTCTTACCTCCTGTTCTATCCTTGCTTTAGCATCTAATACCCAGAACATTGAGCTGCCAGTCCTGTCTTTCCCTCCGCCCATTTTCTGTAATAGCTGTGATGTCCCAGTTCATGTTCCCATACATGCCCTGAGTTCATCAATCCCACCTGTATGACCCCTTGCATTGAAGAAAAAAGCAGTTTAATTATTCAGAGTTACCTCATTCTCTGACTTGCTGTGGTCTGTTTTTTCTAATTAACTTGCTCTTTTCTGATTCAGAGCCATCTTTATCTACCTTTCAATTTCTACTGCTACTTAGGAAGCCCCCACACCCTGTCTCTACTAGTTTAAAGGCTCCCAAAATAGAACTAGCAAATCCCCCACCAGGATGTTGTTCCCTTTCCATTCAGGTAAAACTCATCCCTTTTGAACAGGTCTTTCCTGCCCCAGAGAGATCTCAATGATCCAAAATTCTGAATCCTTGCACATTGCACTATCTCTTCAGCCATTGATTTATCTGCCTTCTCTTTTTATTCCTACTGTCATTAGAACATGACACCGGGAATAAACCAGAGATTACTACCTTTGAGGTCCTGTTTTTTACCCTCCTACCTAACTTCTTATATTTACTCTGCAAAGCCTTAACCCTTTTCCTAACTATGTCGTTCCTACCAATGTATACGACAACTTATGGCTTCTTATTTTCCCCTTTGACAATTTGCTTCACCCTTGTCCTTGACCTAGGCACCAGGCAGGCAACCTGCTGACCTGGATTCAAGGTCACGGCCGTAGAATCTCCTGTCTGTGCCCCTGACAGGAGAGTCCCCAACAACAATTATTCTTCTAAATCTTGACAAAACCCATATGTTAAGCTGTCTCCTTCTTGAACTGCTGACTCTCTGTTTTTGAAAGGGCATCTTGTTGCTACCTCAGTACTGGGGTGTCTTCTACTTTGTGAGGTGAGCCATTGTGCTTAACTGGACAGTGACTTCACCGTCTGGCCATTTATTAGCCAGTTCAGGGAAAATCACAGCCAACTGACTGTTTCCTCCAAATTGTCAGCATTTGACCCCTTCCTCTCCACACCCCGCCCCCCCCACCCCCGCCAACTTCCCCCTCCAGACATACACACACACACAAATCAACCTGACAGATTGCAGACAGCGGAAAGTGCCTCAAAACCCACAGAGAAAATTTTGCTCCTGGAGTTGACCAGTAAAATCCGTTAGCCTGCAATTTGGGTTCCTCGCTCGTATTCTCTGATAACCTTGGTTTATCCTGTCTGAGCTAACATGGAAAAAACAAATGCATACTTACTTCATGTTTTTTTTTCTACCTTGCAGTGTTATGGATGGAAAAATCAAATGAGAGGCTGGTTGGTTCATGACAGGCACCCAAGTGGGATGAGAATGGGGAATAGTACATATTCTGTTTAATACATTCTTTGTCTCTGCTGGGCCAAGTGTGCATTGACAGACTGGAGTCAATGGTTATTTCCAGTCTTACTTCCTGGGTTATTTTTCTTTCATGGCATTTGCTGCATAATGTGCCTCCACCTCTACCTGGCCTAAGGCAACATTCTGTCTCCAAATATTACATCTGCTATGGAGGTTTTATGAGATTATCATTTAGGTTTATAATTGCACATACAGTAAATGTCACAGAATCTGTGACTGTTAATGACTGCAATGTTTAATATTGTGGGTAAAATGGTTAAACAAAACTTTTGTTTGAAGTTTATTACTAATCACAAAAAGAAAAGAAAATACAATTGTGGGCAGTGTTAATATTACATCAGTTTTCTAATGAGGATATGCTGTGAGTCACTGAAAGCTTTTGGTACTGATGTGTGATTAATCCAGGCAGATGACAAACACAGATGAACAGAATCATTTAAGAGAAAATAAAGAAATTAGTGCTGTCTATGTGGAGAAAATTTGGAATTAAAACACTTGAATATGTTTCTCCTCTGTGTTTACTTTGAGGAGGCACTTTATTTCACTGCTGTATCATATTAATAAAGAACAAAGACTTCTGTGCAACCTTTTTATAAATCTATTCTGTATGTAAGTTGTCTGATTCTGTTGCAAGTGAAGGATAAAAGCCTGGTAGATTGTCTCTTTAAATAAGATCTGCAGTGTTGATGTAACCCTCTAGCTTGGATGGTAGGAACCATTCTCACCTCTGCAGCAGGGAGCTTGACCAGAAAGACACTCTCAGGCAATGGAAATGTGCTGTTTGTTAAAATGCACTGAATTATAGCTATTCCCCTAGTTATAACTCCAGTTTTTGGTAGCTTCCAATCTGTTAGTAAAAGAGACAGTTCATATGCCTTGCTGTAAAGGAAATTATTGAAAACAACAATATTGTGACTCACATCTTTTCTTCTTTCTTTAATTCTACAGAACACCGTAGCTGTGGCTTCAGTTCAGTTGCCACCAGCAATTTTCACTCATTTCCTCGCCTTGCACACTGTTGACAACTCATCTTGCAAGCTGCAATTTATCGTATTTCGGAATGGAAAACTCTTTCCCAGTACAGGTAACTCATCAAACCTTGCTGATGATGGGAAACGCAAGTGTGTTTCGACTCCAGTTGTCTTCATCAAAATAGGTAATTTTCTATTTAAATTTGAAAATCTATATGTTCTACTAGTTTAAATGATGCACATGAGATTACCATAATCGGTTTTATTTTACTTTGAGAGACAATGAAACTAAACAGATTCCTGAACGGTGTTTTTGTCAAAACGTTGTTAGTCAAATCATTTGCAAAATGTTGCATTTAACTAAATTAATTCTGATTGCATTGCTGATCTTCAATTTGTTGCAACATATGGATGTAAAAGAGAGATCTATGTCTAATAGCTGCATTATAATCTCTTGCGTCAATTTCTATAGTTCTCTCTCATTGCTCTAATTAGCTCACTTATTCAAACAAGTCTGTCCATTCTGAAAATGTATCCAGCTTACGCCCATCATTCAGCTGTTTCCAAATATAAAGTGTAATGTATAACATGTAATCAGGACACGAGTAGCATGCAATTTGAAAATAAATTGTGCATGGTGACTTACTGTATTTTTAAATATCCATTTTCAAAAGTAATATTGTTATGTGGGAGAATAGTAACACTGAATACACACATGATTTAATCTGCATAAAGTATAAATACAAATGTCGAGGATAATGTAAACAAGTGTCAAAAGACAAAATGTGTTCTGCAGAAATTCTAGCATGGCTTTATTTTTTATTCATTGCAATAAGTTTTAATTTCTGGATAATATATTCAAACGGAATGCTTTGTAAAAGACAGGTAGAAGTTTCACGTTTTTTTTAATTTCGTCATATTTCATAATTTGTGCTGTGACTTTAAAATTGTTACATTTAAGCTCAAAGTTCTTCTTTTAAAATGCTGCGATTCTTACAGTCAAAACCTTCCAGATCTATGTACATAGTATTCAGCCACAAACCTTTCCACTCCATTAACCTAATTCAATTTGCTTCTGCAGATGGGTGCAGCTTCGGGAACCTCACTAAACCCATTACTGTTGTTCTGAGGCACTTTGCGCTGGGTACAGATCCCACTGCAGCATATTGGGATTTTGACCTTTTGGATGGGCACGGTGGTTGGCAAGCTAAAGGGTGCCGTATAACAGGTTCTGCAAGCAATATTACCACCATTCAATGTATGCACTTCGGTAACTTTGCAGTCCTAATGGTGAGTACATGTTTGGAACATTGAACAGAAAGTTACGCTTGATAGCATACGATCACGTTCACTTTAGCTCATCCTCAATAAAAAGGACTATATTTTACAAACTGTCTCATGAAGTGATGTCCAAGAATAAGACAGGAGCATTTTATAGGCAGCATTAAACATAAATAATTCAACATCATTTTTTTGCAGACTGCAGTGCTTCAGTACATTGCAGACGAACATTGAACTCTGGCTTCGTAAATTTTAGTTGAAGAAATAATATGAGAAAATAATCATGTAAATTGATTTATTTGTAGGCTAAATCCTGCTGGTATACATGTTGATGTTTGGTGTTCAGTCTGTATTCCTGAGAGGCTTTCTGTTTCTTCATTTAAATTGTATAATATAGTTTATTCCAATCAGGCATGAGGAAAATGCAATGTGAAATAGAATTTTTTTCAATAACTAAAGAAGAAACAAGAGCACTCAGTCCTAATTTCCTACATCATTAGTTGCCATTTTATTGTAATATCCAAGTCTGGGTTTGTTATTTGTTTACTGATGCCACTGCTTGTAATATATATTTGACTTCTTACCCACAATAAAGCCTTCATGCTGTTAAAGATGGGATCATTAGCTACTGTAAAATGCTGCAAGATGTATTTTAAAATGTTGCTAAAATGTCACCTAATTCATTTCAGTGTCTTTGCGTTTCCTGTAGCATACCCTTTCACTTTTGTTCTGACTCACATTTCATATTCCAAGCAACATGCAATATGGATATAAATTGAGCATCATCCCTTAGAATGGGTGTGACAAATCTGTGATGGTGAGATCATCAACACATACTTAACATCCCTTTCTAGTGGGAGCAATATGGGAATATTGGATTTAAAAGCGCTTTATCATTCCGAACAGGAATTTTCCAATAGATGATTTGAAGCATTAAATCCTACCCTCACATGCCGAAATCAAATGTATTGCATTTACAAATGAATTATTTCAGCAGCATTACACCTAGATAAATAAGCTCAGTTTGTTTACACGTTGAAAGGATTGTAATTGTGTAAATGTCAAGGTATTGGTATGTATTTGTAAAAGGCAGCTGTACAGACGACTGTGGAACAGAGGATAAGTGTGTGCAGAATACTAATCTACTGTCAGATGGAGCACAGATGTTGGCCAATCATAGCATGGGTTTTTGACAGTCTATAGTGTAATGTGATTATTATCACTCACCGAGGCATAAATCATTCCTCCTGGAAAATATTTTGAATTTCTTCTAACGCTCTTGGACATCATCCAAAGTGTGAATATTTAGATGAATGCCATTAAAGGAGTTTGTCTATATTTCCCCCTAGACTGAAGTTTTTTTATTTATAAAGGAGCCTTCAAAAGCTCTTCAGGGACATTATCATACTATTCCAAACATAAACTAAAATTATTACTAGGTAGTCATACAATTTGAAATTATTTGTCAGTGTTGAGTAATAAGGATTGTGTTTAAGTGAAAAATTTAAGAAGAGTGAAGTCTCTGTTTGACTGCACAAACTCAGTTGTTAATTAAGACATGTTAAAGAAGGGTAATATATTTGTGAAGGATTTCTACATTGACCTATTGATGAATTTTATAAGATTACATTGACATCGTATTGTACAGAGAAGCTTCTTTTATTACATCTATGCATTGACAATAGGCCAATACTTTTGTTTACTGTGAATATTCTTGTAAAATATTAGTAAGGACAAAAAGGAAATAGCTGGATGATCTGTTTGATTCCAAAATATTCTAATTAAATTTGTTAGATCTGAGAACAGATTAGAACTTTAATCTACTGTAATTCAGGAGCATCCAAAATAGTAATATGATGAGTGCTTACATTGGCAGCTGTAGCAAAAATGGTAATGGTCTGTTGTAGGTAACTCCTGGGAATCGGAGTCACCTTATTTACACTCACCTTCTCAGCAAGGGACTCAGGTAATGAAGAGAATGCTAGGAAGGTTAAATCAAATTGCAGCGAAATAAAGGAATTAAGGCCTGTATTATAGAATGCATATTTTATGGACGTCTGTTGTTCTGTTACTATATTTGAAATTGGTTGTTTGCATTGCAGTTCTGGTAGGAAACCAACATTGAATTTCTCTCCACAATGTGAGGATTTATATCAACTCTTTGATAACCAGTTTGTACCTCTATTAATTACTTGGTAGCTATTACGGCTGGATACAGAATCACAAAAGCTGATTGTTGACTTGAGGGAATAGGGTTGTGGATTCAAGCCCTATTCCAACATTTAAGCTTACAATATAATACTGAGGCAACAGTATATATTAAGGAACTGCTGTATTGCTCAAGGTGTTGTGCTTTCAGTGAGGCATTTAAAACCAATGCCACAACAGCCCTCTTGCTGATGTTTAAGGCTGTTTTCACCTTTGAAACAAGGTGACTTTCCTCAGCATCTTGTCAATGTTCATCTTTCAACCAACATCAATAAAAAGCTACCTGTTGCAAATGGAACTTTGTTGACTGGCTGTGTCCACATAGTGACTGCACTTCAAAATGATTTCACTCACTGTGAGATGTTTTGGGATATCCTAAAAGCCATAAATACAAGCTCAGTCTTTCGTCATGTTTTCCTTTTTTCCAGAAAGAGATTTAAATTTATTGAATTTTTGCGATCGACCAACAAACAGAATTTTTTTTGTTGAATATAACTACGGCCTTTGTAGTAACAACCAAAAAACAGCTGATCATAACATACATTAATAATACCACTGTATATGTGAGTTCTGTGCCCAGGAAATTGTGGAAATTTTTGTTTAGCGTAATTTGTAGTTGCAGCACTGAAGGAGAATTTCGTTAACACTATTTTAGCAGCTTTACTAAATCCCCTGTTTAGGTCCTGTGGGACTTACTTGTCCAGGGGGAATTGTTATATGCTGCCTTTGTGAATGAACATTTTGTCCCGCTATGGCTATAATTGAACCATGGGTTGCTAATACCCATTTAGGCATAGCTGCTCCTGTCAACTGTTTCAGGTGGGAGTGTGCAGTTTGAGAGCTTGCCTTATTGTGGATTTCTAGCTTTTTGACCTGAGGGGCTGTTCTCACTGAGGCTCACACTTTATGATTTCACTGCATCCTATCAGTAGACTCAACCACCCGTCAACACACTGTGTATAGTCTTAATCATTAACTCAGGATCCTTGATGTTTCATGGAATCTGGTCAATAATAAGAAAAGGATGGTCCTCCTGATTACTGCCTGTTGCCCTCCCTTAGCTAATTAATGAGTGCTCCTCCTTGTTGAACATTACTTAAAAGAAGCACAGGGCTACTACCAAAGAATAGATCCTGGGTGGAGGACTTTAATGTCCATCACCAACGGTGGCTTGGTAGTACCACTATTGACAAAGTTCGTTAAATCCTGAAGGATTGAGGATATTCTATTGCAATGGACTTATGGTGAGAACCCCAAAATGAGGGGAAGACCTCCATGATCTCACTGTCACCAATATATCTGCTGCGGCTACATCCGTGCATAACAGTATTGGTAGGAATGACCAGTTCTTGCAGAGACAAAGCCCTGTCTTTATGCTGAGAATATTCTCCAGTGAATTCAGAAGCAACATCACCATGCCAAATGTGGGAGCTTCAGATCAGATCCAGCAATTCAAAACTGGATACCCATTTGCCATCAGCCATAATCCATCATCATCAGCAGAACAGCATTCTACCATGCAAAACCACAAGCTGGCATATTCATTGTTCTGTCGACACCATTAACACCGGTAATCAACCTTGGTTCACTGAAGAGTGTAGAATAGCATAGCAGGAACAGCACACAACATACCTGAAATGAGGTGAAATGGTCAACTGTCACGGCATGTCAAAGGTGTCAACAGCACAACACATCATGTGCACCAATCAGCACGAGCTAAGTGACCAATCAATCAGATCAAAGTTGAACTGGAATCGTAGCTAGAACAAGGGAAAATGGTCAGGTTATTGAATGTCAATCATCTCAGCCATAGGACCGTCAGGGTAGTGCGTCAAGACCTAAGCCATTGCATCTGATTCATCAATGACCTTTCCTCTATCATAAGGTCAGAAGTGGGAAAGTTCATTGCACTGTGTTGCATTTACAATCCCTCAGGTAATGGTGCAGTTTGTACTTGAATGTAGCATAACCTAATCAACGACTGAGTTTAGGCTGAGTCACTAAAATTAACACTATGTCACAAAAGGAGCAGTGACTATCTAAGACTAAAGAAAGTCTGACCACCACTTCTTGACGATCACTGTGATGTTTCCCACTACTGGACTCTGCTGACATTTGCCAGCTCTATCAGTATATATTTGCCTCCTGTTCACTGCCTCCTGTGTCTGTTCTTTATCTTGGGCTATCTAATAACTATTGGTGGAGGGAACATCACTGTAGAGTAATAGGGAAAAGGGACTATGCCTGGACAATGAACAGGTTTATTGCATGCTAGCAATAAGTCCAGCTATACTCGTTCAGGCATAATTATTCTGACCTCGGGGAGCTGGTGCAAATCCATCTACACCCTTTGAAATCTAGAGGAGGGCTCATTGTCTATACCCACAGACTGTTTGTGACATCAGTAGGATGGGCATAGCGAATGTAACATGAACATGAACCATTATCTTACACAACAATTATCATCATTGAATACTCAGCCTCCTAAGTGTCCAAACCAGAAGCTTAACTGGGTGAACACGTAAATACAGTGATTACAAGAGCAGGTCAGAGACACATAGCTCATCTCCTGACTTCCCAAAGCCTGTTACCATTGCAAGGCACAAGTCTGGAGTGTGATCAAATAGTAATCATTTGCCTGGATGAGTTTTTTTTTAATTCCTTCATGGGATGAGGGCGTTGCTGGCATTTATTGCCCATCCCTAATTTCCAAGAGGGTAGTTAAGAGTCAACCACATTGCTGTGGGTCTGGAGTCACATGTTGGTCAGACCAGGTAAGGATAGTAGGTTCCATCCCTAAAGGACATTAGTGAAGCAGATGGGTTTTTATGACAAAACACAATTAAGTCCAGATTTTCATTGAAGTCAAGTTCCACAATCTGCCGTGGCAGGATTTGAACCCCGGTCCCCAGAACATCAGTTGGGTGTCTGGATTAACTGTGTAGTGATCATACCACAAAGCCATTGCCTCCCCATAAGTGCAGATCCAACAATACTTGAGGAGCTTGACACCATTTAGGATGGTACACCTCATTTGGTTGCACACCCTAAATCTCTTTAAACATTCACTCCCTGCACCATCGGGGCACTGTGTCTGAGATAACAAGGTGTAGAGCTGGATGAACACAGCAGGCCAAGCAGCATCAGAGGAGCAGGAAGGTCCTACTATCTCTGGCGCACTGTGTCTATTGTGTGAAGCAATTAAACATTGCACGTCAGCAATTATCCAGGATTTTTTCAATAACTTCTTCCAAAACCACAAGGGCATCAGACAAAAGCGAACACTACCACCTGCAAGTGCTTTTCCAAGACACACATCATTCTAACTTGGAAATATATTGTCAACCTTCCATTATCATTGGATGCAAAATCCATAACACTACTTAACAGCATGATGGGAGTACTTTCACGATGTGATCGGCAGCAATTCAATAAGGTAGCTCATCCTCATCTTCTCAAGGGAATTGGGATGGGCAATAAACTCTCGGCTTGCCAGTGATACCCTCATCCCATGGTTGGATGAAAAAGACTTGTTCTGGAGAGGATCATAGAAACGTTTTGCTGCATAGACAGTTCTGATTGATTCCCAAAACTGTTTAAGGATCCTGACCATACGCCGTGCCCAATACCATTTTGCTGTACGATTCAACATGAATGACAGGGAGATAGTGGCACCTATGCAAAGAGAAATGACAGTCCTGGTTCATTAATAGCATGACCAATCAGAGAAATCATTCCTCTCAACTGCAAACGCCATCCAATCAGATACTACAGGAGATGGTTGCAAAGTGATTTAATGCAGCAACATACTGCACCTTCAACATCTCTTAGGCCAATTGTTAATAGAGTGCAAACACTACCAACTTCTTCATATCACAACTGGAGAGATCCTGCTGTCCCAACTGGACCCTTCCAATATTTACCACCTGAGTATTAGACTCCACATCAAATGAATGTTCACCTTCTGAATCTCTTCAGTATCCATGAATAATAAGATAC
The DNA here is from genome assembly GCF_021869965.1 of Rhincodon typus. Taxonomy (NCBI): domain Eukaryota; kingdom Metazoa; phylum Chordata; class Chondrichthyes; order Orectolobiformes; family Rhincodontidae; genus Rhincodon; species Rhincodon typus. The sequence continues at coordinate 17,730,112 of NC_063351.1, read as the reverse complement.
CCTCAACATTTACATCTGTACCTCAATGAAAGCAAATTCTTGATTCAAATAAATGAGCAGACTTTTATATTTTGCATTCTGACTCAACTTGATGGCTGGATGTGTCTTTCCGTCCCCTCATCTGATACTCCTTCTCAGTGTCCCCAGTAGCCAGACTGCTGTAGAAGCCATCTGGGATTCTGATCGTCCTCATCATTTTCCAGCTTCAAACAGGCAGCTGCTGCAGGTTTTATCTCTGAAGGGAACATCTAGGTGGCCTGGACTTGCTTGTCATGATCTACAGGCAGAGCTCATTGAGAGGCAATGTTAGAATGAGTGTGAGAGTATAGTGAATTATGAACCATATAGTAAAATGTATTTATGTATATGCCCTACCATAAATATCTGCAGGTATATTTAAGAGCTGTCAGTTGTATATGGCATGTGTGTTTGAAACAAGGTCATGAAATTACAAGGCTCATGTTCCAGTTCTTAAAAGTAGCTATGTGAGGAAATTTTCATGTTATTTTTCCATTATTCATTAATGGAATGAGGGCGTCGCTGTCTAGGCAGCATTTATTGCTCTTTCCTAATTGCCCAGAGGACAGTTCAGAGTCGACACACTAGCCACACTTCCCTACATCAGGAACATATCAGAACTGACAACAAGACTCGTAAGGCCACTAGGAATCATAGTGGCCCACAAGCCCATAGCCCCTCTACGACAAACACTCACAAGGAATAAAGACCCCATTCCCACAACATGCAGAACCAACATGGTTTACAAAATACCATGCAAAGGCTGCCACAAATATTACATTGGACAGACAGGAAGGAAACTAGCTATCAGAATGTATGAACATCAGCTAGCAGCAAAACGGCACAACAAACTCTCCTTAATATCGGTACACTCGGACACTGAAGGCCATCAGTTTAACTGGGACAAGGTAACCATAGTAGCCCAAGCCAAACATTGACAAGCACGAGAATTCCTAGAGGCATGATTCTCCACCCGTAATACAATCAACAAACATATAGAATTGGGCCCCATATACAAACACATACAGATTAAAACCAGAAATGACACTACTCACCATAACGGACCAGACAGTATAAATTCCAAGCAGAGTAGAATGGCATCGTTTCATCAGAGACTCCACTGACGATATCACCTAGCATGGTGACAAAACGTCTGAACGAAAACAAGCCAGCTCAATGAGCAAGTCAACCATCTCACCCATAACCTGAGCTTCAGATCTTTGCCAAAACTTTAGTCAACCACGTTGCTGTAGGTCTGGAGTCATACGTAGGCCAGAACAGGAAAGGGTGGCAGTTTCCTTCCCTAAAGGACACTAGTGAACCAGATGAGTTTTCCAACAATCGACAATGGATTCATGGTCATCATTAGAGTCTTAATTCTGGATATTTTTGTTGACTTCAAATTTCACCATCTGCTATGGCAGGATTTGAACCTGGGTCCCCAGAACGTTATCTGGGTCTCTGGATTAACAGTCCAGTGATAAAACCACTAGGCCATCCGCCATCACCTCCTAGTAATCTGCCAGGCTTTATTTGTGAGTGTATATCATTCTAACTAGATTGTTCAAATACAAACACAAGCAGAAATTGACACTGGCATTTCAGCTTAACTTCACAAAGCTAAATTCCAGTTTAATTCAAGTTTGACGTAAACAGCAACATTATAAAGGCTCTAATGATAAAGATACTAAACAATAAAATTCAGAAAGACCAAGATACAATTTCCAGCCTTGAGTGAAATGGCTGAACTCAGCCATAGCAACAGTTGAATTGTCCTTAGAGTAGGGAGAGGAAAACTGTCTGAGGTTTCTGCTCTGGATGGATATTAATGAACCATGATAGAAGGTGCACATGCATGGACAAAATGTGGTAACATGCTCAATGCCAACAAAGCCAAAACATTTGTTTTCACTGCCAAGATTCCCCTGGGAACAACGGATGCCTGGTCAAACTACTACAGAGCTGCCAACACCTCAATTGTATCTCAGTGAATCAGTGCTGTCAGGAAAAGAGAAAAGAAAATACTATTATTTAATCAGCATTTTACATGTCCTGAGAAACACTTCAAAATGCCAAACATCACAACTGAAGAGGATTCTGAGTAGATTTCTTACCTCCTCAGAGTTCTGGAGAAGAGTTATATTGACCTTAAAACGTTAACTCTTTCTCTCTCGACACATTCAATAGTATTACAATTTTGTAGCTCTTTCCTGACACTTTTCCCTGCCTGGTTGATGTTCTGGTTGTATGAAGCTAATAAAGAAACCTCTGTACTAAATGCTGCCATCCCATTAATGAGGCTTCAGAACAATCTACATCCAACAACCTGCTCTGAGAATTCTACCCACATTTTCACAGGTGAGAAAATCCACGATAGGCTGAGTCAAAACATTCAAAGCAAACAACGCACCATATATTTTTCAAGAAAATCAATTTGCCCTACTTCCAATGTTAACAGGTCATTTTTAAAACTTCTAACATCTGGATCTGGATCTGGATCTGCATTTTCACAAAAAAACTAACCTATTCTTCCTTGGGCCATAGCCTATCTTTGTACCAAATTTAATTGGAATCCAACAACTAATTTTTAAGGTTGACTGTTTGTAAGCAGGAATTCAGAAATTGTCAAATGCATTATTTCCACACACCTTCAGCTTCAATTGATTTGAAAAGCTATGCCTGCTGTGAAAACAAACATGCCAGCACCTATTTCACAGCAGGATCATACAAATTGCAATGAGATGTGTCCATTTTTGTTCAGTTTCAGAGAGAGAAAAAACAAATAATAAGGAGCTAACTGAGGAAATTTGAGAAAGAACAATATCTTACCACATGTGAAAAATGTGGATGAAGGCTTGTGTGGAAGGAGACTAAACATGGAAGCCCAGAATTTGAATGGTGTGTGATATTACTGTATGAGTAATTAATGCATTTGTATTGCATTGCAAAATTTGCCTTTCGATAGGGATTCTCGATGGGACAGTCCAAATTTTCACAAATAAATCCAAGAAAGAATTCTGCAGAATTTTGCTTTTTGTTTAGAATGTTGAGAATGTGGAAGTCCCTACTGCATTCAATGCTTGAGGTAAATTTAATAATAACTATGTAGTTTGATAAGTGTATGCAGGAGAAGGGATATGTTGATTTGCTGACATAAAGTGAGGTGGGAGGAGGCTTATGTGGAACATAAACACGGTTGCATTAAACGTTCTGCTTCTGAGCTGTAAATGCTAAATAATTGTTATGTTTGTACAGAGATCAGTTGGCAATGGCTGCGGTCAGCAGAATTTTCCAGTGTCAGTGGATGTAATGGAAAAGAAAATCGAGCATGATATAAAATGGGCTGCTGATTCTCTGACCCAACTGCTTTTCTCTATGACTGTTAGCTAACTTGATTGAAATTAATAAGCTAAAATGAGTCAGTTTCTGTAAGATGTGGGCAAATCCCTCCGTCACATTACTGTTCTGGTAGAGAAGACTAAAACCTAGTCTGATATGTCTCCTGTCCCTTTCTAAATGCAAGTAAATGCTGTTCTTTTCCTCAATAAAATGCCTCAAATGCTACTCGTTTGCTCTCAAGCACTTGCTAGAGCACATGCATTAGAGGACAACAGCGTGGTATAAACCTCAGTGTTTTTCACACTTCATACCCAAGTATTTTGCACCTTTTCTCATGACTTCTATTTAAGCTTATGATTAATAGTTTACATGTATAGAAGCCTAGGAGTAGAGATCAGTGTTATGAGAATCGGAGAGGAGATTTTAGAGAATAGTAATGCTGTGCTTCCTCAAGACAGTAATTAGGAGATCTGAATAATTTTCAGTTGCAAACCTAATGCTATTTTTGTTTTCCATAGAGCTGTGGACACATTAAGGACACTTAACTGCATTCTGTCAGTTTTGTTGCTATGTGAATTCTAGATAGGAAACAGTAGTGAAGTTTGTGGAAGTTGCAGGGTGAGCGGTAGTCCAGAGAAATACTCCTCTTTCTTGCATTACAAAAATCTTCTTTAAAGAAATCTATCCATTCGGCCTTAAGCCATTTAATAGAAAAATAGAAGGTTCGACCTTCCAATTACTGGAGCAGGTCAGACGACAAGTTATTATGGATGCTGTGCTCATTTTTCCACTATTTGCAAGTGTGTTTTTGTAACCAGTGTTATCTCTGAATTTGCATAATTAAAGAAATTCATGAGTGAGTGAGAATGCTAGCTTTCATTTGGAGGCTTGCTGAGATTTTATTGATTACAAATAGGTGTAATATAGGGTCTCCACCAAACTGCTCCCTGTCATTTAGCATTTTTTCTGGGTGAGAAACAGTGGAAGCATAAAACAAGAACCTTCTCTTTCACCCTTCCCCAGCACCAGTTATCCAGCAATATAAGGATAAGCATAATCACATGTTACGATCTTACCTTAACTGTGTATCCTGTAGTTGCATTCTCTGAAGCATAACATGAAAATGCTCAAAGTGATAGAAACCTGAAAATATCAGATAGACAGCACAGAATGTAACCTGACATTCTGTATGATTGACACATTGCACATGATAAAATTTAACTTTATATTTAGGCTAACATTCAGAGAACTCCACAGTGTGGAAACAGGCCATTCAGCACAATAAGTCCACACAGATCTTCTGCATCCCATGCAGACCCATCCCCCTACCCTATCCCTACATTTCCCGTAGCTAACGCACCTAACCTATACACCCCTGGACAATCTGGACAATTTAGCATGGCAATCTACCTAAGCTGCACATCTTTAGACTGTGGGAGGAAACCGGAGCACCCGGAGGAAACCCATGCAGATACGGGGAGAAAGTGCAAACCCCACATAGTCAGTTGCCCAAGGCTGGATATAAAAAATTTTATGTAGGTATATTTGATCTGGTTAGAGTTTGATTTGTGTGATCAGATCCTGTTCATCTTAAAAATGGTGCACAGGAACATTTAGTTTCTTAGTTTCCACATAGCTTCATTCATCATAAAGCAATTTAAATGACCTTATTCAAAAGAAATTACTTGCCATTACTTTAACATTCCTCGTGTTTATCATTATTACAGTAAATAGATTCATTGGCTGAGTAGAATATTTGTAGAGTCTAGACTGGTAATACTAGTTTTTAAAGTTCCTAAAACTCTGAATTGTAGTTTATTCAGTAAGCCAATACAGTTTTCACATCATTGAAGGGATACACTCTTCATCAAACATATCATTTTTACATGAAAATATATTTTGGATTGTTACAGAGAGTTTCATAAGTAATGAGATTCAAATAATTATAAAATAGATGGTAAATGTATCTATGAATAATTATTTGTTGCTATAATTATTCCTTAGAGTCTTCAATGATCACTCTGACTGTAGTCTGAAATCAGTTCTTTGTTACTACGTTTAATGGTATCAGTATGATCTGCTAGTGATATTGCTAGAAAAAGTTAAAAGAAAAAAGGCAATCAAAACTACTATTAAGTCATCTGTATTGGATTTTTGTATTGGATAATTAAATATTTCCTCGGATGGTGATGGCTAGCAGGAGGGGACATAGCTTTAAATTGAGGGGTGATAGATATAGGACAGATGTCAGAGGTAGGTTCTTTACTCAGAGAGGAGTAAGGGCGTGGAATGCCCTGCCTGCAAAAATAGTAGACTCGCCCACTTTAAGGGCATTTAAATGGTCATTGGATAAACATATGGATGATAATGGAATAGTTTAGGTTAGATGGGCTTCAGATTGGTTTCACAGGTCGGCGCAACATCGAGGGCCGAAGGGCCTGTACTGCGCTGTAATGTTCTATGTTCTATGTTCTATGTTCTAAGCGTAAAATAACTGGTAGCTTTTGAGGATTTTACTGTAACAGTACTTTCAGAGTCTCCCTTTGTAAAATTGCTGTCATTGTCCAATTTCTATGATTTTGAATAACAGATAATTTGTAATCTGTGTGATTAAAATACAGCTGCCTTTGTTACCGCCGTAAATGTAGGGGACAGTGTTGCAGCTCATGTGTTGCAATTACTGTGATGTGACTGCCAAGGACACTGCAGGACTTGAGTAATGGCTTTGTACTTAGATTATTTCACGTAGCAGCCAGGTACTGCTGAAAGAAATTGCAAACTGTTGACCCAGGGGAGCACTCATAAAGAGCCCTCAGTCCCCCACAGACTACCTCAGTAGCTGTTTCATTATCTGAGTGAAGTGGCAAACTAGGCAGTGATGGGGGCAGCCAGGTATGAGTGGGTGTGTCCAGGGGAAGGATAATGGAGAAGCAGCAGTGAGAGCACACAATGATGACATTGATGGACTGACATCTTGCTCAAGTCTGATGGCAAAGGAAACATGGTTAACATACAGCAGGAGTGCTTACGCTTCTAGATATTTCATAATTTACTTTCATATTGATCTACTTTGCTTATCTTGGGTATTTTGTTCATCCAGATTTCTCACCTTTATATATCCTTCTTCATCGGCTGTTCAGGAGACACTTGGATAGCAATATTTGGCTGTGGACAAATGTCATTTTGTGTCCAAAATTGAATCCACTCTGCTCTCAAACAGTTCTGGCACTGATCAAGTTAGACACCACTTTCATAAGGGTATGTTAAGGTTGTTTAGAGAGTGTCTCAGAAGATTACACAGTAAGCAGATTATGACGTCAGTCTGCATTTTACGTCAACAGTGCTGTGTGAATCCTTGAACTAACACCCTGTCTTAACCTTGCACAGCAGAGCATGTGTTGAATAGCAGGAAGAACCTGTGCTATTTAAATAGATCTTCAGCTGGTTTCAGGTTAGTTATTGTTAATTTCTGCTGATTGTAGCCAAGCTAGTAGACGTATTTGGGTATTGATTCAATTTCCTGTAAACTAAACAACTTGTATCACATGTAATGAAGGCCTCCACCATGACTTCATTGTTTCTGCTCAGAGCACTTACTGTCAGATATGGGTGCAGTAGTTTCTATCCAATTTGGCCTGCGCCTTAACAGGCTGAATAAGCAAAATTAACCCAGAACAAGACAAGCTTCTTGAAGGGGAAACTTGACAGAAAGGCTCTTAATGGAACACTTCAGCAATCTTCAGGAAATAATTGTCTGAGCTCAACCTAAATAGGGAGCAGTATGATAGACTTCTCTGTTTCACCAAGACTGTGCTCAATGATACCTCCCATCTGTTTCAACTTAGCTATGGCACCAGACCAGAATGAGTTCAAAAATACAAGTTCTGTGATGGGTTGTGATGGTGAAGTTTAATGCAGCATACTTCTTCCTCAAACTCGCAAATTTAAAACTATTTTAATCTACTGTTGCATAAGGGAGTTTATTGTGCCTCTGCATACAGAGACAGCTGACTTTATCTCATTTTCTCTTGAGAGAAAAGCAATTGGAACAATTGCATACCTCCCATATGGTATACAGTGCTATTAATTATAGTCTTTGCTCACAATTTTGTGATAAAAGTCATCACAAAATCATTTCCAATCAACTTTGTCAAAGAAATTATGCAGTATTCCATACAAAAAATACAATCAGTCACTCTTATCCACTTGCTTAGTGTCTGCTGCCCCTGTGTAATGCTATTTTAATGTCTGCAGTGTGGCTAATGGAGGGCTGATGAGTTTCATGTTGCAGTGACTGCAGGCATTCTTGCAGGATGCCTATAGGGGAACAGGTGGTGACCTAGTGGTCATGTCACTGGACAAGTAATCTGGAGCCCCAGCTAACGTTCTGGGTACATGTTTTCAAATCTCACCATAACAGATGGTGAAATTCAAATTCAATAAAATGTAGAAGTAAAAGCCAACCAAATGGTGACCGTGCAATCATTGTTATTATTAAAAACCTTTCTGTTAGGGAAGAAAATCTGCCATCCTTACCTGGTCTGGCCTACATGTGACTCCAGACACACAGCAACATGTTTGACCCTGAACTTCTCTCTGAAATGGCCTAGCAAGACATTCAGTTCAAGGGCAGTTAGGAATGCATGACAAATGCTGACCTCGCCAGTGATACCCACATCCCATGGATGATTTTATTTTAAATTGTGCAGCTCTAGCTCTGAAGCTCCTCTTCAGGCTGGATTATCTTGGCATGGGCAGAAGTAGTCTGGGCTGGCCGGCAGCAACAAGAGCAACAGGAGAGTAGCAGTGGTGGGAGAACAATATATCTCTAATTGCTAATGATATAAAGTTCAGAGGAGATGTAAGCCGTGAGGAGGATGCAAAGAAACTGCAAAAAGATATTGACAAGTTAGGTGACAGGTGGCGGCTGAAGTATAATATGTGGGAATGTGGTGTTGTTCACTTGTGAGTAAGAATAGAAAAGCAGGAAAATTTTTAAAAGGAAATTTGTAAATGTTCATGTTTAAAGGGACTTGGTGCTCCTGCACAAGGAACACATAGTTGACATGCCAGTACACCAAGCAATTAGGAAAGAAAATGGTATATTTGTCTGTATTGCAAGGGGATACAAGAATAAAGAGGTCTCGTTAGTACTGCATGGTGCTTTGGTGAGTACAGTGTGCAGATATATCCCTATATCCATGATATAGTTGCCTTGGGGACAATTCAGTGAAGGTCCATTACATTAGTTTTTGGGACGAGTTGAGTAAGAAAAGAGGTTAGGTACATTGGTCCTGGACTCTGGGGCTTAGGGAATGTGATCTACTTGAAACAGTCACGGTTGTGAAGGGGCTTGCCTAGGTAGGCATTGAAAAGATGTTTCTCTTGGCTTGATTAGGCACGGTTTCAGGACAAAGAGTCTATTTAGGACTGAGAAAAGGAGACATTTCTTCACTCAGAAGGTTGCAAATCTTTGGAATTCCCAATTCCAGATGGTTTTCAGTGCATCTTTGTTGAATATGTTTAGTTCTGAGGTAAAAAGATTTTTGGTCCTTGGGGGAACTGAGGAACACAGGGAACGGGTGGAAAAGTGGAGTTAAGGTGTGAGATCAGACCATGATAAAACTGAATGGCACAGCAGGCCAGAGGGCACATGGTCTACTCCTACTTCTACTTCTTATGTTCTTGCAGGTGTAAATAAAAGGCTTAACAGTTGATTGAGGCCATTTGTTCACAATTGATTTAATCTGAATGTGGGGCCAAAAGGAACAAGGATGTTCCTTCCAATCTCATATTAAAACCGTAAATCATTGTCAGTCATAATCTCTCCATCCTCCCTGATTAATAATACCCTGCTGCCATCATTCTGTCACTCGATCAGCACTGACGACCCTCTGAATTTCCCCTTCTTCGGATCACTCCCTGTTTTAGTCATTTTTAAGGAATTATCAATGTGTGACTGCCAGCAATGCAGTGACCAGCACTTCAAGGGCTCGTCTTTGATGAATTACCTAGCAATTCTACAGCTCATCAATTCAATAGCAATGAAGCCCAATATAACAAAAGCATTAAATCTTTCTTATTTTCAATGGAAGTTCATGTTTACTGCACACCCGAGATTCATTCTAGGAAATCATTACGATATTGTGAAGTTAGTATCTTAACTCTATTATTCTGCTGCAGCTCTTAACAAAGTTAAATACATTGGTAATCTGTGATATAAAATATTCCTATTACAGATATAGTTTCACAATGTATATTGTTTAAAGAAACAGAAGTACTCAAGGAGTACTATCTTATGGAAACATATAGGATTCTTAGCGATCGTATCAGATATGGAAACTTTGTTTCCCCCGTTGGAGATTGTAGGATCTGGAGGTATAATCTCAGAGCAGTTGAGACAGAGACAGGAATTTCATCGCTCAGAAAGTGGTGAATCTCTGTTTTTTTAATCACAGAGGGCTATCGAGGCCTGGTAATTAAGAATGTTCAAGGCTGGGACAGACAGATTAATTAGTAGGGGAATCAGGAGATATAGGGAAAAGACTGGAAAGTAGAGTGGAGGATTATCATACCAGCCATAATTTTAATCAATGACAGAAGAGAGCTGATGGGCCAAATGGTCTAATTTGCTCCTACATCTTATGGTCTTATTACCTTGTAGATTTCATGACTGTATTCCTGAAAGTCATAAAGCTTATTTTTCAAAATGAGCTCTGACACAAGAACTGATTAGGTGGAACTCAAATCAATTTCAGTATCATAAAATATTATAAATAATTCAATAAACTGTAGAATGGAATGTCACCTTAGCCATACCTTATTTGAAAACAAAAAAAAAACTCGTAGGACTGTCATCTGGGTGATTTTCTTTGTTAATATTGTACAATATTTTTTTTTATTAAATTTCATAGCATGAGGCCACTTTTCCAATACTGCATGCAGTTCTGGTCTCCCTACTATCGGAAAGCTGTTGTGAAACTTGAAAGGGTTCAAAGAACATTTACAAGGATGTTGCCATGATTGGACACTTTGAGCTATAGGGAGAGGCTGAATAGGTGGGGCTATTTTCCCTGGAGCATTGGAGGCTGAGGGATGACTTTATAGAGGTTTATAAAATCATGAGGGGCATGGATAGACTGAATAGCCAAGGTCTTTTTCCCAGGATAGAGGAGTCCAAAACTAGACAGCACAGGTTTAAGGTGATAGGTGAAAGATTTAAAAGGGACCTAAGGGGCAACTTTTTCTCGCAGAGAGTGGTGCATGTATAGAATGAGCTGCCAGTGGAGGAGGTGGAGGCTGGTATAATTACATTTAAAAGGCACCTGGATAGGAACACAAATAAGAAGGGTTTGGAGGGAAATGGGCCAAATGCTGGCAAATGGAACTAGGTTAATTTAGGATGTCTGGTCAGCATGGATAAGTTAAACCAAAGAGTCTGTTTCTGTGCTGTACATCTCCACAACTATAACTGTAAGAGAATTTCAAAATTATACAATTGCCAATCAACACTTGACCCTGTCCTAGAATATATATTCTCACTGCATCATCATTTATAGTAAATTTAATTGAATCAGAAGCAATCTCAGCACAAATTGAAGATTTTTTGTTCATTGTATGTGGTATTATTATGACTGCAATATATCAATTTTGTCTTGAAATGAGGCCTTGAAGTGTTGGTCACTGGTTTGCTGGCAGACACATATTGATTATTCTTTAAATGTGACTAGCAGCTAAACATTTTCCTAGAGTGAACACCAAATCAGAAAAATGGAACAATCTCTACATCAAAGTAGTTGTTCATTTCACAATCCATGTCACCCATTCATAATCTACTTCTTCCTTGTACGTTATAAAATGAAAGATGATTAAACAACCGGTGGTATATAATTCTACTTCTTTGTAAGCAGCCACATAATGTGGCATTTTGTTTATTTATTGACTGAGAGAAAGGTTGAAAATAGCTATTCATTCTTCAAAATCCAAGATGCCTTTTAGAAAATGCTTCCACATTTAACTTTCACCATAATAGCTCAGGACCATAATTAATCAGAGCATTCTGCAAGTGAAAAAATAAGCAGTCACTTTTTCACCATAACAGCTATTAATATTTCACAAACTATAGCAAACAAGGCAGCCACGTGATTAAATTTTATAAGGATATGAATTCAATCCACATATTTAATCACTGCTGCCAATAGCAGCCTATCACTAGAAAACAATTCTAAAGAGCTATTTTTATTTAAAAACATGTGATGCATTGTTATTAATCGAAAACAAGTTATTAAATTGTGCTACAGATAGTAAATAAATTATTCAACAAGTAGTTGGTAGTGAAGTAGTGGAAATCAAAATAATAACCAATTAAACTTCAGAGGCGACATTTTCAAATGGAATAAAAGTTCTAAAGCGAACACAAACAACAATTTGTCACATCATTTAATATGCAATTCTGAGCTCCTGTCAGTCATACATAAGATAATCAGAATCCAGCTATTTTTCTTTTGTATTATAAGCAAGCCACACTTAATAATAAAATCCTTCAGGACAGCCTTTAGCAATTGGAACATAACAGCAATCTATCTATGGCAGTCTTGAAAATTTCAATGGAGCCAATGCCCATGGCCTTTTGGAAGAGAGAACTCCAGCGCTTCACTCCCCTTTGTGTAAAAAGTACTTTGTGATTTCACTCCAGAATGAGACAGTTCTAATTATAAAACTTTGCTACTTAGTTTTGGATTCCCCTACCAAAGAAAATAGTTTCTCAGGTAGAACCTATTTCAGGTGCAATCAGCAAAACTGATGTAAATCCGAAAAAAGTTGCAAGCCGTTGAAGAAATGCCTGTTTTAGTCGAGTATTTCAAATGCAAAATCTGCCATGAGTTAGTGTATCAAGGGAACATGTTAAAATGTGTTTTCCAAAACAATTTGTTTTAAAAGATCGCCTATGATATACAACGAATAGTAGTTTAATGTAGTGTGATGGGGTCAGTTGAAACTGGGATTATCACACAGAAGATAAACAAACTTTATCAACTGGGAAAGTCATTAAGCTTGAACGGAAGAGACTCAGCCCATTGAGTCCATGCAGCTTCTCTTTAGAGTAAACCAATCAGAGACATTCCCCAGTGCTAGCTCACAGCCACAGAGGTTTATTTCCATCATATGCCCTTTTCTATTCATATTCTCTGTCAGTGCCTCCAGATGAGGATACATTCATCTCTGAGGAACCACTGTGATGCCTGGCATTCAAAATGTCAGTGGTCTGATGGGTCACAAAATATTCTTTGGAAATCTACTGACATGGGTTGCTAACTGAGGATTTTTTTAGCCTGTGGTCAGCAGTTTTGGCAGAATAATTGAGATGCAAGAATGGTGAACAGTATTATAAGGCTGCTACAAACATAAACAGAAATTGCTGGAAAATCTCAGCAGGTCTGGCAACATCTATGGAGAGTTAATGTTTCATGTCCAGTGACCCTTCTTCAGAACTGTTCTGAAGAAGGGTCGCTGGACCTGAAACCTTTACTCTAATGTCTGTCCACAGATGCTTCCAGACCTGCTGAGTTTTTCCATCAATTTGTTTTTGTTTCTGATTTCCCAGCATCTGCAGTTCCTTCCTTTTTTTATTAAACCATATGACTGCCTCTGACAGTTGAAATTTGCAATCAATGGAAAATTACAAGGGTGCAGCAACATCCAAATGTGTTCAGCCATTAATGCAGTTGAGAGGGATATTTAAAATAGATAGAGCAGTATTGGCATAAAAGAAGAAGTTACAAGTTAGCTATGAAATTTACAGTTGTTATAATTGAGGTCAGAAAGGCACACTGTTTCCCATTCTAGGCCCACTCCTCCGCTGTCTACAACAAATTTTAAATTGAACCACTTTGGTAACATGGCCAATTATACAGGTCTCGTCTATATCAGGTTCAGTGCCAAGAACAAGTCTGACAGGTTTTGAGAGTCAACAATAAATAACTGGTATACTAACAAAACAAACTTCCTCAAACAATGATGGAAAGATTACTGGCAAACAATCTGAATTAAGTCTATGTATCAACATTGCTAAGTACATTTGTGACATGCACGATGTCACACAGAGAGGTCTAAGGAGAAACAAAAAAAATCAAAACTCCACACTTTAAAATACTTTGGCTAAATATTAGTCAAACCTGTGGAAAAAAAGATGTCACGTGTTGTCCCAAATGGTGTTCTGAATCTAAATTTATTCTGCATTCTCTGTCACATACACACACATGTTCATGGCTCTGGGGGTGTCTTCCTGGAACAGTAGTAGTTGGCTGAATTCCCTTTGCTTCAGGGGGTGAAGTAGATTCGAAGAAAATTGTCTTCAGGAGCTCTTCCTAAGTTCTTTAGCTGACTTTTGGTGGGTTTTCAGCTCACACACTTTGCTGAAAGAAGTTACAAAGAAAGAGAGATAGCAATGGGCTGTTGGTCTTCAGGAAAGTCTCTTTCCCTGAGTTTAGAACTGCAGTGGCCTTATTCCATTTGCAAGCTGGGCAGTATGACTTCATCTACAACCTGTAGATTGTAAGACTCCATCAGAGCTCCTTGCATGTGCAGCATCATTGTTGTTGTATACAGTGGCTCTTTCTCTGAGTAAAATATCCTTTGTTTAAAATTTAATATATATTCATGAATTCTCATAGTCTTCAAATAAAAACTAACTTCTGGAGCTTTTCTCTTCATATTACTGTTTAAATTCCAAATTTCATCCAGGTTTAAGCATGGATATACAAATGTTCCACTGGAGAGCAGCTGAAGTTAATCAATTAAGGAAACTGGCTTAAACTGGTTTTCCGATACCTGGAGCTGAGCTCAGAGCATATAAATTTAGACTCCTCAGTGTGACATAGTACTGATCATGACTTTGAACAGAGAGCTTTAATTTGGCTGAGTAAGAAAGTTTGGTGAAGAAGAGAGGTACTCCCTTGTTTTTCCTAAACCTTTCACCAAGTAGAAATTGATTCTTAATCTACTATAGGAAAAAAGCTACCTGTTTTGTGAGTGTCTGGTAATTGGTTAAGACCTCAGAATTTATTAAGGTCTACTCTATTCCTAGGGTTTAAAATCTTACAGGAATTGCTGATAAGTCTTTGATTGCTAATTGACTTCAACCTAGAGTTGTAAAAATAGTAGCTAGTGCAATAATTGATGTATTGGTTTTAATTATGCAAAAGTTCCTAGTTTTCAGGCAGATTCCATTAACTTGGAAAGCTGTGCTTGTAACTCCTTTATTCAAAATGTGAAGGAGCCAAAAAGCAGAAACGACAGGCCAATTAGCGTAACATTTGTCGTAAGGAAAATGTCAGAAGCTGTTATTAAGGACACCATAGCAGGGCACCTTTTTCAAAAAAAAATCAAGGTAATTAGGTAGATTCAACATTGTTTTGTGAAAGGGAAATCATGTTTGACCAATTTATTGGAATTCTCTGAGGATGTAGTACATGCTGTGAACAAAGCAGCATTGTTGGACGTACTGTACTTAGATTTTCAGAAGGCATTTGATTAGGTGTCACATCAAAGATTATTGCAAAAAATAAAAGCTTATAGTGTAGTGGAGAAATATAAGCATTGTGAGAAGGTTGTTAATCAACAGTTAACAGTAGGCTTAAATGGCTCTTTTTCTGCTTGGCAAGTTGTAATGAGAACTATGCCGCAAGAATCAGTGAGCTATGAGGGTTTTATAAACTATATGAATGATTGGATGAAGAGACCAAAGGTATGCTTGCTAAATTTGCTGGTGACACAAAGAGATGTGGAAATATAAGTTGTGAAGAAGGCACAAGGAGGCGACAAAGAGATTCAGAGCATAAGCAATGGGAAAATGTTTAGTAAATGGAGTATAATGTAGAAAATGTGAAATTGGCCATGTGGTAGGAAGAATTAAAAAAAAGAAACATAGAATTATCTAGGTAGTGAGAGATGACAAAGTTCTGAGCTGCAGAGGGATCCGCGTGGCCTAATGCTAGAATTGAAAAGGGCTAATGTGGAGTACAGCAAGTAATTAGGAAAGCCAATAAAATCTTGTTGCAAATTACACGGAGAATTGAAAACAAAAGTAGGGTGGTAATTCTTCAGCTATATAGGACATTGGTGAGACCACATTTAGGGTACTTCATCTTATTTAAGGAAGGTTATAAATGCATTGGAAGCAGTTCAAAGAAGGTTTACTGGATAGAGCTTAGGAGAATTTCTTTCTCTTGGACTTTGTCTCATTTGTCTTTGAGAACCTCTTCCTCAAAAGACCATGCAAGCAGAGACTTTAATTTTAAAGCAGAGGTAGATAGATTATTGATAAACAAGGGAGTAAAAGGTTATTGGGGGTAGGCAGAAATGTGAAGTAATCATTTCAGCCGTGATCTTACTTCAGCCAAATGGCCTACTCCAGCTCCTGACTCGTGTTTATGTGAGACACTGTATTCAGAAATGGCGTGTGACAGATAATGAGTAAGATTCTGAGCACAGAATCTAATACATAGGTTTTTTTTAAAGTTCATTCATGGGATGTGGGCATTGCTGGCTTGGCCAACATTTATCTATATTACCCTGGAGAATGTGAGAGTGAGCTGCTTTCTTGAACCACTGCAGTTCATGAGAGAGGGACACTTGCAATGCTGTGAGGTAAAGGGTTCTCTGATTTTCACTCAGCAACACTGAAAGAATGGCAATATAATTCAAAGTCAGGATGGTATGTGATTGAGAGGAGAATTTGAAGGTGATAGTGTTACAGGGATGCCTTTGTCCTCCCAGGTGGTAGAGGTCATGGGTTTGGAAGGAGCTGTTGTTTGAGGCTTGGTGAGTTACTGCAATGCGACTTGTAGCTGGGGTAATGCTGCTGCTGTGTGTCGGAGGTGAAGGGAGTGAACGTTGGTATTGAGTGTTGTATGGAGCTGCATCCATCTAGACGAGTGGAACATATTCCAGCACACAACTGGCTTGTGCTTTGTAGATACTGGATAGGCATAAAGACCTGTTTTTTTTTCACTTTCCCATGCCTCTTAATATATCAATTCTGATAAAATACAGATAGTTTGCACTGGCAGAATTTTTAAAAAAAATGAATGAGTATCTTCTCAGAAACTGAACTCATCAGACACCAGATTGTTACCATCCCTTGAGAATATACACTGCAGGCTTGCTTTGCAGAACAGTTTCATTGCAAAGCCCTTTTAAATTGTTGTCTGGGCTTTGTTAGTAAGTGTATCAGCCTTGATTGCTGGTGGTTTAAACCTCGGCCTATTTTCAAACAGTTGCTCATTTGTTTGACTAAATTGCATCTATTTTACATTATGTGGCAAATATTGCTGAGTCTGATTGTAACGCGTTTGGGGAGCATAAGTATCCTATTGGACAAGACTGTCATAGTGTCCTTTGATTAACAACAAAATGAGAAGCATCAAAAGGCACTGGTTACTTTCTGGTTATCAATTTGCAGTTGTTTGCTAACTTTTAATTTTCACTCTGCTATCTGCTTATTGTCTGCTGTTTGTAAGCAATCCAATACATTTAATACTACCTCAGATAATCAATAGTATTTAGTTAAGTGATTTATGCTCTTTAAATCAAACACATAAACCAAACTGGTGGGACATGCACTAAAATTATTATACAATGAGCAGACATAAAATTTTCAATTGCAACGTTTGGCATATATAGCTGCGTGTTCTGGATGTATACTAGATGAAAATGTATACTTTTATAGATTTAGCTGACTTGCTGTTATTCTTTGAGCATTGAAAGACATCGATTAATTAGAAGATTGTATCCCCGATGCTAATTTGAAGGCATCTTTGTGCATGCACACATTTTTGCATGCACGTTAACCCCTGTATTGTGTCTGCCCACGCGTACATTGTTTACCCCAACAAACAAACAGAAGATATTAGTGTCAAGGGAGATTTAGGTTTACCTCAGTGATTTTTTGTCAAGCACTGGCAGAAAGCAAATATTGGTATGGTTGAGCAATAATCAGATGTCAGATTTTACCAATTATAAGGGATTAAACAACTACAGTGCCACAACCTGTATAGAATATGCCACAAAGTAACAGGATACAGTTTTCTTACATATTAAGCTTTGTAAGCATATAGTGTAAAATGTAGTAATGAGAATTAAACATAATCAACACAATGTGATGGGGAAAGACTATTTATCACAGATTAAGCGTAGTATATTGTATATTTGGGCTTGTGGATGATATCATTATTTCGAGCACTCCAGCTGCAGAAAGATGGAAAGTGCGCCCTTTGCAGAAGCAACAATAACAAATGAGCCTGATTTATAAAACCTATGAAGAAGAGAACAGTGAACATTTAGGTTAATAATAATCACACTGCCCTCAGATTTTGGGTGATATGGTGGGTTAGGATTAAGGTTGCAAAAACAAAGTTACTGGAAAAGCTCAGCAGGTCTGGCAGCATCTGTGAAGGAAAAAACAAATGTTTCGGGTCCGGTGACCCTTCCTCAGAAAGGATCATTGGACCCAAAATGTTAACTCTGTTTTTTTCCTTCATAGATGCTGCCAGACCTGCTGTGCTTTTCCAGCAACTTTGTTTTTGTTCCTGATTTACAGCATCTGCCGTTCTTTCAGTTTTTATTTAGGATTAAGGTTACTCTATTTCTCTGCCAATCAGAAGTGCTGGTGTGTGGATTTACAGCATTGCAATTCCGCCACCATTTTTCCTGGGGCTACAAGAAAATTAATCACTTTCAAAATACTCCCCAGGGCAATTAATCATTACTTATTACTGATAACTTGGTACATCAGTGTTCTATAAGAACATGAAAATATAAAGAAAAGGAGGAGGAGTAGGCCATTCAACCCTCCAAGCCCACTGTGTCATTTGATGATCTTTTACTTCAGTGCTGTTTTCCTGCACTATCACTGTATCCGTTAATGTGTTTAATATGTAGAAATCTATCACTCTGTGTTGAACATACTCAATGACTGAACCTCCACCATCCTCTGAGGCAGAGAGTTAACCTCCATCTGAGTGAAGAAACTCATCTCATAATAACATGACATTTATTTTTAAGGAAACAAAAATCCCTCTTCATTATTAATGAGATTTTAAAAGATTTCCAGTAATATAACATCTCAACTTTGCTAAGATAACATTGTCAGGCAAAAAAAAAACTGTTACTACAGATATTTTGGCTGATATGATATGAACAGTTATGAGACACTGTTCATACTAAGTACAATGATTTTGATGATGTTATGATTGTACTGTATAAAGTAACATGGATATGATTGCAGAGAAGTGTGAATGACAGTCCTGTACTCAATTCCCTAATCACAGGACGTTCAATTTTCTCTGCTTAGCAGATATCACGATAGATTCCATCCATTTCTCCTGCAGAACACTGAGATGCCAAGCAGAAATGGCAACGAATGACTTTTAATGATTCAGAGCTGGACAACCATCCTTTTGCTAACGTTACCTCAGATAAGATAGTAAAGTAGTTGTCCTTTATACAGCCTGATCAGGGTCTCCGACTCTTCCCACCTTCTCCATCCTGCTGCCCAACACTCCCCAAGAGTCCCACAGTACCCTTTACTTCAGCACCACCTTTCACTCCCATGTTCTGGTACCAATTCTGGGTGCTGCCATTGTGTAGCAACGAGCAAGGTGCTGTGATTATTTCCAGGACCCTATCCTGTCCTATGAGATGGGTTTACTGCTAACAAAAAGCAGCAGGCAGATGATCTGAGATAACAAGGTGCAGAGCTGGATGAACACAGCAGGCCAAGCAGCATCATAGGAGCAGGGAAGCTGACGTTTTGGGTCTAGACCCTTCTTCAGAAATGGGAGAGGGGAAGGGGATTCTGAAATAAATAGGGAGAAAGGGGGAGGCGGATAGAAGATGGATAGAGGAGAAGATAGGTGGAGAGGAGACAGACAGGTCAAAGAGGCAGGGTTGGAGCCAGTAAAGGTGCGTGTAGGTGGGGAGTTAGGGAGGCGATAGGTCGGTCCAGGGAGGACGGACAGGTCAAGGAGGCGGGATGAGGCTAGTGGGTAGGAGATGGGGGTGAGGCTTGAAGTGGGAGAGTGGATAGCTGGGAGGAAGGACAGGTTAGGGAGGTGGGGACGAGCTGGGCTGGTTTTGGGATGTGGTCGGGGGAGGGGAGGTTTTGAAGCTTGTGAAGTCCACATTGATACCATTGGGCTGCAGGGTTCCCAAGCGAAATATGAGATGCTGTTCTTGCAACCTTCGGGTGGCATCATTGTGGCACTGCAGGAGGCCCAGGATGGACATGTTGTCCAAGGAGTGGGAGGGGGAGTTGTTTGGTGCGAACCGAGCGTAGGTGTTCCACAAAGCGGTCCCCAACCCTCCGCTTGGTTTCCCCGATGTAGAGGAGGCCACATCGGGAACAGCGGATACAGTATACCACGTTAGCAGATGTGCAAGTGAACATCTGTTTGATGTGGAAGGTCTTCTTGGGGCCTGGGATGGGGGTGAGGGGGCAGGTGTAGGGGCAGGTGTAGTAGTTCCTGCGGTTGCAGGGAAAAGTGCCGGGTGTGGTGGGGCTGGAGGGGTGTGTGGAGCGGACAAGGGAGTCACATAGAAAGAGTGGTCCCTCCGGAAATCAGATAAAGGTGTGGAGGGAAAAATGTCTTTGGTGGTGGAGTCGAATTGCAGATGGCGGAAGTGTTGGAGGACGATGCGTTAGATCCGGAGGTTGGTGGGGTGGTACGTGAGGACGAGGGGGATTCTGTTTTGGTTGTTATTGCAGGGAGAGGGTGTGAGGGATGAGTTGCGGGAAATGCGAGAGACACGGTCGAGGGCGTTTTCGACCACTGTGGAGGGGAAGTTGTGGTCCTTGAAAAACAAGGACATCTGGGATGTACGGGAGTAGAATGCCTCATCTCAGTAGCAGATGCGGCAGAGGTGAAGGAATTGGGAATAGGGGATGGCCTTTTTGCAGGAAGGTGGGTGCGAGGAGGTGTACTCTCAGTAGCTGTGGGAGTCGGTAGGCTTGAAATGGATATTGGTTTCCAGGTGGGTGCCAGAGATGGAAATAGAGAGGTCCAGGAAGGAGAGAGAAGTATTGGAGATGGTCCAGGTGAACTTACAGTTGGGGTGGAACGTGTTAGTGAAGTGGATGAACTGTTTGAGCTCCTCATGGGAGCACGAGGCGGCACCGATACATTCATCGATGTAACGGAGTAAGAGGTGGGGGATAGGGCCAGTGTAGCTTTGGAAGAGGGATTGTTCCATGTATCCTTCAAAGAGGCAGGCATAGCTTGGGTCCATGCACGTACCCATGGCCACCCCCTTTGTCTGTTGGAAGTGGGAGGAATGGAAGGAGAAGTTGTTAAGGGTGAGAACGAGTTCAGCTAAGCGGATAAGGGTGTCATTGGAGGGGGACTGGTCGGACCTGCGGAACAGGAAGAAGCGGAGGGCCTTAAGGCCATCTGCATGGGGAATGCAAGTGTATAGGGACTGGACGTCCATGGTAAAGATGAGGTGTTGGGGGCCAGGGAATCGGAAGTTTTGGAGGAGGTGGAGGGCGTGGGTGGTGTCACGGAAGTAGGTGGGGAATTCCTGGACCAAGGGGGGGAAAATGGAGTCGAGATAAGTTGAGATAAGTTCGGTGGGGCAGGAGCAGGCGGAGACAATGGGTCGACCAGGGCAGTCAGGTTTGTGGATTTTGGGAAGGAGATGGAAGCGGGCGGTGCGGGGTTGGGGAACGATGAGGTTGGAGGCTGTGGGTAGGAGGTCACCTGAGGTGATGAGGTTGTGGATAGTTTGGGAGATGATGTTTTGGTGTTTGGGGATGGGGTCATGATCAAGGAGGCGGTAGGAGGAGGTATCGGAGAGTTGGCGCCAGATGATCTGCCTTGTTGCGGTTCCTCCAGGATAACAGTGGGCTGGGATTTCTCCATATTGTTTGCATATCCAGTTTGTAAGGTGGACACTTCAGACTCATGGATTACAAATACTACATAATAACTATACTGCTGTGAACTATTTCAGTATAAATGAAGCTTACTGATAACTGTGTAAAATTAAACTAGCATGTGATATCTTTTGGTACTGAAGAAATATTGGAAATTCTATGTAAGTTTTACTTGGCAGAGTCATGATTAAGTATTAAACTCTGGCTGTGAGCCTAGCAAGGCAAAATCCAAAAATATCGATTGAAGACGTGGACTGATTTTGCATTTTGGTGTTGCCACAATGTGAGGAAAATCTTGTACTCCAATGCCAGCATGACTCAGGCCATCTTCGTAGGTCAGTAGTCATTAGATACTCATGGAGGCTGTTAGCAGGAGCCTGCACCCAGCCCTCAAGATAACCAAGGTGGCACAGCATCCAGACTGATAATGTAGCATTTAAGAGGTGAGAGGGCACATGGCATTAAAGAGGAAAGTAGCTCAAATTGTTCTGGACCTTAGCCAATTCTGAAAGACTTTGTGTCTGAGACGGACTTGAAGGGAGGAGAGGCAAGACTCTTTTCCTTCATCCTCATAGTTGGGGGATATCTCAAACACGGGGATTATTGACAGGCTTCTCTGGGCAGTCCATGGAGATTTCAATAGGAGCAGTGAATGGGATGAAAGCGAGGCAGAATCAGGCTCTATCTCTTGCCAATTGGATGCAAGTACTGGCAAGAAGCAAGTGCTCAGAAACCATCCGGCTGGAATGACGAAAATCAAGAATAAGGTGGATGCATGTCTCGGACTTGCTACTTCTTTCTCCCCATTGCTTTGGAAACTAAAAGCCCAAGATCCACTGCAGTAACTTATTCAGTCTCCTCCAATGGCACCTTCCAAACTGGTGGTCTCTACCACCTAGTAGGACATGGGCAAAAGATACGTGGGCATATCACTATCTGTAAGTTCCCTTCCAAGTCACCAACCATCTCGACTTGAAACTGTATCACTGTTACTTCACTGTAGCTGGGTCAAAACCCTGGAAATCCTTTCCTTTCAGCACTATGGGTGTCTCTATACACCAAACTGTGCAGTGGCTCAAGGAAACAACTCATCATCACCACCTACTTGAGGACAATTAGGGATGGGCAGCAAGTTTTGGCTGAGCAGGGGACATTTGTCTCATGACAAATTTTAAAAATTGATTTATCAAATAATAATAGTATTTTATTTGAGAAACATTTTTCAGTCTGAAGGCTGAATTACGGTGTATTTTCTATCAATAAAAATCAAATATAGCCTGGGTAATCTGGTTAAAAGCATGCAAACCTGCAACAAGCATGTTACAGCAAAAGTAGACAAATATATTCAGCAAGCTATTAAAAGAAGGATAACATAATAAATGTAATGTAATTTTACATTTACAAAACACTTCTCCATGGCTACATTATGGGTACTATATATCAAAGGGATTTCATCATTTAAGCAGTTTTTGGAGGACCTGAACTATAGGGCTATATGGTTATATTTTCTGTTCTACATCTTGCAGGATTGTGGTTAGTTGAACTTCTGAGTGGCCTTGATTGTTTTGGAGGAATAGTAATAACCTGATCTGGAACTGGATGAAAATTGTGCAAAGGAGCCACACAGGTATAGGCTATTTGCCTAAGGCATTGTTTAGATCAAAAACAGGTCAGGACAAGGGAATCTGAAAGGGATGCAGGATCTACGGATACACCTTTTCCTATCATATATTGTACACTGTCTGCCGATCTATCCTAATTAAAGGTGGCTTGAATATGTATCCCCAGGATTTTCAAAACTTTCACCTCTGTCTGGGTGTAATTGCTTATATTTTAATGTCAAGGGGCAAGTGCTCCCAATTGCAGGAATTGCATTTAGTCGCATTTAACTGCGTACTGTACCCCCTCCTCCCAAACTCCAGTCATTAATGCCATCAAGAGTTTCTTGAACCTCACCAACAGCAGACTGCACAATGGTCTTATCGTCCATGTTCTTCTAATATTTGAGGCCAAAGAACCAGGAGTTGTTAGTGAGGATTGTTGGGGGGGATAAAAATTGCTCCTAATGAGTGCCCTGAGGCTGACCTGCTGTTAGTTGAACATTTTGAGAAAACCAACCCCAAGTATAGAGGAAGTTGGTACTCTGTTAGTCAAGAGCTTTATTAACTTCTTAACCACCAACTGCATGATCAACCTTGTCAAGTGCCTTTATAAAACCCGTCCTGTAATGGTTGAGGTTGTTCCCAGCACATCAATACTTTAGCAAAGAAAATTCACCATGCCAACCAGACAATAGGTTCTAAATCTTCCAGATAAGCAATCAAAATAGTGACAATCAAGTAGGGGATCAGTGTCAGATGACAGTGACATAGTCACGAACTGCTCTGCAGTCTTGGAGAAGTGGTCTGTCATGGCAGTAGGATGTAGTTTGTTTAATGTTCCTTTTATTCATGCTTTGGCACTCGAATAACAACTGCTTGCTTTCATTAACATGGAACAACTCCCTCAAAGGAAACATTCAAGACATTGCCTATGAATTTAGAGTTCTGTTATTCAGTGAGTTTAATAAGATTGCCTGAAGTTTATCTGGACCAACTGATTTTCCAGGTTAGATCCCTCAGAAGATTTTCCATTGCATGGATTCCAGAGACTCTCACAACTGTAGAAAGCTCAGTAATTGAGAAAAATCCAAAGATTCAGATCACCAGCAACATCTGTAAAATATCTATTAATAATTGGTGATGAAAAGCAGCTGGAACTGGTCATTACTTGAAATTGCAATGATCTCGGAGCACTGAGACGATGGCATTGTCAATTCAAAATGGTGATATCATGATTACATATTGTTTTCCTTCAAATGTATTACCCGGTCACAGTAGAAGTATGCTTTTTAAGTTGCAGTGGTTCATTAGAGTTTGTTACACTACTCCTTTCTGTTCCTCTCTCTCCTGGGTGACCTGGTTATGGAAAAGCTCTGGATACTTGAGCATAACAGACTTCATCTTATGAATGATCCAAGCTTTATCACATTGATGAATTTGAACAGTCCTACAGAGAAAATATAAATTCAGCACTAACAGCAAGGGGGACTAAAATATTCAATATTTAGTAGAATCATAGAATTCCTACAGTGTGGAAGCAAGCCATTCAGCCCATCGAGTCCACAATGACTCTCCAAAGAGCATCCCACACAGACCCACCCCCAACCTATTCCTGTAACCTTGCATTTTCCGTGGCTAATCCATCTAACCTGCATATCCCTGGACACTATGGATAATTTATCATGGCCAGTCCGCCTAACCTAATAAGAGAATCAAGTACCTCTGGCCAAAAGTGGGAAGCTAGCCAGAGGACAAAAACTCAAGGATCAGAGACCTGATTAGCATCACCACTCATCTTATTGAAACATTGGGATGATGTAATGTTGGCAATCGGGAAGACCAAACGATGGAGGTTATGGTCACTATTACAAATAAAACATATAATCTCACTTTGTAGTGGGGACACAGATTTGGCAAGAGCATACCTAAAACTACATTATTCCCTGCGGCTTTTTCTACTCGATGTTGAAGACCAGTATTGCTACAAATCAGGCCAGTGTTCTCTTAATTGAAACCACCTAAGATGATAAATCCTCTCTTTGATGGCCAGATAGAATTTTATCAACTGTCTTGATTAGGTGCTCAATGAATTCACTTCCCTTACTGGAATTAACAGATGAGTACACAGCAGGGACATAGATTCCTAAGACATCTCTGAAAAAATTAAGGCGGGCACAGATGGTCTGATATTACCTCAAGGTTCTGAGGAAGGGTCACCGGGCCCGAAACATTAACTCTGTTTTCTCCTTCACAGATGCTGCCAGACCTGCTGGGCTTTTCCAGCAACTTTGTTTTTGTTACCTCAAAGTCTACTGGAACAGTCAAGGTTTTTTTTATTTACTTGTGGGATTTGGGCATCACTGGCTGGTCCAGCATTTATCACCTGTCCCTAGTTGCCCTTGAGAAGGTGGTGATTGGGATTGGATTCAGTTCTTGTTTAGCATCAATCAACACCCTTCAGAACTGAGCAGCATGATGACCATAAATACAATTTTGTTTGACAACCAAGAACATTATGACACTGTCTCCCTCTTTGATAACTCTGAAGGCACAGAAGAAAATAGACCTAAACCTGTCATCCAGGAATCTCTGAAATCTCTGCTTAACAACATGACAATTGATTTGGGTGAATCCTGCACAAAGTTTGCAGGATATTACCCCTGTGTTCACTGATCAAAAACATCTTATTACGTCTTCAATTACTAAGCAAAAAGAAATAAGCCTGCTGTGTGAGAGCCAAAAAGTAGCTGCATATTAATCACTTTTAAATTTCAGTTTTCTGTTTAGACATTCCTTGGGCTATGGGGATGAATCTTAAATGGTAATCCAAGAAAAAAGCTTTTAATTGTGGTTAGTTGAGTCCTCTGACTAAAAATCCTCAAAACCTTCAAGTTGTTGTAGTGAATCCAAGAATGTAAGACCCAGAATGTTCAGAGAACACTTTCTTGATACTTTTATCTCAAACTGTTTACAACAAACCTAGAGATAGAAGCCTGAAGAAAAAAGAGGATCCATATTCAAAGTGTAAGGAGAATCTCGGTACAAACAAATTAGATATGCTGATTCCCTTCTATGTGCTTCAGTCTTTAAAAAAATCCATAAAATTAACAAGACAGACCTATAACAAAGAATGACTTGCATTTGTATATCACCTTTCATGATCTGCAGATGTTTGAAAACATTTTGCAGTCATGTCTCTCACTACCTTTTAATTACTATTCCTCTATCTCAGCTAAGCTTACCCAATTCAGGATATTCTCCTGAGATTCTTGATAAATGTAGGTCAGAGCTGTCTCCTCATCTCTTACATGCCAAGTGCCTGCAATCTTTGAATAACCTGACCATTTCTTTCAACAATAGTTGTGTCTAATAGCTAGAGCTGAATGTGGACTGTTTTACAAAATCATTTCTCTTTCACCACCTTGAGACCTCTGAACTTCCACATGAGGCATTCAATGTTCTGACCGCTATGTCTGTGCTCTCTCAGGCTTCAGATAGCCAAAGTTTCTCCACCGCTTGCCCTGCAGCCTCTTCTTTACTCAAATGAAAGTCAAGTCTGTCACTCCTGCTGACTCCTTTGTGAGGAACTTCCCAGTGATGTTACATGCACACAGCATGCGGATAAATCTTAGCTTCCAGGTTTCTTATTATACCGTTTCCCACACTCCCTCAAACACCAAACTCAACAGCCCATCTTCAAGCAAGACAGAATGTTAGGACTCCCTGATATTTGTACTGAAGAAGATTCTCCTAATCAGAGACAGTCACACCAGGCTGATCACGATTAATGAGGAGTCTGGTTCTTAAATTTGATTCCTCCTGCACATATACCTTCAAGCTTTACATGATGATAGCAGGCGACTCATAATTTGTTCTCCACTTATTGGATTGCTTGCTATACTCTCTATTTTCCCTGGTGGGAGGAGCTCCAACAACATTCAACAAGTTCAGCACCATCCACAAAAGCAACCCAATTGTTTGGTACCCATTCAACATTTTAAACATTTACTCTGTCTGCTACGGATACACTGTGGTAGCAGTGTGGACCATCTACAAGATGCACTGCAACAACTCACCGTGGCTTCTTGAACAGGACCTTACAAATCATGATTTTCATATCTAGAAGGACAAGGGCAGCAGATACATGGAAACACCACCACCTGCAAATTCACCCCCAGGATACACACCATCTGACTTGGAAGTATATCACCGTTGCTTCAATGTTGCTAGGTCAAAATCCTGGAACTTCCTTTTGAGTAATACTAAGTCTAGTTCAAAGGCAATAACTCACTGTCACCTTATGACGGTTCGTGAGGGATGGGCAATAAATGCTGGCACTGTCAGTGCGATTCATTTCCAAAAAATAATTTTTCACCATTTCTGACTATAAAACTGTCACTCTTCAGTGACTACAAGCCTATTGCTATCCCTCTGTCACTCGTTTAGTGTCAGGTGATATTTCCCAAACGTATCCGTGGCTTTTTCAATTTGGAAGACTGTTGCCTTTGGAGGAATATGATAGACAGTTATTCACATTAATCAGTGCAGTCAGTGATTCTCCATGCTCCAAATAACTCTCATAGAACTAAACAAATGATTTATTCACAACGGAGCAATTCTCCAAAAATGTAACAACGAGCTGGAGGTAATCTATAACTAAGCTATTTCTCGTTGCATTGAGTTTATTTTGGAGCAACCTATTCTTAATTGTCTGTAGATTTTTGTACAGATGGCAATAAGCCAGATCTCTTTATTTCCTGAGTTGGAATAGGAATAATATCTGCAGCCTGCAGAAAGGGGATAAGTGATGACATGCAATTTAGCCAAAAGCAAGAGGTACAACAGCCCCAATGAGATTTACACTTGGAGATCTTGGCTCATACCACAGTAGAATTGACTGTCACCAATACACTGCCCATCATCACCCCTGGACTCAGCTATCCTCTTCCTGGTCACACTCTTTCTTTCCTTTCTCAGGGAAGCTGCAATGGGAGCAATGGATCGATCTTTAATCACGCCCCACCACTTGATGGGACTGAAGCCCGTCCCCCAGTGCCATTGGGACTTTAGGCTTCTGTATTCAGGAATGGGGATTTTTCACAACTTCAATTGTGGGCATGGCTGAATTTCTAAGCCTCTGTGTTAAGGCATAGAAATTGCTGCTCATATTTTTATCACTTTACCGTTCCTGATAGCATGTTAAGTAATTTGAACAACCTATTAACTTACTTCAGAAATAACTTGTTACATCTTTGTATTCATGCAGTTTATTTTTACATGCCTTTAGGTAATTTTTTTAAAATTTATTAATTTTGTAGGACATGGGCATCTCTGGCTGGGCCAGCATTTATTGCCTGTCCCTAATTGCCCTTGAGAAGGTGGTGGTGAGCTGCCTTCTTGAACCACTGCTCTGGGTTGACCCCCAATGCCATTAGGGATTGCTGCTTTTATGTCTATTTATTTGTGGGTACTTAACAGAAAAATTCTTCGCCTGTCTTTGTGATCGTCTTTAAGTCACACAAATGTTTTTAGACTTTGGGAGAGAAGCTCCAAGGAACTCTGATAAAATTTGCTCTGTCAGTCACATACTGCCACAGTTGACATTAGCTTTTTAGATGTAGGGTTTTTCTAACAATATAAATACTTGCAATGCTCAGTCACAAAGGCTGCATGCACTGAGAGGGACTTGTCATGACAGTAGGATTTTCTCATTTGCTTTCAGTCATTTTCAACAAAAAATGCCCTTTTCACAGCTGGATTCATGAGCTTTTTGATATTTACATTGGTTCTGTGAGTCATTAGATGCTTGAGAAGCATTTAAGGATCATTATTGCAACTGTGTCATGATCGAGTGCTAATGTTTAATTAGCACTAATGAAGCTGCATTCTCAGAAATCACGCTTTTCAAAACTGAGATTTCATTAGCAGTTTAACAATTTTAAGCATAGAAAATACAAACATTGAAAATTTGTGGCACAGAAGGAGATTATTTGGCCCATTGTGTATGTACTAACTGTAAAGAGCTCAGAATCGCAAATTTATTATGACACTGAAGGAGGCCATTTGGCCCATCAGGTCCACACTAGCTATGCAAATGTACTGCCATTCTTCTGTCTTCTCTCCATAACCCTGTATATTGTTCCTTTTCAAATAACAGCCTAATTCCCTATTGAAACCCTCAGTTAAACCTACCTCCACTATATTCTCAAGCTACTTATTTCCAACCCTAACCATTCATTATGTGAAAAGATTTTTCCTCCTGTCACTTCTTGCACTAATTGCTTTAAATCAGTGAGCTCTCACTCTTGATCCTTTCACGAGAGTGAACACTTTGTCCCTATTTCACCTGTCCAGAACACTCATGATTTTGAATTCTTCCATCAGAGCTCGTGTCAGCCATCTCTTCTCCAAGGGAACAATCTTAACTTCTCTAATCTATGTTTATAGCTGAAATTCTTCATCCCTTGAACCATTCTTGCAAACTTTTTCTACACTCTTGCTAATGCCTTCACATTCTTTCCAACATGCAGTGCCCAGAACTAGGTACAATACTTTGACTGAATCTGAGTTTGTGCCATTTACAAGGTCAAGATAACCTCCTTGTTCTTGTACTCCAATTAGTGAAGCCTCAGATATTGTAAACTATTTAGTTAATTATAATTTCTAATGCTTATTACATAGCCCTGTTGTTAGGCATAGGTCCCAGTTCTTGTTAATTTAAGAATATTAGAGTTTTAGATTCCATCAAGCCAAAGAGCCAAAAATGTCATTAAGCCACTTGTTAGTACTAAGCAAACATATTTAGAACCAAATAATTAACATGTTATTTATTTTTCATTTATCTTGACCATCAGTGTGTCCAGTGTTGTCAAATTAATTGATTATTTTCTGTTTAGTTGCAAGCTTTTTTGGTCTCTCTCCCTCTTTCTTTCTTTCTTTATTGGCTGTAAAAGATTGCTAAGACAATTGCAGAAATCATCTTAATGTCTTAATTGTGGTTTAACTGGAAATAAATATGTTAAGAAATTGTTTATATCTTGTGAGCTGTATCTAGATGAATTAACCAAAACCGTTGTATCATGAGATTACATTCATGTTTCAAAGAGACAAGAATGATTTTTAAATTAGTACTGCCTTAGAAAGTGATTTTTTTAATGCTTTGGTTGTCAGATATATTTAGCTTAATAAAGTATGTTCCTTTTTTTATTGTGTGGAAAAGAAGCAGTGAATATTAATGAATATTTTTGATTGCCTTCCAGGATTTGAAGACCGTGCTTTCCTTCAATCAGTACCCAGGGGAATATCTGCACCCTGTGGTATATGCATGCACTGCAGTCCTTTTGCTGTGCCTCTTTGCATCCATTATCACCTACATTGTGCATCACAGGTAGGCTTTACAAAACAACATTTCATTATTGACTTGTTCATCTTTAAGCCATTCTAGAAGCATACAATGGTATTCACAGAAAATTGTTTTTTGTTTAAAATTTGTGCAATTTGCGATGAAATTGAAAATGGAATTGTACAAATTTGTTGTGAAAATTTTGAGATGAATGAATATAAGTGTATAACAGATTTTAGAAACACATGATACAGAACAGACTGACTTCCTCACTCAGTTTGTATTCATACTTATGTGCAATCTGGATCTGGAAGGGAAAGAGTATGATTGTGAATGAATGCATTCACAGTTGTGTTTTTATGTATGCATGCTCACTTGATTAAAGAGCTGTGAGATTTGTCTGAAATGTGAGTAAAAATGGGAAGAATGCAGTAATGCAGAATGTGTGAATGTCAATGTGTCATTACATTTTCTTTGGAGTATGTTGCAGTTGTGATGCTGGTAATGGTGCACTTATTGAACAATGAATTTGTGAGTTGTGATCTTACTTGTGCCAAGTCATTAAATTTCTTGTAGCACTGAAACTATATCCTGGGTTTAGAGCCCCCTGGCTGTTAACTGCTCAGTGATATCCTCCCACATTTGTTACATTATCTGTTTATTTAGGTACACGACATGGCTCCTTCCTAGATTACCCGTACAATGTCATTTGGAAGGGAGTTCCAGGATTTTAGCCCAGTGAAGGAATGGTGATATAACTCCAAGTTAGCATGGTGTGTGGTTTGGAGGAGACCTTGCACATGGTGGCATTCCCATGCATCTGATGCCCTCTTTTAAGTGGTTGAGATTGTGGATTTAGAAGGAACTTTAGTGAGTTGCTGCAGTGCATCTTGTAGGTAGTATAGCCTGCTGTCACTGTGTGCTGGAAGAGGAGGGTGTGAATGTTTACTGTAATGGCTGGGTTGCCAATCAAGTGGGCTAGTTTATCCCAAATGGTATTGAGCTTCTTGTTTTGTTTGAGCTGTGTTTTTCCAGGGAAGTGAAGAGTATTCCTTTGTACAATTGACTTGTGCTTTGTCGATGGTAGATAGAGATTTGGGTGTTAGGAAATGTTGTGACCTGCTCTTGCAGCCAAAGTATTTTTATGGTTGATGCAGTTTCCGGTCATTGGTAACTCCCAGGATGTTGATAATGGGCATTCATTGATGATAATGTGCTTGAATGTCAAGTGGAGATGGTTAGATTCATCTTTGTTGGAGACAGTTATTACTTGGCACTTGTATGACATGAATGTCATTTACCGTTTATCTGCCCAAGCCTGGATATTGTCCACGTCTTTCTGCATTTGGATATGAACTGGTTCAGTATTTGAGGAGTTGTGAATGGCCCTGAGCATTGTGTAATCATTAGCAAACATCCCCACTTCTGACCTTATGAAAGAGGGAAGTCATTGATGAACTAGCTGACGATGCTTGGGACTAGGACACTACCCTGAGAGACTCCTATTACTGAAGTGATTGACTGCCAACTGTCGTCCTTTGTGCTAGGCATGATTCCAAACAATGGAGAGATTTCCCCGAATTCCCACTGACTTCAGTTTTACTAAAGCTCCTTACAATCAGGCTTGGTTGAATCTTGCATTGATATCAAAGGCAGTCACTCCTACATCATCTTTTGAGTTAAGCTCTTTTGTCCATTTTTGAACCAGCACTAATGAGCTTACAATATGAGAAACTCTGACAGAACCCAAACTGAGCATCAGTGACAAGGTTATTGCTGAATAAGAGTCATTTGGTAGCACAATCACTTATCCATTCCATCATTAAATGAAAGAAAAAAATGGGTAATCTCACCCTTGAAAATAGGTAACTAATGGGGTTATCATAATGGAATACTAAAGTACAACAAAGCAAACTATGAGTGGGTTATGAGTATTCTTCAGGGTTGAAAAGCTGATTTGAACTTGCTTTCTTTTCAAAAACTTCGTAAATGGCTGTGCAAGTTATTGGCGTCAATGTCTCCTGATATCCTGATACACATTTACAGACTCTTAGTTCAGTTCAGGAGCAAATAGAAGTTTTCTTTTTGTAACTCCTCACATTGGACATCCAATGCTTCGAAGAGTTTTTTAAAAAAATATTACACTTACATTTTTGTGTCTTTCTTGCTTCCAAAATCCTAGTCAGTACTCTCCCTCTAGTTTGTTGTTTGCCAACCAATTTTCCATCACAGTACAACTCTAAAGCTAATGTGTGAATATAAACTTGGAGGTCAGAATCCTCCAAAAGATATAGGAGCAGAATTAGGCCCATCAGGTTTGCTCTGCCATTCAATCATGGCTGATATGTTTCTCAACCCCATTCACCTGTCTTCTCCCCATAACCCTTGATCCCTTCACTAATCAAGAACCTATCTATCTCTGTCTTAATACACTCAATGATTTGTTTTCCACAGCTTTCTGCAGTGATGAGTTCAACAGATTCACCACCCTCTGGCTGAAGAAATTCCTCCTCATCTCATTCTAGTTTCAGGAGGAATCAGCTTGGAGGCAGAACTGTGAGAAATTTTACCGGAGTTGGTAGTAAATCAGTGGACTGTCATATTCTGCCTGCGAGGGTAGTCGATCAGCATAATTAACTGCCCGTTTCGTGAGCTGCTTGGTTACATGATTAGGAAAGATGTGTCTGATGGCGATTTGCCCTCAGCTGGCTTTGGGGCTCCCCCAACACCTCTCACACATGACCTCCTGATCCTGAGTTGATGTCATCAACCAGCCAAAGCTGTGCACTCATGACAATCCTGAGGAAAGGCCTCCTCTCCACAAGCATGACTTGTAGCAAATGTTTTGCTTAAACAAATCTGTGCATTCCTCTGACAATGTTCACTTTCTAACAGTAGTGGTGCCCAACTCTGGTAGTGGAACTGCCATCCTTCCTGGACTACAGGCCCTCTGGCTGTTCCCAGTGATGATCTGTTACATAGCCGCTTCAAGGAAGATCTTCCAAATGGGCGTGATGACAGTGTAGGGTAAAAACTGAAAATGATCATTGCATTTGATTGCCCCTGAAAATGCACTAAGTTCCACTCAGTGCATGATGTAAAGAAGTGATAAGAAAGAAAAGATTTATATAGCACCTTTCGTGACCTCAGGAAATCGCAATGTGCCGACCAGCCAAGGAGTTATTTTTATAGTATGTTCAATCTTTCAATGTAGAAAACAGATACTTTGCACTCAGCAAGTCCCAAGTCTGGAAGATTCCTTAAATGATTATATTAAAACAAAATGACACAAGTTCAAGCTTGTGAAAGGTTGATTTAGGTACCATCAAAGAAAAGCAGTGCCTCATTTTAATTCACTCAAACTCTGTTCACTTACACAGAGCTAAAATTTGACCTGTAATGTGAATGCAGAAAGGTTAACCCTGCTGCAACTATACGCTGTCTCCATGCTAGCCTCCTCGAAGCTCTGTCAAGGAGCAGTGCTGCTGTGACACACCACAAGGTCTTCATTATGGTTTCCAATGATTAATTTTGCACTGTGATCCTTTTACAGTGTTGAATGTTCATTAAATATCTTTATTAAAATCCTTTTAAGCTAGTAGGGAGAGAAATTGAGATTTGCTCCCTGAAAGAGTGAGTGTGGAGAATTGATAATGGGAAACAAAACAAAAATAGTGAAGTGTTTGAACAGTATTTGGTGTCTGTGTTCATGGAAGAAAACCTCCTAAAGATAATTGAAAATCAAGAGGTGATAGGGTGGGATAAGCTTAAAGCAATCACCATCAGCAGGGAAAAGATGCTGGGAAAACTATTGGACTCAAAGGTTGACATGTCACCAGGGCTGGGTGGCATGCATTCCAGGGTCTAAAAGAAGCAGCAGCACAGATATGAGGTGCACTTGTTATAATGGTCCAACTTCGAGAAAGGTCCTAGTGGACTGGAAGATAGGAATTGTAACACCTCCGTTGAAGAAAGGAGAGAGACTGAAAGTAGCTAACTATAAGCTAGTTAGCCTAGCATCTGTCATAAGGAAGCTGCTGGAACCCAGAATACTTAGAAAATCGGAATGTGATCAGGCAGAGCCGCCATTGATATATGAAAGGAAAAATGTGTTTAATAATCCATTAGAGTTTTGGATGAAGTAACATCCATCATGGATAGAGGGAAACTGGTTGATGTGATGCACTGGATTTCCAAAAGGCATTTGATAAGCCACTCCATCCAGATAGGAGCACATAGTATGGGGTATAAGATATTAGCATGGCAAACGATTGGCCAGCTTACATGAAGCAGAAAATAAGGATAAATTGGACGTTTTCAGATTGGCAAGTTTTAGCCAGAGGACGGCCAAAAGGATCAGTGTTGAGTCCTCAACTCTTTAGAATCCATCTGAATGACTTGGTTGAGGGGACAGAATAATTAATAGCTACATTTGCCGATGACACCAAGATGAGAAAGAAAGTAAGTTCATGAGCAGGTAGAGAGTCTGCAAAAGGATAAAGGCAGATTAAGTGAGTGGGCAGAAGTTTAGCAGATGGGGTATACCATGGGTAAATGTAAATATTCTGGCAGGAAGAATAAAAAAGCAGAATACTGTTTAAATGGGGGGAATTTGCAGCACTCAGTGTTACAAAAGGATTTGAGAGACCTGGTACATAAATCACATGAAGTTGCAGGTACAGCAAATGATTAAGAAAGCAGGTGGAATGTTGTCGTTTATTGCGAGAAGAATGGAATATAAAATTAGATGTTTTAGGGCAGTCATAGAGGACCTTATTGAAACCACATCTGGAATACTGTGTACAATTTTGCTCTCATTATTCGAATAGAAGACAGATTACTTTAGAAACAGTTCAGAGGATTTTCACCTGACTCACCCCAGGGATGAAGAGCTTATCTTATGAAGAAAAGTTGAATGAATTATCCGATATTTATCGGACTTCATAGGAATGGGAGGAGATATTATTGAAACTTATAAGATCTTGGCAGGACTGGATTGGCTGGCTATCAGAAGGATTTTTCCTTTTGAAGGACAAACTAAAACTAATGGATATAGTTTAAAATATAAGAGGTCTCCCTTTTAAGATTGAGATGGAGAGAATGTTTTTCAATGAAAGGATTATTAGAGTGTGCAATTCTTTTCTCCAGAAGGTAGTGAGAGCTAAGCCTTTAAATTTATTGAAGGCTGAATTAAATAGATTTTTGATAGACATGGGAGTTGGAGGTTATGGGAGGCAGACAGTAAAGTGGAACTGAGATCATGATTCTTATGTTCCATTGCTTTGAGCTGGTTTCATGCTTTAGGTCCAAAGATGAAAGAAAGTCCGCTCTGCCACCTTATATTTACAGAATGCTGATATTTAGGTCATGTCAAACCTCTGGTTTATGTGAAACAGTACTACACCTGGAACTCTTTCAAATTCATATTCACCTTCCAAGCTTTCAATAAAACTATGCTGCCTGTGCTGCCAAATGTTACACTCCCTTAACCCCAATATCCCCACTTCAGAAAAAAATGAGAAGGATTAACCTGACAATTTAAAATTCAGTCTGCTTAATATCAGTGTGAGGGAAACTCAATGAAACCACAATCTGGGAGAAAAATCAAGAGTAGCTTTCAAAAGGGAACTGGATAAATACCTAAAAGCTAAAGAAGATGTAAGCATACAGAAAAGAACCAGTAAATGTGACTTACTAGATTTCATTTCAAAACAGCAAGCATGAAATTGATGCATTGAATGGCCCCCTTCTGTGCTTATGAGACTCTGATCCTATAAACCTGAATAAAAAACAAAAGAGCTGCAGATGCTGTAAATCAGAGACAAAAACAGAAATTGCTGGAAAAGCTCAGCAGTTGATGTTTCAGATCACCTGCTGAGCTTTTCCAGCAATTTCTGTTTTTGTCTCTGCTTTAAACCTGCCACAGTTCATTTTCATTATATTTTGTGCTTTGGAGAAGTTTGAAGAGATGTTTATGTTCAATCGACAATCAACACAAAATAGAAAGAAACTTCTTAACATAATCCTAGGTGGCTTAATTAAATAATTGCACTATTTCCCTGAATATCAGGAGAAATTAGTAGCATTTCAGGATCAGCTGATGTGGGTTGAATATAAAACTTAATTAGTTGTAGTTTTTTTCATATTGGAAGCCTGTTGCCTTTGCAGAAGTGTGAAAGACAGTTCTTTTCACAATTCACTGTTTCAAAGAAGCTTCATAACATTAAACAAACAAATTATTTTATTCATGATAAAGTTATCCACAGAATATACTGGAGGTCATCAGTAACTAGACTATTTTTAATTGTGTAATATTTTTCTGTTGTTCCTTTTGGAACAAGAATTATTCTTAATTGATGTTTTTTTTTGTTTGGGTGACAATGAACCAGATCATTGGTTCCTCAGTAGAGACAGTAAGATTGTCAGCAGTCTAAGCAACTTGCAGCAAAATGCCTGTCATATGGATCTTGTTTATGAACAAACAAGAAAAGGTATAAATGCAGCTAAATCTCAAATCCTTTCTTTTGACAGCACCATCCGCATTAGCAGAAAAGGCTGGCACATGTTGCTGAATTTCTGTTTCCATACTGCCCTCACTTGTGCAGTATTTGCTGGAGGCATCAATCGCACAAAATACCCAATCATCTGCCAAGCTGTGAGTATTGCATTTTGTCAAGTAGTTTGGGAGGTCACTAAATTGTAGATCAAATGATAGGACCTGCCAATATGATTGGCTACTACTTCACTTGAAAAATAAGATGTCGATTGGAGGCAAGCCAGCTTCTATTATACTGCACCACATTCCCTCCCCTTAATAAAATGTTTCATCATATATTGTACACAAAATCACATTATGGAGAGATTAACTTATTTTCGAAAGCTAATGCCATTTTATTGTGTGTTTTTGCTTGAACGGTCTTTCAGAATCTGCTCACTGAGCACTCACATGTAACTGCTAACTGTACTAAATTGTATGTTTGTGTTAAAATGGATAATCAATAAGTATCTGGCCATTTCCTGTTCTGAATTTTCTAGATAAAACAAATGATCATTTGTAAAAGTATTCTTTTATAGAAATGGCACTGTTCGTAAAAGATTGAAATGAACTGGAGTAAACGTTTTTCATGAAATACAGATTGAGCAATGGCATAATTGTGTATATGATTCTAATTCTAATCTAAATTAACACAGTGCACCATTTCCACTTAATTATAATTGTCATTCCCTTGCATTATCCAGGACTTTTATTGATAATTTCAGAAGTAAATGGGCAGCAATTTGCATATTTATCATCAAGCAGACACACATCCTCAGTACAGCTGAGCTGACCTGATAAGGACAAGCAGAGCTACATCTATAGATCTTCCAGTGAATGTCAACTAGAACCCGTAGAGTTAGACTTACACTAACATGAAATCAAAGTGAACTAAATGAATCTGAAATGAAATTAGGGCAGAGGCATGTGTGGAATTATATTTACTCCAATTTAGGAATGGGGCCTCCTCGATATAATGGAGAACATTTGTCATCTG
Source organism: Rhincodon typus (assembly GCF_021869965.1). Classification (NCBI taxonomy): domain Eukaryota; kingdom Metazoa; phylum Chordata; class Chondrichthyes; order Orectolobiformes; family Rhincodontidae; genus Rhincodon; species Rhincodon typus. The sequence continues at coordinate 17,692,348 of NC_063351.1, read as the reverse complement.
TGCCAACTTATCTAAGATTTTACATAAAACTGAATTGATCCAGCCCTTTTTATGGACTTGTGTATCCCAAAAGAAATTTTCACAGCAATTGGTCTTAAACCAGTAGTGCTATTATTACGTTTGATCCATTTGGTTTGTAAGTAGGTGTGGTCTTTTATCAAGATGAGTTCTTCAAAGCATTTTAATAGTTTTAAATACCATTTAGTTTTATTTTTCCTCATACAGCAAGCTAAAATGATGTTTATTAACTAACATCTTGCTGCATTCGAATATATTAAGAAAGCCATTATTGTAATACTCATATTTAACGTTGCTTGTGATATTTATTATAAGTTTGCAAGTCATTTATATCGATGTTAATTCCATTTGGGAGTTTTGCAAAGACTTGATTGCCATTTAGCCCATGATGTATTATGGTCATTATACCTTTATTAAACTGTCATGTTTTCAAAAGGCCACTTTGCATTTTTTCATATATATTATAAATATATGATTCAGCTTAACTGGATGTACCAATAACACCAGCCTTGTTAAAAATCCCATATCTCCCTTTGTTTCACTCCTGTGAGATTCAATCTGTTTACCAGAAGAGCACAATGATAATTGATTTGAATAATGAAACAAAGTGTTCCCTCAAGACCATTATAGCAAAAGATGTACCATATCTGTTAAGTCAATGATTGACATATATGGACCATGAGTTAAATCAAATACCATGCCCAGATGGCACTATTTCAATAATTTAATTTAATATTTTGTTCCCAAAAACCTTTGAGCAAGGTAAACAATGTTTAAAAGATAGGTTATTAAAAGAGGATTTTGGTCCCACTGCAAAATTAGAACATTAATCTGTCAACTCTTGAACCTGTTTTCAAATACAAATCAAACAGTGATGAAAGTTTCCTTTTAATGCCAGCTATAAGAATTCAAAATGAAATTAATTTGGTCATCTTCAACCTAGCAGAATTTCCTGATGCATTCTAAATTATTTTTACCAGTTTAGTTTGTGTCCCTTTTGCTACCCTAAGTATTGATCTATTTCATTTCCATTACTGCCTGGTGTATCTCAACAATACTACTTCTCAAAAAATCTGGGACAAACAGTTCTCCTGTCTTTCATAGTAACCCAGTCGCTTTAAATTAATAGTCAACGTTGTACTCTTCTCTGTACTGCCTCTAGCACTTAAACATCTTCCTTGTGTATGTACAACCATAACTGACACAATACTCAAGTTACAGTAAGATTAGAGCAGTTTGATCACAATTTCCTCTGACATATACTCTACTGCTTTAGTCATATATTCTACTGACTTTGTTGATTGCTGCAATGATTTAACATATTGAGCAACAAGCCCTATGAGATCTCTCTTCTGAGATCCCTTGTTGTCTCTCAGTTTCTTTCTTGGCTATTTCAATACCTTCATGGAATATTTTTTACAACAAACTGCAAAGTAATTTTCATTCTACATGTGTGCATGCCTGTTAAGTGCGTAATACTGACAAAAGGGTGGATGAATGGAGTTCTCCTCCAAGCTTCATCCCTCATCAGGCAGTGTTTTGGCTCAGAATGAGAATAAATTTAGGCAGTAAGATATACTGCAATTTTAAAGAGCTAAGATGTGCTTTCAATTCCTTTGCCCATGCTGAGACTGTCACTGGTAACTCCCACCCCATCTATTGCATGTGAATCTTAGCAGTATGGGAGGCCCTGGACGTTTTTCCTCCATTCTATACTCCTTACTGCCATTTCTGGTACCATAGTTGGGAAGGTAATGTTAACACCTCTAACCCCCAGTGACTTACCTATGTACGAGTCAGTATCTGCTTTGGCATCATTGCTCTTCACAGCACTTCTGTCCCGTTAACTTCGTGCCCTCCTGTTCTTTTGCTGCATCGGTGATCCCACTGCACCATCTCTGGTATTTCCCTCGGGATTGTAGTAGATGGTAAGCATCTAAGCAGGATCCCGAAATGCTAATTCAATCAGCATCATAGAATCCGAGGCATGGGTAAGCATGCTGAGGTCTGACACTGCCAGAACCCCACTCGTAAGTGGATAATTCTGGCCTTGGTTTGAAAAATGGGTAATTTTTCCATTTTGACAGACCAAGATCCCATTGACAGTTATTGCCTATGTACTTTGGCAAAATGTACAAGATATGTCCTCTTCTCCAGTGTATTAATACTTTTGTTTTTAGAAGCACATAAAATTATTTAATTTAAAATAACATTTTTATTGTTCCGAAAAATGAATGTTTAGAAACACAAGTCCACATTGAATTAATCAGGTGGCTGGAAGATTTTCAGCGTGAGCTGCTGCTTAGAAAAATAAATTACTGATATAAATTGGTGAGTTTAATAAACATAACTAACCATTAGCTGGTACAATAAATCTGCTGTAATGTTAGGTAGCTCTTGGTTTGCATTCACTTCCTATCACCAGGTTTCTGAATCACATCATTTGTAGTCTTGCAGGAGTATAAGAAGTGAGAAAAACATAATTGTTCAGTTTCCCTTTAGGCTGAAAAAACACAAGTGATGTATATTTCATATCTATTTTGGTCATTGTAATAGAGAATTTTGTTCATCAGCTAGAGTAATTCCTTTGGAAAGTTTGCAAATCTACTATTCACTGGTGAAGTACAAAGTGAATTCTATGTATTTCTCACATAGAGACAAATAAATAACACCCCCATCTTGTATTGCTAATAGTTTATCGCAAAGGGACATTGACAGAATTTTCAGAAGAACTCACTATCCTGGCAGAGGAAGGGAAAATTAAATAAACAAAATAATAAACCCCTAGACATGTGGTTTAAGAGTAAATGCAATAAATATGTTTTAGCAGAAGGTAAACAATGTTCTTCTAATGAATTTTGATTTCTGGTGAAAAAACTATATTTACCTTCATCAAAACATGAATAGCCTCTTGCTGAAGTAAATACTTTCTAAAGCATTCATCCTTCCTGATCTAATTGTCTTGTGTGGACTCTTGGATGGACTAACCATATAAATATTGTGGAAAAAATTGTGTATCTTTCAACCTAACAAGTAAAGAAAATGGGCTGAATTAATTTTACCCAAATCTGTGACCAATTAAAACAGCCATTAGATCCAAATTGCTCTTAAAAATATGTGGAAATTCTTCATCTCTCATTCAACTTGATCCTTGATTCCATCCCTGATATTTTAATTAAATCATAATGAAGTCAAAACTCTGTTCATAAAGCATTCCAACCTTGTCTTTGACATCATCATTCTTATTCTGTAATTACTGTTTGCTAATGTGAGTTAACCTGCTCCTATGCTATGACCATACATATGCTATGCTATTTATCACAGAGTAAACATAATATTTATAGAAACTTAATATTAAAGCTTTTAATCAATTTCCATTATTCTGTAGTTTTAACAATCACAGAATTGTCCTGTTGTGTCTCAACTATTTTTCTTCCATATCCACGTTGCCACATGTGAAATGACAGAATTGTTAGCAGCTGTATCATTTTCATATTTTGCTGTGAATTTGTTATTGTGACCCTATCAGATCCAGCAAATGGAGATCTAAATTAATTAAATATAGAAGGTAATATCTAGAAGTGGTCAATTTTAAATTCTTCTATATTATTAATTAAGATGTTTCTGATGAAGCTTGCACATTGGCCTGCAGTGATATGCAGCCTGGGGAACCAAATACAGCCATTGGAGCTCCTGTCAGTTCCTTATATCACACAAGATGCAATTCAATTTCCATTCATTTTCTAAACCTTCCGGGTCCAAAGAGAAAGCTCCTTGCTGCTTGGTGAATTTCAGCTTTTTGCAACAAACAAATTTTACTAATTCTCTAGACCTAAGAATATTAGAATCTTATATAGAATCCCTACACCGCTGATAGAGGCCATTTGGCCCATCGAGTCTGCAAGAACTGTCCAACAAGCATCCCACCCAGACCTAGCCCCTATCCTATTCCCGTAACTCTGCATTTCTCATGGCTAATCCACCTAACCTGCACATCTTTGAACAGTGGGAGGAAACCAAGAGCACCTGGGCAAAACCCAGACACTGGGAGAATGTGCAAATTCCACACATACGGTCACCCGAGGCTGGAATCAAACCTGGGTGTCTGCCGCTGTAAGGCAGCAGTGTTAACCACTGAGTCACTGTGCCACCCTATTAAAAAGCTGAAGTTGAAGCTTCCCATTGAAGCTTCCCATTTTCCATGATTTAGAGGAGGCAAAGAGATTTGTGAAGAGGAGGAACTGTAGTTTTTATACTCTCTCCATCCTTTCAGGCAGTGTATTCCATGTCACAAAACTCACCCTGTAAACCAAAATCCTCATGTTGCCTCTCATTTTTTTGCCAGTCATTTTAAAATGGTGTCTTTTGGTTACCAAGCCTTCAGAACAGCCTTCTGCCACTTGAACAGCTTCCCCTTATGTACTCTTTCAAAACCATTCATGATGAGCATCTCTAACAAAGTTACTCTTCTACTTCTATCTTCTAAGGAGGACAATCCCAGTTTCTCTAGTCTGTCCACATAGCTACAGTGATAAGAAAACCACCTGAAAATTACAATTGTTCTACGAGACAATAGAAACAATGAAATATGATAAATTTAAATGTAAAATGTTGAATTTCTGTTTATTTTTAACAGCTTTTGATTTAATAGAATCCACGGTCTACAACTGAGTTTATTAAGTTTCAGTACTTGAGGCAGGCATTTTGCAACAATATGAATCTGTCCTCAAATTTTACTAGAATGTGTGTCCACAAATATCAGAATTGTTTTTGAAACGCAGATGCAAGTGATGGGTTGTGTTTGCTTTGAAGTTTTTCTGATAAAACTCCAAAACCTTCTTACAGCAATCCTGTCATAAACTCAGGTGAGAGTTGAGTAGAAAGGGGTTTAACAAGACCCTTTTAAGGGCAAATCTCAATTTATCCCAAACAAGACCAAGGGTGTAAGAGTGACAGAGTTGGTGGCAGCCTCTCCCAGACCAAGAGTTTCCACATCCAGAAAACTTCAGGAGGCTGGCATCCTGAGTAAAGCAATGATCGCCTAAAATGTTGAAGCCTTTGTCTGTTACATAATGGGGACGGGCGGGGGTTGGCGGAGGTGGGGGGGGGGGAGCGGGGGCGGGGGCGGTGGCAGCGTGCATGACTGTGAATGGTATACGTTGGCCATGGAAACAACCCAGGACTACCAATTCTCAGCTGTGTTTGCTGTCACTCTAGGCTGCCAGCGCTGCAGGTCTTTGTATGGGTCATGCCAATTGTGACCTCAAGGACCTTACAAATTATAGCAGCTTCGAGCATTTTTTGTCTTCTCTGAAAAGCAAGAACTTGAATTCCTGCACAATGAAGTTTAAAGTGCGTAACTTTTTTCTTGAGAAGCAGAGATGGAATTGCAATGCTGATTTGCCAATCTCCCATGATGACGTTAGTAGGAGGTTGACAAAATGTTCTAAGAAATCTCATGAATAACTGATTTTCTGCCATTTCTATGAGATTTTAACCCAAAGTTGTGTCAGAATGTCAAAAGGCTCCCAGCAGAAATTCTTGGTGCTTTTCTGTTTTTGGCTTCAAACCATGGGAGTGTTTGGAACCTGTGACTGTTTATACCAAGAATCCTGCTACAGAAGGCCCCAGGAGATAAAGCTAAAACCACAAAAATGTAGATCAGAAATGCTGAAGGAAATTAGATTGGGAAAAAAGTAGGTATTTGCATGCCTGGCATGCATTAAAACCACCCTTGAGATTCTTAAACATTCATTACTATGCAATCCAATAGTGACAAAATGATCTGATTTTATGATGTTAACCGAGGAATAAATATTGGCTAGGACACCAGTGATAATTTCTCTGCTTTTTTGTATTTGAGATAGTGCCATGAGAGCTAATCCAACTGGACCTTAGTCCCCATGAGTCAGTGTTAGAGGTTCCTAGTCTCAGATGTAGTCATTGGAAACTGTACTGTCAGTGAGAGTCAGTGCCAGGGGATTTGTGCTCCCAGTTGAGAGTCAGCGCAGGAAGCATTAAACCACAGTACCAAATTGACATGCATAATCTGGATGATAATTATATTGGTCAGGGGAGATTTTCTTTTTAAAGTTATGATAAAGAGGGAAGGAGCAGGCATTGTAACCCACCCACCCTTTCATATTAGCAAGACAATTTAAGTCTTTGTGGGCTCATTAAGGATCTATTCCCAATAAATGTTCCAGTTTTCAGTAAGGTTGCCAATGGCACAGTGGTGGTAGTCCTGTCGCTGGGCCAGCTGTTCCAGGGTCAAGTCCCACCTCCCCTAGAAGTCCAGGTATTTTCCAATTAACCTGCTGGGCGATGTTACTTTAGATCTCTGAAGCAGTTGGGACTTGAACCCAGGCGTCCTGATCCACGGTAGGGACAGTACTGCAGCACCACAGGAATGCCAGGAAGTCTATCGTAAAATATCCGAGCAGGTCAATGGAAAACAATTTTCAGCAGCTGCCTGGTATCAGACTAAGTGCACGAAGGCAAGATTCATATAATGGAGACGGGAAGTGTCCTAAAAATGTCTGTCAATAGCATTTATTCAAGCAAGACTGAACATGGGCCACGGTGTTGTGAGCTCAATTCAGAGATTCAGGAGCAGCCAGAGCATTTTGATTGTAACAAAGACTCATTTTCTGAAATCCCTTGTATAGCTGATGATAATGTATGGCTCTGAAAGCAGGACCCATCAAGAAGAGTGATGAGGCTCGAATAAATGAATTTGAAATGAAGTTACTCAGAAGGATGTGTGTCATGGACAGTCAAACAGACAAATGACTGGATTCCTGTGAAAGCTGGTTTTCAAGGGAACTTACTTGAGGTTGTGATATCAAATAAGTTCACATACTATAGGCAGGTGATGCAAACAGGAGAGGAGTGTTGGGAAAATAAAAGGCACAGCGCCCGGAAAACATGCACACGGAATACCTGAATGAAATAGATGTACAATAAAAATGGGGACTGGCCTCTCTGTTGAATAGGCAGTGAGGCCAACAGAGGATAGCACACAGTGGAGAAAGATAATGTTACCGACCATCTGAACAAGGATAGGTGAAAGATAAGTCAAGCCATCTACTTCCAATTATGTTTCATTGATAAAATAAATAATTCAAATGTGTAGTTTTAAATTTTTGGAAGATGTGGTGAAGGTGATTAGATTTTAAAAGCTATGTTTCTTTCCCACAATATCTTATTGCCTCATCCTGTTTTATAAATTTACATCCCAAAATTGAACAAACTTTTTTTTTGGATTGAGTTCTCTATTGGGATATCTTTGGATTGAGTTCACTATTTAGGGAACCCTAAAAGCTGATCAGTCTGGATAAAGATCGTCAACTTTTTATTTCCATCATCCATAATCATGAAACACTTACCAGCCTTGTTTTCTGACACTCCAAAATCCAACCATTCACTTAAACAGCTCTAGCTTTTGACTCATTGCATACAATTCCTAAAGCATTAAAAGCCTCAACTTTCCCTTTTTATTGTTCTCACAAAAGTTATTCTTTTTCAGCTTCAAAGAGTTAATCAGAGTCACGGCTTTCCATGTTTCAGTTCTGAAAAATGTCTTGGAATGTAACAGGTTCAATATACCCCATTCGTTGTTGATAATTGAACAGTTCCAACTTTGAGAACCAGATACACGGAGATACAATGAAATAAATCATTGCGACTGTACAATCCACATACCATTTTACCAGACATTTTCATGTCAAGTAAAATATGGATATCCCATTCTTTTAATCAGGATATACCGTGGCTTACTTTTTTTTTCTTCATTTTTGTACATTTATTGATTGAGTATCATATTCTCTTTTCTTCTGAGGGTCCATCCATTTCCAGATTTTTTTTTTCTATATTTTTCTGTAAATCAATTACTGTGAAACTGTGCTTTTTGATATCAATCATTTTAGATCAACAAATATAAATGGATCAGATTTTCCAAATGGGGACAGAAACAGGTGTAGACGTTACAACCTGCATGCTTCAACATTACTGCAGCACCCTCCCCCACAAATGGTCTTGGACCTCCCTGCCACCTCCTGTGCAATTATGTTCCTGATCTTTGGAAAATCCCACTTCTCACAGGCTTCTGACAGAGGTGGATTTGCAACTTGAAATTGAACACATCTCCTGATTCCTGCCTCAAACAGGAGAACCTTCTCCTCATTTTTTTTTTGTTAACAGCATTTTCAACTCTTAAATACTTCTAATCAACCTGTTCAGCGATGTTATAACACACCTCTGGAGCAGATGGGACTTGAACCCCAGCCTCCTGGCTCAAACATAAGGACATTATCACTACGCCATAACATCGCTCCCCTCATATTATTTATTTTATCCTATTTACCTAATCAACCTGTTCAAAGATGTTACTACACACCTCTGGGGCAGGTGAGACTTGAACCCAAGCTTCTGTGGTCCGTGGGCAGGGACATTTCCTCTGCACCACAAGAGCACTTCCCTCATTTAATATCCTCTGCTCATTATGAACAATAGCCTTGAATGATTGGAGCAGAAAGGCTGACGTTTCGGGCCTAGACCCTTCATCAGAAATCTCTGCACCTTGTTATCTCGGATTCTCCAGCATCTGCAGTTCCTACTATCTCTGATTCAATTTTAGCCTTGAATGATTGTTCTATTTATGGAAATTAATTCAGCAGCTGGGCTGCATTCTCAGGAATAAGCTTGGACACTGAGCTCATTGAAGAAGCAGCGAAACGTGTATGGTAATGACAGAAATCAAACTGGTTCCGTTTGGTAAATTCTATCGCCTAAGTGATAAGATAGATCACCTATCCTTGAGAAATTTATTAAAGTCAGAATAAAAAGTAAAATAATAGATTGACTACAGTTTTCCATTACTGTTAACTAAAATTTCTCAAGAATCATGTGTTTCAAAACCCAATTTTTGCAATTTATTCGGATTTCTTTCATTTCAACAAAACAAAATTGGGTTTACCCTCGTAGCTACTCAGCTTCAGCAATGTCAATGCCAATAAGAAAATTTCATGCCTCTTACTTGCCATTTAACTCTTGGTATACAATATCTGCTTTTATATTAGTGTAATCCAGACTATGTAACAATCTCCTTCTTTCCCCCTTGACACAGGAACTGAATCTGTTGTTTTCAAACATCACTTCATGTCATCAGCTTCAGAGGCAACCAAAATTGATACATAATTGTCATAGTTTAGAACGACCCAGATAGAACTGGACCACCATGAATAGTAATTTAGCCCTTACTTTCATCTAGCTCAGAACAAATGTCTTTTGTACATGTACATGTTCTCATTTTAGCTCTTCCCTTTCCTTCCCTTTGTGCAACACTTTTACGTCCAGTACTTTCAGGTTGATCTTTGCCAACTGTCAAGAGAAAATGTGGAAAAGATTAACCTGCATGGTTCTGATTGACTTGTCCATGTCAAGTGTCTTTGGATAATATGGTATGCATTACCTATCTGCAATTGTGATGTAACACCAATTTCAGAGCCACCTGTACAATTGGACCATCTGGCCGAACCATCCAATTCCTTCACGGTTTCCTTAACGTATTTATAAATCTAATAAGTAAAAATCCTTCTTCCCTACAGAAGCTGTCTAGAGCCATTTTTGAACTATTTCATACCTTCTTGATCAACCACCCTTGGTGATAATTTGTACATGTTTATCATCCCACTACTGATTTTTATTTTCTGAGTTTTTTCTTGTTTTTCACTATCCTTGCTTTGTCTGGCTGATTTATTCTGTCAACAGCATGGTCTTTAGCCTGACATTGTCCGTTTGTCCAAGTTAACTTTCTGATACGATGGCCTGAATGTTCCCAGCCCAATCAGATAGGCTGAAAGGTGGGAGGGCTGCCAATAGGAGAGCACCAGGAGTAAAACACAACACCTTGCCATCACCACAGCAGTTTGCCAGCTGAGTCCACTCCAGCAACACGGGCCCATGTGAACCGCTTAAGCCATGAATTAGGGGCCACTTTCTACCCACTCAGGCATTTTGGTAGATCAAGAAGGCCTGCCGCCACATTTTGGTCTCAACCACTTTCTGTGACAGAGAATTCCATAGACATGCCACTCTCTGGGTGAAGAAATTTCTCCTCAACCCTGTCCTAAATGGCCTACTCTGTATCCTTAAACTGAGACACATGGTTCTGGCCCCCACAGTCATTGGCAACATCCTTCCTATATTTACCCTTCTGTATTCCTGGTAGAATTTTATAGCTTTCTATGAGATACCCCCTCATTCTTCTAAAATCCAGTGAATATAGTTCTAACTCATCCAGTCTCTCTTCATACATCAGTCTTAGCATTCCAGTAATGAGTCTGGTAAACCTTTGTTGTACTCCCTCCAGAGCCAGAGGATCCTTCCTTGGATGAGGCAACTAAAACCACACACATACTTCAGGGACAACAAGGTGCAGGGCTGGATGAACACAGCAGGCCAAGCAGCATCATAGGAGCAGAGAGGCTGACGTTTCGGGCCTAGACCCTTCATCAGAAAAGGGGGAGGGGAAGGGGGTTCTGAAATAAATAGGAAGAGAGTGGGAGGCGGATAGAAGAGGGATAGAGGAGAGGATAGGTGGAGAGGAAACAAACAGGTACGGTTTTACCAAGTCCCTGTACAATTACAGCAAAACATGCCTGCTCCTATATTCGAATCCTCTACTAGAAAGTCAATATACTGTTTACCTTCATGATCGCCTGCTGCATCTGTCTACTTATTTTCAGCAACTGGTATACAAGGACACCAAAGTCTTTCTTTTACCTCTCCAATTTCAGATAATAAACAGCTTTTCTATTTTTGCGACCAAAGTGGGTAACTTCACATTTATCCACATCATACTTCATCTGCCATGCATGTGCCCACTCACTGAATTTGTCCCAGTTAGACTGAAGTATCTCTGCATCCGCCCCACAGTTCACACACTTACCCAGCTTTGTGTCATTTGCTAACTTGGAGAATTTACATTTAGTTCCCTCAAGTAGATCATTAACATATATTGTGAATAGCTGGGGTCCAAGAACTGATCTCTGCAGTACCCCACTAGTCACTACCTGCCATTTGGAAAAAGACTGATTTATTCCTACACTTTGTTTCCTGTCTGCCAACCAGTTCTCTATCCTTGTTGCTACAGTACCCCCAATCCAATGTGCTTTAATTTTACGTGCTAATCTCTTATGTGGGAACATATTGAAAGCCTTCTGAAACTAAGTAAACAACATCCACAGCACCCCCTCATCAACTCTACTAGTTACATCCTTAAACTTCCAGTAGATTTGTCAAGCATGACTTCTGCTTCAGAAAATCCTGTCCACCATCTACAAGGCACAAGTCAGTAGTGTGATGGAATATGCCCCATTTGCCTGGATGGCCAAACAATACTCAAGAAGCTTGACACCATCCAGGACAAAGCAGCCCGCTTGATGGCACTAAATCCACAAGCATCCTCTCCCTCCACCACTGACGCTCAGTAGCAGCAATATGTACTAGCTACAAGATGCACTGCTAAAATTCACCAAAGATCCTCAGACAGCACCTTCCAAACCTGCGACCACTTCCACCTAGAAAGACAAGGGCAGCAGATTTATGGGAACTCTACCACCTTCAAGTTCCCCTCCAAGCCACTCAATATCCTGACTTGGAAATGTATTGTTTTTCCTTCACTGTTGCTGGGTCAAAATCCTGGAATTCCCTCCCTAATGGTATTGTGAGTCAATCCACAGCAGGTGGACTGCAGCGGTTCAAGAAGGCAGCTCACCACCACCTTCTCATGGGCAGCTAGGGATGGGCAATAAATGCTGGCCAGCCAGCGATGCCCACCTCCTACAAATGAAAAAAATTTTAAAATTGCATCCTGTCACTGTTTCCTAAGTGCTGTCTTATTAAATCTTTTACAAGGGATGTTAGACAATAGGCATTGTTATAGAAAAGGATTTTATATCTTTAATTTTACATTGATTGTACATAAACAATGCCAGATCAGATCAACAAGTCTGTAATATATTGAATAGAAAAATGTCTGCCAACCTACTCTGCTGTTAACACACTAATCAACCTTCTGTCTGAGTGCCTCTGAAACTGAAAGTGCATTGTGCAATTTGTTGCCGCAATATTGACAGGTGTACAGAATCTACAAAACAAGAACAAGTCTGTTTTGTCTGTTTGTTAGTTGGGGCAGCCAAGAATAATATGTATGTAAGTTTCAAGGTCAGTATATCAAAGTATTTTAGCTGAAAATGATACACTTAATTTATCAACTTCTGCTGTAACCCAATGACCACATAAGGATACTGAACTGAACTGTTTGTGAGATAAATCAAACGTGTAGACCTTTATACACACAACTCCCTTCACCACACACTGTCCATTTGAATTATCATAGTCGCAAACACTTTGCCTCATTTGCTAAAATTCCAAACTGTCAGCCTATAAATTCTGGTGTTTATTTGTGCATGTTGGCTGCAAAAAAGCGATCCTAGATCCAACTACTAAATGCAGTTTTTCTCTTATGCTGACAAGATTCTGTGAATATAATTTGAAGAATCATCTAACGAAATAAGAATGCTAATTAAATGCTAATGTAAAATAGCAAACAGCACCTGTAAATGCCTGCAAAGACATCAAACCTTGGTTATAATACTGCATCCCTCTCAAAAGACACAGTGACTGTCTCCCAAACCTGCTGGCTCTGAAAATGGTCATGCTGTGCAAGCATTTATTCTGGGATCATGCTGGTCACTTCTCTCCAGCATTGATTCTGCTGGAGTTTCTGGGATCAGTGGGAAGGCACCTCATTCGCATGGAGCTGGCAGGTGGTGAAGTCACTGCAAGTGAGTGCCCATCAAAATCCTACTCTACTGGAAAGTCCAGCAACTGGCCACCATATGTGGATGGTTCTTTTCCCCTCGATACAGCACCCTTGGCTAGGAAGTCAGCAATAGATTTTGTTTTTCAAATAGTTCGCTTGCAGCTTTCTGGACGGTCTGTCTACCTGAGTGTTCTGGCTCCCGGATGTAGATTGAAGAACAGGAGACTCACCATTGGACTGGTTTTGTAAGGAGTCAGTTATAGCTCCCTCTCTTTAAAGACAAGTGGGAAATCTCATGGTCGAGCTGTGCCAATATATTTGGATCCTCGTGTGCTGCTGAGTGTTCTATTGAATTCTACCCAATATCCAGTAGATAGGAAGAGGGGTTGAGTAGATTAGGATTATTTACATTGGAAAGACAGAGGTTATGGGGGTACCTGATTGAGGTCTACAAAATCATGTGAGGTATAGACAGGGTGGATAGCAAGAAGCTTTTTCCCAGAGTGGGGGACTCAATTACTAGGGGTCACGATTTCAAGGTGAGAGGGGAAAAGTTTAAGGGAGATATGCGTGGAAGGTTCTTTATGCAGTGGGTGGTGAGTGCCTGGAATGCATTGCCAGCAGAGGTGGTAGAGGCGGGCACGATAGCGTCATTTAAGATATATCTAGACAGATACATGAATGGACAGGGAGCAGAGGGATACAGATCCTTGGAAAATAGGCAACAGGTTTAGGTAGAGGATCTGGATCGGCGCAGGCTTGAAGGGCTGAAGGGCCTGTTCCTGTGCTGTAATTTTCTTTGTTCTTTGTTCTTTGTATATGGTGGACCAGCCATGTAAAATTGACTCTTAGCACTGTTAAAGATATTATGAATGTGTTAAATAATCATTTCAAATGCAATGTATTTAGAATTGAATCCCAAATGGTGGAGGTGGTAAGAAGCTGATATATTTACTGTATGAGTCTTACGAATTATGAGAGACTGATCCTAAAAAGATTCCAATATTTGCCAATTTGAAATATATGTGGATATTCATTCAGACTGTGCCCTCGAAACAATGTTCAGATATTCAAACTCTGTCATGAGATTTCTCAAAAATAAAAGCCGACAGGAACAGCTTCTCATTCCAATATCCTTTCATTGTAAAATGAACAAAGGTTTTATAATGTGCAATAACACCACAGAGGTTTTATTTGGTGTGACAAAGCCAGCTTTAACCATTACACTGCGCAAAAATATCTATAATGGCTTTCTCTCTTTCTGCTTGTATAATGCAGATATCTTTATGTTTTAGGTCGGAATTGTTTTACACTATTCCACCCTGTCTACAATCTTCTGGACTTGTGTCACTGCCAGGAATATCTACAAGCAAGTAACAAGAAAGGTCCCTCAGTACCACGACAATGATCAGCCACAACACACTCAGCAACCAATGCTGAGGTAAGGATCAAGAGCATCATATCCTTTGAAGAAACAACAGCATGTCATTTATATTCATGAATGCAAATGAAATCAATGGTCAGCTTGAAGTATGAAAAACATCTACTGAGAAAAATTTTGTTCAATGTGTATCTGTATGTTCTTACCCCTGCTTTTGTTTACTCCCTTTGCCACATCCATGTAGTCCCTTCCATACTATGCACCAGCCAGAAGGAAAAGCTAATAAAATGTGGAATTGGCCGTTACTGGTCCGAATGGTTTTGTCTGCCTTAAAATGGAACTCTATTTCCAACCAGTGCCAGTCATTTCTGTATTGGACTAGGCTATCCTTCTGATAACACAATTAGAGAAGATGCAATGCTATCAGACTGTTGTGACTGTTCACCATTTTTAACATAGTGTTGCACAAGGGGAATCGGAACAAAGAACTCTATTCATTTTTGTCGGGGTTATTGGGTAAAGGGTAAGAAAGGCGTCACTATCGATACAGATGCAAGAATAGTTAGAGGAAAAGGGAAGGGGAGGAGCCTGAAAAAAGAAAACTGAGGAGGTAGGACAGGACTGGGGATGTGGAGGAGAAAGGAGAACAAGAGTGTGGAACAAGAACAGGAGAATGGAAGTGAGAGGAATGATGAAAATGGACAAAGGTGAATGATGGCCCAGATAGGAGAGGTCACAGCAAAGGCAAGGAAAATAGGGTGAAGGGGAGATTACATTTGTGCAAGACGAGTCTGAGGAAAACTGCAATAGCTTCAGTGAGTGGGCTGGGATGAGGGTAAAGGGACGTGGTATTCATGGGACAGGGAATTGACAGCAGAGTTTAGTTGGAAGAGAAATTACAGCCAACAGGAAAATGTAAACCAATAGGAACTTAATCTGAATGAGTGAAGCACAATGGAGGACTTAATGCTCAGAATTGGAGTGGTCATTTTTCTCACTTGTGAAGGTGGAGGGTGGCTTGCCATGTAAAGGAAGAACTGGGAGGAATTGTCTATCAGATGGAGCTAAGACATTATTTCTTGTTTCTTTGCCTTTCGTTCTGCTGTCACACTGCTAGTTCAGGGATCTCAATTCTAACGTTGTTAGAAACTTTTCCTAATCTTTTCTGGTGGGAGCAGCTGGGGAGAAAAAAATGTGTTCTTTTTTGCTCTTTCTCAGTCAGCATCTCAGCTGCTATTGGGTTGCAACCTTAATGTTTATATTGTTTGAAAATCCTTCCAATTTTCACATTTTGGGATTTTTTGGTGACTGCACTTCATTGCTCCACTTGGAATATGCGTTTGCTGTATCATTTTGCAATCTTTCCTGTGCCCAGTGAGACTGATTCATGCATTCTTACTGATTAGTTCATTTACATTTTATTTCAGTTTTAAAAGCTTAAGTGGATTACAGTCACTATTGCTGATTTATGGTCCTGCCGGTTTCTGCTGATATTTTCTGCAATGCCATGAAAGGTATTCTGTTTGGAGGATGCAGATAAAGATTTGTTCAAGTTACCAGCTGTGCTGTCCCCGAACATTACTTTGAGCTCCACTGATTTCAGTTTGTCACATAACAGCAACACAAACGGTGCAAAATATTTTAATGTTAAACATATTTTGTGAAGCTTTAAGCATTATTATTCGCCTTTTTTCTAATTCGAAGTTGATCTTGATTCCTTTGTACTTTTTAATTTCTCATGTTCATTGTTATGGGGTAGTTTTTAAATCTGTTTTGCTTGGTGTAAAGCAAAATGGATTTCAGTGGAGAATCTCAGGCACAATATATAAACACTCAGAAAATGCGTTAGAGTTTTGCTATTGCGAAGGTACTTGCTTGATTATCTCTCATTTACTGAAATTGCTTTGGGCAATTACAGTTGTTATGGGATAAGAAAATTTATATGAAGTAGCTCACTAAAATTGTAACTAATATTTGTTACAAAGTACAGACTTAGGACAACTCACATAAAGCACAGGACATGGATATTGTACATATGAAGTGCTTATTGGAAAGTGGACATTCATACCTAAGCAGTCTTCTTTCATTATCATACTATCAACTTCCTGGGGGTTATTATTTACCATAAACTCAACTGGACTCATATAAGAACAATGGCTACAAGAGTCAGTAAGAGGCTAGGAATATATCAGTGAGTAATGCACCACCTGATTCTCTAAAACCTGTCCACCATTTACAAGGCACAAGTCAGGAGTGTGATGGAATATTCTCCACTTGCCTGGTTGATTGCAGCTCCAACAACATTCAAGAAGCTTGACATCATCCAAAATAAAGCAGGCTGCTTGATAGGCTGCACATCCACATTCAGTCCCTCCACCACTGATGCTGAATAGCAGCAGTGTGTACTATCTATGAGATGCAGTGCAGGAATTCAACAAGGCCCCTCAGACAGCACCTTCCAACCCATGGTAGTACTGAAGAGAGGGCATGTGAAATATGTTGAGTGGCCAGCTCACCACCTTCCTGTCCATCCCAACCCATTCTCCAGAGTATAGGGGACAAGTAAGCTACCCATGAGGCTGCCCATCTTTATTGAGGTCCTTAGCTGTCCAATCAAGTGGCAATTAAGAGTTTCAGTCCATCTCGACTGCTTTAAAATGCTGGACAGAATAAGGTCAGCTAGAGACAAAGACTGTTATAAAAATGGCTTTTTTGAAGCGGCAGGAGATCATTGGGGTGAGGGGTGCCATCCAAAATGTAACCCTCAACACTTTTATCCTTCCTGAACGACTTGCAAATACCATCTCCTTAGAATCCCTGGCCCCTTCTCACCATAAAGGCTTGGAGCTGACCTCACTTCAGTTGTCATTAATCTTCGTCATAGAGTTGTGTGGGAACGGGATACCACCAAAGGCTTCATCGGGGTAGCATAGCTAAAACAACAGCTGTTGTAATTTCTCACATCATCATACTCTATTTTAAAATCCCTGGCTGTTTAAAGATTCTCCTTTCTTACAGCTTGTGGGCATCTTTCCAAAACTCAACATGATACAAGGTTCACAGGTGTTTCACTTGTTACAAAACCAATTCTTCTCCTGCTCACAAAAAGATGTTTCCCTGTACAAAACAGGACAGAGTATGTCGGCGATATGTGATTGCAGGGTTTATGAGAATCTCAGGAAGATAATTCAGGAACTCAAAGGAACCTCACAAATGGTCTCAGATCTTACAGAAATTAATCCTGACATGGTCCAAAATCTAACCTTGACAGAGGTTACAGGCCATTTTGAGCCTCTGAAGTTCTATTAAGTGGAATTTCTGACAGAAAACAACCACATTTATGCACACACAGAATCATCGACCTTCAGAGATGTTAATCTTTTACTAGTCTTGTATTCAAAGTTTTGAGGAATACTGTTTGTGAAAATTTAAATGCATGATTTTACAGGAGTGACAAAATGAGGTATATGTCACAATACTGATTATCTGCTTCTGTCACAGTATTTTCATGCCTTGATGCATTAATGCTAGATTAGTTATTGATAGAGATATTCTGATTGGATTGCTGGCAGTAATCTACCTATTTTAAATTACTACTACATTGTAACATTATAATCAGAAAATTTAGGCCTGCATCTGACAGATTTTCTGAGGAAAAAGAATCAACTCATTTCAATGAAATGTCAATGTTTAGGCCAGTTGAGTTGTCTACAGTATTATTTCTGAAAGAGATCATGTTGAAGCTAGAAGCAGCTTCATCCAGTTTGATGGCATTACTGTGTTTTGGTGAGGAAGAAGCAGTGTGGCCAGAGATCCTGACAGAAACAGACGTCATCTCTCATTCCCGATCATCTTTGTAATTATGCCTAACTAATGAGTGTAACTTTTACCCTTTATTATCATGCAGTAAACTACATCTTGTTGGGTCAGATAAGTGCATCACCTTATTAAGACCTCAATAGTGGTTTATCCTGAACCACTACTAATTAGATAAGCCCTCAGATTCAGTGTGAAAATAAGGATTGAGGACATATGTAGCGCAGTGTTAATGTCCCTCTGAGGCAGGGTGTCTGTGTTCAAGTTGCACAAAAGGTGTGTAATACTATCTCTAAACAAGCTGATTAAAAATATCTAGAAAGAAGGATTAGTGGCCACACCCAACCTCAAACACAAACCACCAAAGTTTGATACTGCATATATCACATTGTGATCAGTGTGGGATCATTGCATAAATACTTCAAGGAAACAACAATGAAAAGCATTCACTTGATCTAGGACAAAAACCATTTTTGGAAGAAAAGTGAGTTTACCACTTTAAGAGCATGACCACTTTAAGAAGACTGGGACAGTCAATCAACAAGTGAAAGGAGATAAGCAAACAGTCAGCTCTGCTGGTGGAAGCAGCAGCTGGGAAAGAAGCAGTATTTCAGAAGAAAAAGCTTAACTTCAGAGCATACAACATGCTCAAGAAAAGCAGTGTGGGCTAGGAAGAGAGTGGTAATATAAGAAATTAAAGAATTCCTATAGAAGAAGGATTTACGTAAGAAGTTCAGAACTCTGCAAATTAGATTCGACTTTCCTATGGTTGATGATGATAAACCTTAAAATAAAAGCACCAAAGACCAGACTGAGAAGATTGGAAGTAAAAAGGAGTACTTACCCTTCAAAATGAGCAACAGTGCAATCATCATGAAGGCTCCATGAGACACGGCCACAGTAGATATAGCAAGGGCCAGAGTAATGATTTATACCAAGGAAACAAATCAGAAAAATCAGAGTACATTTAAAGTGACAAATGGACAATTTAATGGTTTTGAAGACAGAATCTAATAGATCTAATGTCCTGCTTCACTACTGCAGAGATTCTATGATTGGTAGAAGAACTTTAAGATTGTGGTAAGATCAGGTTAGTCATAAATATTGATTTTGGCAAGAAGATTTATTAATTGAGGTTTACTTCAAAAAATGTGCATGGGGACACACATTATCTTTTAGACCATTAAAGCTGGGAAAGTGCCCATTTTACCTGGACGAAGCAGAAAACTTCCATCTTGGCTAGAGAAGGTGGGAACCACCGTTTTGATCAGGAAAAAAGGTGAGAAAGTCTCTCAGTACAGAAATACAATATTGCCATAATGCAGAGTTTAAAACTTTACTATAGAATATAGAATATCATATGGCAGATGCGTGGGAGTCACCACCACCACCTCAAATTCCTCTCCAAGCCACACACCATCCTGACTTGCAGCTATATTTCCAATCCTTCATTATGCCAGGCCAACTTGATTGAGTCTTTTGAAGAAGAAATGAAGAAGGTTAATGAAGACAGAGCAGTGGACGTGATCGATATGGATTTCGGAAAGGCATTCTACAAGGTTCTTCATGGTAGACTGATTAGCAAGGTTACATCACATGGAATAGAGGGAGACCTAGCCACTTGGATACAGAACAGAGGGTGGTGGTGGAGGGTTGCTTTTCAGACTGGAGGCCTGTGACAGACGGTGTGCCACAAGGATTGGTGCTGGGTCCACTGCTCTTTGTCATTTATATAAATGATGTGGATGTGAACGTAGGAGGTATGGTTAGTAAGTTTGCAGATGACACTAAAATTGGAGGTATAGTGTACAGTGAAGAAGTTTACCTCACAACAGGATCTTGATCAGATAGGCCAATGGGCCGAAGTGTGGCAGATGGAGTTTAATTCAGATAAATGTGAGGTGCTGCATTTTGGAAAGGCACATCAGGGTAGGACTTATACATTTAATGGTAAGATCCCGGGGAATGTTGCTGAGCAAAGAAACCTTGGCGTGCTATGAAAGTGGAGTCATGGGTAGACAGGATTGTGAAGAAGGCGTTTGGTATGCTTGCCTTTATTGATCAGTGCATTAAGTATAGGAGTTGGGAGGTCATGTTGCTGCTGTACAGGACATTGGTTAGGCCACTTTTGCAATGCTGCATTAAATTCTGATCTTTGTGCTACAGGAAGGATGTTGTGAAACTTGAAAGGGTTCAGAAAAGATCTACAAGGATGTTGCCAGGATTGGAGGGTTTGAGCTATAGGGAGAGGCTGAATAGGCTGGGGCTATTTTCTCTGGAACGTCAGAGGCTGAGGCGTAACCTTTTAAATGTTTATAAAATCATGAATGGCATGCATAGGGTGAATAGCCAAGGTCTTTTCCCTGGGGTGGGGGAGTCCAAAACTAGAGGGCACAGGTTTAAGGTGAGAGGGTAAAGATTTAAAAGGGACCTAAGGGGCAACTTTTTCACACAGAGGGTGGTGCATGTATGAAATGAGCTGCCAGAGGAAGTGGTGGAGGCTGGTACAATTACAACATTTAACAGGCATCTGAATGGTGTATGCATAGGAAGAACAAATGCTGGCAAAATGAGATTAGATTTATTTAGGATATCTGGGCGCCATGGATGAGTTGGACTGAAGGGTCTGTTTCCATGCTTTACAGCTCTGTGACTCTAAACATTAGAATTCTTCCCAAATAGCATTTTGGGTGTTCCTACACACTAAGTACTACACCTTCTCCAGGGCAATAAGTATTTGCATAGTCAGCAATGTATTTCACTCATTGAATGAATAACAAAATATAGCATTATTGTAATAGAATTCTCGCAAACTAAGAAAATACTGCGACATTACTATTATACAGAGTATGAAAGTTTGAGTAGACTTATTCAAGATCGTTTAATGAGCATTTGTTTACAATTTTAAAAGCCACCAGCATTTACCTATTGTGGAATGATTACATATTTCAGGAAAAGAGAACAAACTGCATTGAGATGCTACAGATTTAAAGCAGCTATAGTAAGAGTAAATAATTACATTAAGAAGAAATGGCAGAACAGACATTATTGCCATTAAGATTTAATGTCAGAGATGGGCCAAATAGAAAACGTGATTAAACATCTTGGAGAAATCCATTTTTAAGATCTACAACTGTTTCCAAATTAAATACTGAATCACATGCTGAAAAATTAAATACAATAGTATACTCAGTAGGTCCTACTGTCGACGACATCATAAATTGGCAAAATATAAAAAAAGACATAGATACTTTTGAAGATGTTCTAACATCTTATAATAATTCCTTCAATCTGAGAAGCAATAACCTCCTTGAAGGAGCATGAATTCACAGAAGAGTTTGGCAGCCAGGAGAATCTGATAGATAATATAATGGCCTCTAAAGATTAATGGAAAACTGTGAATATGGAGCTTTGAATTCATAAGAGAAAGAATTGTTGTTGGAATTATTGATGGCTCTTTGTCAGATTTATCACAATCCAAACAAAATTTGACTTTGAAGAAAGCTATTCCAAAAAATTGGAAACAGAAAGCAGAAAAATCTTCAGAAGACAAGGATAACCTTAACACAGGAGGTCAACAGAACCTGTCCACTTTCTAAGATATAAACACTCTACAGATGCCCATGTCAAGTCAGCACAGTAGTCCGAAGAACAGATACTAACGATTAGGTATCAACACTATGGAAATTGAAAGCCTTGCAAGCAGAAAAAAATGCCTAGTTACGATAAAGTATGCTAGATCTTTAAAACTATATGACACATCTAGTGTATGTAGGATACAGAGCCAAAAAATGTTTATTTGTACAATGAGATTAGTGCATTCAAATTTAAACTTGCAATAAAAATTTACAAGGATGTTGTCAGTGTTGGGGGATTTGGGTTGTAGGGAGAGGCTGCATATGCTGGTGTTATTTTCCCTGGAGCATCAGAGGTTGATGGGTGACCTTATAGAGGTTTATAAAATCATGAGGGACATAGATAGGGTGAATAGCCAAAGTCCTTTTTTAGGTTAGGGGAGTCCAAAACTAGGGAGCACATGTTTAAGTTGAGAGGGAAAGATTTAAAAGGGACCTGAGGGTGGTGCATGTATGGAATGAGCTGCCAGAGGAAGTAATGGAGACTGGTACAATTACAACATTTAAAAGGCATCTGGATTGGTACATGAATAAGCGGTTTAGAGGGATACAAGCCAAATGCTGGCAAATGGGACTCGATTTATTTAGAATATCTGGTCGGCATGGACAAGTTGGACCAAAGGGTCTCTTTCTGTGCTGTACAGCTCTATGACTCTAAATCTTCTCCTTTAGAAAAGACATCTGCATTAGACAAGAAACAGAGCAACTGTCTTCCATGATGGACATTCATTAGATTAAAGGTCACCCAGACTCGGTTAAGGGATAATACCTGAGGTAGCATAAATTAGTTCCTTTATGATGGACACTTAGGAGAAGGAAGGTCCCCCAGATGAATTACTGGTTTTAGCAGGAATGACATCGTCTGCAAAGGGCAGCTAAGAGATAAAAGATCCGCAAACAGGAAAAAAGGATTTACAGATGGTCAACGGTCCTCAAGGAAAAGGCTACAAATGTGCCAACTCCGAAGACAATGTGTTCTGGAAGAATTGTAAAAGCCCTACAGACCCCTCTTCTTTAAACAACTGAGGTCTCAGCAGTGATCTCTATGGCACTGCACTTGTCACATCTTGCCACCCATTCTTCCCATGATGCATGTGCACCTACTCTCTATTTCTTGTTAGTTAATCGATCTTCGATCCACCCTAATACATTACCTTTTACACTATGAACTCTTATGCATCACATATGTTGCAATGCATTCTGAAGGAGATAAAAATTAGGTAAAGTTGCCCAACAATTTTACAAAAGCTGCTAAGTTGAGAAAGCCCTAACTTATAATCTTCCATAAGAGAAAGTAATTACATGGACTTGCAATTTAATCAACATTTGTTGAGTCATATTAATAGGGAAAACATAAATAAATACCTGAAGGGCTTTACTCAGTATGTTTTCAGTATTTGATGCTTATGAGGTCTTGCACAAATTGGCTGCCATGGTTCTGACAGTTCAATTTTTAAGAAATGATTCAAGATGTTTATGAAATTTTTTGTCATTTTTGTTAATTCATTCGTGGATATGAGCATCACTGGTGCAAGTAAGATTTATTGCTCGTTCGTAATTATTCTTGCGAAGGTGATGCTGAGTTGTCTTTTTGAACTGCGGCTGTGTGTGTGGTGCAGGTGCACACAAAGTGCTGGAAGGAAGGGAGTTCCAGCATTTCATATAGTGTTACAGAAGGAAGATTGTACATTTTAAAGCCAGGATGGTGTGAACTTTGACAGGATCTTATAGGTGATGCTCATTCATGTCCTTCAAGGTGTTAGAGATCATGGGTTTGCTGATGCTGTCAAAAGAAGCTTGGCAAGTTGCTCGAAAAGTGTGCTGATGGTGGAGGAAGTGAATATTTAAGGTGGTAGATGGGGTGCTGATCAAGTTAACTGCTTTATCGTGGTGGTCGGAAATATCTTGAGGATGTGAATGGCTCGTGAGCATTGTCTGCAGGATGGGATACTGGTAAAACATTTACTGTAAACTGATTCCTCTTTGCTATTTTAAAATGAGTTAATGATTTTAATTATTGAAATGCCTCAGCAGAAAATTATCTGTTACTGGAAAGGGTTAAGTAACTTTCTTATTTAAGAAAGTCACCTTAGAAGAAATAGTGATGGCTATTGCTGATCACTATCAACTGAATAGCAGGAAGATCACTATCAACTGAATAGCAGGAAGCTAACTTAAGGTGTGCATGTGAAATCTAAATGACAATCCACATCCCTGCGACTAGGACATTATCAGTGCCTACATTAAACATTTTTGCACTTATGCTGGCCTAAAGAACTTTTATATGTTACTAATGTTTATTTTTCTTTCAGACATTTGTATTTTCAACAACTGAGCAAGGCCATCACTTCCCTAAAAGTAGCTCTTTCACATCCAACTCCAGGTATTCAATCCTTTCATGAGCTGATGCTCAGAGATGCTTTACACTCCTCACCCCATTCGCAGGGACAACTCTTGCAGCTCCAGTTCTCCCAGTTTTCCCAGCATTCTTTCAAATCCTTCTAATTAGTGAGTATTCTTCTTTCAAACCTTCCTGCCCCCAGTTACACTGTCAATCCTCTTCTTCAACTCCTTAATTGAATCAGGCATTTCATTCCTCCTTCAACTTTGTTCATGGTAGATCTCTCCTTTGCCTTTATCCCATTCAAACAAATAGACAAGCCCCACAACATCATGCCAGCTCTATTCTCCATCTTACTCCCCTCCCCAACCCACAATCTATCATCTACCATCTTCAATATTGTCACTGACAACTCACACCATTCATCTTCTGTCAACTCCTTTGAGAAGTACGGATGTTTGAGAAGGATTCTCCACATCAGCTGGCAGGACAGGCATTCTAACGTCGGCATGCTTGAAGCAGCTTAATAGCACCAGCATTTAGTCCATAATCATCAGAAATGAACTCCGCTGGGCTGGCCACTTGTTTAGGATGCCTGAGTTCTGACTGCCAAAGCACATCATCTTCACCCAGCTCAAGGAAAGCATTTGAACAAAAGGAAGACAAATGCAACATTTCAAAGACTCCCTGAAGCTTTCCCTCAAGGAATGCAACATAGATGTCAACACATGGGAGACCGTGGTTCAGAAGAAACCGTCTTGGAGGAAAGTCCTACATGAAGGGACACAATTCTTTGAGAACACCTGCCAGCAAGTAGAAGTACAGAAAAGGAACCAGAGAAAGGAATAACAATAATCTCAAAGCCAAGAACTATTTCTACCTCCCGGAAACACCTGCCAAATGTGTAGTCGGAGATGCATCTCTAGGATTGGGCTCATCGGCGACACAAGGACTCACAAAGCACGTGACCAGTGACACGGAATTTCCTCAGTGCCCAATCATACTCATTAGAGAGTGATCACTGCTGATAATAAACATCCTCAGCCTGTACATCTTTGTTTATCTTCCAATTAAAACTTAATGTTGGGAGCCATGACTTCCTCAAAAATCTCATTGACTTGTTGTGATAAACTCCTGAGAAGGCAAGCCCCCTAATCATGGTGATTCATTGCCTTTATTCATGTGGTGCAAACTTAAATCAGAAGAAAATGATCATGGAGACTGTTCACATTGTGAATGGATCAGCTTAGAAACAGCAATAATGGGATTGTTATAATACAGTGTGGAGCTGGAGGAACACAACAGGCCAGGCAGCATCAGAGGAGCAGGAAAGCTGACATTTCGGGTCGGGACCCTTCTTTAGAAATGGGGGAGGGATGGGGGCTCTGAAATAAATAGAGAGAGTAAGGGTGGGGCTGGGGAAGGTAGGTGGGATGGCGATAGGTGAGTGCAGGTAGGCAGTGGTGGGGGTTGGTCAGTGAGGTGGACGGAGCGGATAGGTGGGAGAGAAGATGGACAGGTCAAGGAGGTGGGGATGAGAGGGAGGGTTGGTCATGGGATGAGGTCGGGGGTGGGGAGATTTTGAAGCTAGTAAAGTCCACATTGAGACCATTGCGTTGTAGGCTCCCAAGGTGGAATATGAGGTGCTGCTCCTCCAGTTTCCGGGTCATGTTGTTGTGACTCTGGAGGAGGCCCAGGATGGACATCTCGCCCAGGGAGTGGGAATGGGAGTTGAAGTGGTTTGCAACTGGAAGGTGTTGTCATTTGTCGCGAACAGAGCGCAGGTGCTCTACAAAGCGGTCTCTGAGCCTCCACTTGGTCTCACAGATATAGAGGAGGCCACATCGGGAGCAGTGGATACAGTATACCACATTAGCAGATGTGCAGGTGAACATCTGTCTGATGTGGACTGTTTTTTTGGGGCCTGGGATGGAGTTGAGGGGGGAGGTATAGGGACAGGTGTAGCACTTCCTGCAGTTGCAGGGAAAGGTGCTGGGGGTGGTGGGGCTAGTGGGGAGTGTGGAGCGGACGAGGGAGTCATGGAGAGAGCAGTCCCTCCGGAAGGCAGATAGGGGTGGGGAGGGAAATATATCCTTGGTAATGGGGTCAGATTGCAGGTGGCGGAAGTGGCGGAGAATGATGCATTGAATATGGAGGTTAGTGGGGTGATACGTGAGGATAAAGGGGATTCTGTCTATGTTTTTGTTGCGGGGACAGGGTGTGAGGGCTGAGGTGCGGGAAACACGAGGGTTGTGGTCGAGAGCGTTTTCGACCACTGAAGGGGGGAAGCTGCTGTCTTGGAAATGCGAGGACATCTGGGATGTTCAGGAGTGGAACGCCTCATCTTGGGAGCAGATGCAGCAGAAGCGGTGGAATTGGGAATAGGGGATCGCATTCTTGCAGGAAGGTGGGTGAGAGGAGGTGTAGTCTAGGTAGCTGTGGGAGTCGGTGGGCTTGAAATAGACATCAGTTTCAAGGTGGTCGCCAGAAATGGAGACTGAGAGACCCAGGAAGGAGAGAGAGGTAGCAGAGATGGTCCAGGTGAATTTGAGGTTGGGGTGAAAGGTGTAAGTAAAGTCGATGAACTGTTCGAGCTCCTCGTGGGAGAATGAGGCAGTGCCGATACAGTCATCGATATAACGGAGGAAGAGGTGGGGGATAGGGCCAGTGTAGCTGTGGAAGAGGGACTGTTGCACATATCCTTCGAAGAGGCAGGTTACTGGTTGTCACTTGCTTTCCAACTTTTAAAGAGCAGTGAATTCTGTTAAGGAACTTAATTGCTCTAGTGCACATCAGTTGCAAGTGTAGCTTCACAGCACATTCCCAGATCAAACAGCTTGATTCAACCATCATTTAGATTCCCTTAGGATGGAACACAACACTTAGGAGCAGGAGTAAGCTATTCAAGCCTGCTCCATCGTTCGACTTCACTTTCCTATCTGCCCCTTGACTACCTTGTCTATCGAAAATCTATCTAACTTGGGCTTGAATAAATTTAATGACCTAACATCCACTGCTTTCTGGAGAAGAGAATTTCACAGACTAATGTCCCTCCAAAAGAAAAAAAACAACTCCTCATGTCCGTCATAAAAAAAAGACATCCTGTTTTAAATTGTATCCCCTAGTTCTAGTCTTTCCAACAAGAGGAAAATATTTCTGGTGTCCATTTCATAAATCCCTTAATGATATTATACGCGTTGATGAAATCACCTCTCATTCTTCTAAACTGCAGTGGATTTGAGTCCAATTTGTTCAACTTTGCTTCATTCAATAAAACCGTCATCCCAGAAATTATTTGAGTGAACCTTCTCTGAGTTGCATCTCATGCATTTTTTTTCAAAATAAGGAGACAAAAGGTATAACATGGTACTCCAGATGTGATCTCAGCAAAGCCAAGCACTGCTGTTCCCTGGGGTTTGAGCAAACATTTTCCACTCATGGTGGTCCAAGCTCTGCCCCTTCAACCTGGAACAAATTTTGTTTGCTCAGAACAAACTAAATATTGTAATCTCAGGGTAAACCAGGCCCTGCCATTCAATAACTGCCCAACAATCTTTAACTCAGGGAGCTCTGTCCCCTCAGGCACCTATGTTCCTCAGGGTCAACAAAGCGCTAAATTCATCAGTGCTGCTTATCTAGTCTTGTTTCTGCTGGATGTAAACCTCATCATTGCATGCTCTATGGAGGAATTCCTATGGGAATAGGTACTGCAACTGTTGCAAATATCTCGCTCACAGTCATGTATTTTGGAGTATAGGAGAGTTAAGGTCTAACTGTTGAAAATGAGATAAATGTAACTAACACAAGCTTACAGTTTGTTACCACTAAAAAGGTTGGAATCATATCAAGGGTTAACAGATAGCAAGATAGAGCTATAAAAGAGCAAGTGAGCTTGTAAGAACTGAAGAATGATGCCTGCACTGTTAGCAATAATGTCAGCCCAGAAAGTTTTTTTTTGTATTGGGAGTTAAAGCTGAATTATTTTCAAAATATTCAGTACAGCCTGAAAGGTTGCAAAATCTATTTACTTTGCCACATCAAAGAAGAAACTGTAAATGAAAGATGATTACTCTAAAGGTCAGTTCAGGACAGCCAAGAAAGGTTAGATCATCATGGAGATGGGTGGAGCTCGGAGATGTTCTCTAGTTTTGACTTTTCCAGACATTTGCCTGAGGAGTTAATTGCAGTTTGAACTTGGTTCAGGTTTGACCTGGTTTGTAGCTCACTAAGAGGTAGCTGAAGTAAATGATAGTTAGCACAGTCTACACTTTAAACAGAGCAAAAAGTAACTTCTTCATTAACTGTTGAAAGCTTAATCTCAGTTTGAATTTTGTGAAGGGACAACAACTGGAAGGTTGACTAGTTTGAAACGAGTAGAAGGCTCTGTAGTAGTCCTCAATAAAAGCTTGTGTCACAGAAAGTAATAAATTGATTAGCTTGCAAGCACTGAAAAGTAACCAGAATGGGATGGGGCCATCTATGTTAACAGAGGCCAAATGGAAGTCTTAGCTCTGAGAACAGATGGAGCTGAGAAGACCTGTCCAGGGGACTGTGGTGTATTGATGAATGGTTCTTTCAGAAGTAAATAACTTGTAGATTATGTGTCTTATAAGATAATTCTCAGGAGCAGTGAGAAACAAACATGAGTGCACACCATATTGGTAAGTTCATAGTCCTTATTTTAGTTCATTATTTTATATCCAATAATATGAGTGTTTTGATGTTTTGCGGTGTAGCTCTATTGATTACAATGAGGTGTTCAGATTGTTCTGTTGTTGTTAATGGTCCCTGACCAGCTTGTAATACAGCAGTATGTTGCAATGGAAATCGCTTCCATTAGCAACAGACTTAAATTAATACAACATAGAAAAGGAGAGGTGGGAAATTGATACCAGAGAGGGGTTAGGGAGGAGGAAAGAAGAAAATGAATGGAAGAATGCAGGAAATATGAATAAATGAGAAAGTGAAAGAGAGCAGAGAAGGGAAGTGGAGCTATAAGGTGATATTGCAAGCAGTGCTTTAGTGAAGAAGAAAAAGCTAAGCTAAGAGAGTTTTTAAATGGAAGAGGGAGGAGCGCATCAGCATTAATTGATAGAGATTGTGACAGAAGAGTGCAAGTATGTAGCCAATGAGCAAAGAAGGAGTGTGAGCTTGAATTGAGGAGCAGGGGAAAGGATCCCCACATAAGTTGATGGGTACAAGACATTAATAGTTGTTATAAATGCGCCCAGATGTGTTCTTAATTTTAGGACAGATAGAAGTTTCAAGGAATAATTAATTGACTAAAAAAAATTAGATACATAGCTGAGGCAATATGTTGACTGGGATGTATTACATTTTCATATCTATATTTAGAGTGGCACAGTGGCTCAGTGGTTAGCACTGCTGCCTCACAGTACCAGGGACCTGGGTTCGATTCCAGCCTCGGGTGACTGTCTGTGTGGAGTTTTCACATTCTCCCCATGTCCAAAAATGTGCAGGTTAGGTGGGTTTGGCCATGCTAAATTGTCCATAGTGTCCAGCGATGTGTAGGTTAGGTGGATTCGCCATGGTAGGTGCAGGGTTATAGGGATAGGGTAGGGTACTGGGTCTGGGCGGGATACTGTTTGGAGCAGCAATGTGTACATAAGCTTTGACCCTATTTCACATCAATTCATCTAAAATTGGCTAGTAATAGAGAAAATAGTTCATCTGTCCACATAATATTAAGTGTCATAGACCTTAAGTGTCCTTCAATAGTGATAAATATCTTAGGAACATGTCCTTGTCTAATTGGACCTGGCTAAGATCCAGTCTCCAAGATAGGTACAGTTGAAATGCCCCACTGAATAATGAATTTATCATTCCTATATTATGATCCAAACATACAAGTTTCTGACTGAGATCTCAGACTGCTTCTAACCGAGCAGAACTAGCACATCACTGCTGTAAAGATCTCTGTCTGATGGGTGATAAAATGTCTGGGATACAGGAGGATCTTTCTTTTCCTCATTCCAGTTTCTGTTGGAGAAAAACAACGATCATTAGCAAACCTCTAATTTCTATCTGCAGAAAGAAACAAATAAATTGTGGTAAAAAACGTAACTCATGGTTTCCAAGTCCATAAAATGAAATTAAGTTGCTACTTCAGTTGCAGTAACTCACTGCTGATGAAAAGACATGGAAATTATTGCGGTACTAAAAGCTGTGGGGGCTGGACGGGGTGGTGGTGGAGGGGAATTTTAACACAGGGGAGTGGGTGGAATTGGGTACAGGTTAGATGATTAAACTGATAATAAATAGACAAGCTTGGGGTAGGTGCACTTGTGGAGCAGTGGAAGTGTGTCTCTACCTCTGAGCCAGGAGACCTGGGTTCAAGTCTCACCTGCTACGGAGGTATGTTGTAACATCTGTCAATGGGTTGATTAGAAAAATATCTAGATGGGCATGTGGAAGCTGTTTTTGGTAGAAGATAGAAATTCACTCCTTTCCAGAGCTGTAAATTCAGAGTAATAATTTCTGTTCAGTAAAAGATTGTCAACTTTTAAATCCAACTGTATGTTAAATTTATATGCTTGAAGTTGGGGTACTAATAATTTTTGATTTATTAACTGAAAAATTCAGTGAATTCAGATATCACTAAATGTTGTACATGTACTGAACTGCTGATTCATCAGTATGTTACGATTCACTTCAATGGATTTTTGTAAAATCTGACTGAACAACAGTAAAATCATTATGTGGCAGGCTGCTCATTTCTATTCATCTAGAATGAACTTGGGCTACAGGGAATTGCATCAGGATTATTGTGAGGATGGAATGAATTGGGATTTCTCTCAATAGAAATGTTACGATAAGAATAAAATTGTTATCCAGTGAGGCATTGTGATGGAACATTAGCTCGGGGTGGTACGATCCCATGCTTGGAGTTGACGAGGAAGTCTGAATCCTAATACTGGGTCAGTAAGGAATGGTGGAAGGGGATCTGATTTTTGATGTGTGGGCTGCTGAAGGATTGAGAAGAAGTACCCTTGCTCCACCTGGCCTATAAGGAGTGCTTCCTGAGGCCAATATAAATAAACTTGGAAAATATTGGAAATGCTCAGAAAGTCTGGCAGTATCCGTCGAGAGAGAAATGGATTTCCTGATCCAAGCCTGTGACCTTTCATCAGAGGCTCTCCTTGCTTTACTGCAGCTGCCAGTTTTCCCAGGAACATCATTCAGACACAACAAAAATTGTGTTAAATTCCAGGCTTTCAGCCTTTTTAATGTATTTAAAATACCATCCTGATTCCCAGACTGTGTTGGCTCCCTGCCTGAGTAAAAGCTGGAAGTTGGCAGATTGGTGGCAGCTTCCTCGTGCCCATCCAGATATTTTCTAAGCAACCTGTTCAGAGATGTTATGATATACCTCTGAACCCAGGTCTCTTGGCTTAGATATAGACACACTATCACTACACCACAAGTGTACCTACCCCAAGCTTGTCTATTTATAATCAGTTCAAGCACCTAACCTGCCAATTCCACCTGCTCCCCCATTTTAAAATTCCTCCCCCTTGCACAGCTTTTACTACTTCAGCAATTTCTATGACTTTTTGTTAGCAGTGTGTTACTTGACTCAAGTAACAACTTAATTTCATTCCATTTTCTATCAAGTACTTCACTTTCTTTACCTTTGTAGAGTCATACAGCATGGTAACAAACCTTTTGGTCCACAGATTTCCCTCCCTAAAGGACCATAGTAAACCATATGGGGTTTCTTGGTAATCAATGGTAGTTAACAGATGAAACTAGCTATCAGTTGCAGATTTATTAATTGAATTTCAATTCCATCATATGGGGAGATGATGTCCTAGTGGTATTATCACTGAATTGGTAACTCAGAGACCCAGGTAACCTTCAGGGCACCAGGGTCCAAATCCCACCACAACAGATGGTGGAATTTAAATTCCAGATTTTTTTATTATTGAATTTAATGAATAATAAGTTTTTTTTTTAAAGAAATCTAGTTCAGTCAACTCCTTCTGTCCTGGAAACTGTCCATCTTCACCAGCTCTGACCAGCATGTAACTTCTGACCCACAGCAATGTGGTAGACTTCAAACTGCCCTCTGAAATAGCCTAGCAAACTGCATAGTTTGGGGCAGTTAGGGATGGGCTGTAATGCTGCCCAGCCCATGATGCCCACATTCTGTGAATGAATAAAAAGTAAAGTTGTAAGAACCCATATCCCCAGAGCTTTAGCACAGACCTTTGGGTTACTAATCCAGCAACATTACTGCTATACCATCGCCCCTGTAAAACTGGTAGTGCAATAATATATTTTTAAAAATACTGCACTAAGGACTAAGCCCTGGTGCACTATCTGCTATTGTATGTTAAGCAAGCTTAAGAGTGCTCATTGTAGCTGCAACTCAGTTCCATTTATATGAGGCAGGGTTGAGATTATGTGCAAGTATGCTTGACTTCACTTTCCCATCTTCCTACAAACTGCATGAACCAATTCAGAAGGGAAGTTTTATATGATTTGGAGAGCTCTATAGACCTGCCTCTTCAATAAAGAGTTGTGCCAATTTTATTAGTAATTCCTATTTCAAATATATTCAGTCCTAACTGCATAAATGAAGAATTCATAATATGATGTAATTATGTCGTACGATGTGATAAGCAGTCTCATCTCACAGACGTCTGCCTTGGGTGAATTTCCAATATCATAATGTGATGTTAAAAATAGTTTTGTAATTGGCAATTATCTGCAGGAATACATGATTCATTTTACACTTAATTTTGTAAGAATTGGTTACTGTAGTGAGTTAGAATAAAAAACTTGACTCGAACTCAAGTGCATTTAAGTGTTGTTAGTGAGTTCATACACATACTTCCAAGTGCCCAAGGTTACTTATGAGTTTTTGACAGAAAAATGTTGAAAATGATCTGAACAAAAAATATCAAAAGTTGCACCTGCTGGTGCCCAACATTCTATTTGCATTGGAGTTCCCACACTCTGTAGAAGGCTACCTCAATAATATGGGTCAAATGAACATAATTATCACTTTGGACCCATTTCTGGTACCCATCTGTCCAAGTCTGTTAAAAATTCCCAACACATATCTGCTCCTGGATAGTGGTTGCAAGCTTCTATTGCCCATATCCTTATCTACATTCCAGTCAACCCCTGATCAAGGTTAATCATGATGCACAATAAATTCTATTGAACTACGGGTCATTTGCAGTGTAGACCCAAGTAAACCACCTGGGAGCTAGTGCACATTTATTCATTTGATGTGCTAGCCCTCATCATGGTATCAGCCATTTATTATTTTACTGCATTTTGTTAGGGTTAATACAAAAATGATCTCTGTATTTCTTGTTATTTTTGAGTATCATTTATTAATCTGAAATTTTTCTACCTATTCAGTTTGTTTTCTTTTTCTTTTAATTCTACTATGATCTTTAATCAGGTTTTATTTGATTGGAGGAGGCATTCCTTTCATAATTTGTGGGATCACTGCTGCAACAAATATCAACAATTACGGGAGTGAAGACAATGCGCCATAGTAAGTATCTTTTGTTGAATGTCACTTTGTTAGGTTTGGAGATCTTGTTTCTTGGCGTTTAGGGATTGCACTCACCCAAGCCACCAGATGCACTGGCAGATAATTTCTTAATTTTTCAGTTATCATATTTTCTGTGCAGTCAGATTTTTAAAAAGAAAATGTAAATTAAATCAGTAGCTTATTTGTTATCACATACTTTATCATATACTGTGAAAGTGGGTCAGAGTCTTAGTGGATGCTATTTGTTAAACACAATGGGCTAGCTTTTCTAATGGCCAGACAGTCAATGCAGTGTTGATGGGAGTTGTCCATTGCAGCAGATTCAAAGAAATTGAGTGGGAAATTGAATGTTTTACTTACTGATTCCTCTACATTTGGAACCCTCTAAAAGTCTTCAAATAAATCAGTGAATTTGAAGGTTTCTAATGAAATTAAGTAAATAGTTACTCAGAAAATGAGATATATAGTCTCCTGTGTAACTATTCAACAGACCCTGTACTTAACTCACACAATCCAACTATACCTCTGCCAGACCACCTACACTGTCCAGGAACCGACACCCCTTTCCCCTGCTCGGCACCTAACCCACCCCTCTTCCCCCACCGCTAGACACACCCTCACTTACACCTGCTCCTCGTTTGGCCCTGCTTCCCCTGCCACTCACTGCTCTCCAACTTCCCCGTGCTGCTTGTCCTGAAACCCCAGACCAGATACTCACCTCTTCACCCCCACATCAGACTGGATTTCTCCCACCTAACCCAATCAACTTTAAACACTGCAGCACTTGCTTGGCCTCCTTGCCACCTTGCACCCTGGCACCCTACCCAATTGGCACCCTAGCCCTCTTCTCACTAGGCACCCTATTCACCTGGCATATTATTTCTCCATCTGTCAACCAATTCCCAATATCAATTCCCTACCTATCTGGTATCCTCCCACTGACACCCCAAACCCTAACCAGCTGTCACCCTACCCAGTTGGCATCTTTCTTACCTGGCACCCTACAACCCCATCCCCAACTGGTACTTACTCTCACAGCATCCAAACAAACATACTTACCTTATGTATTTACTATTTGACTGCAGTTATGAAAGGAGCTGTCTAGATGCCTGAATATGGCAGTAAACTGACATGACAAGTGGGCACGGATTGTCTTATATGTGACAGTTAGTACAAAAGAGCTACGAGAGTGAGCGTATGGCTGTGCATGTCTGAGGGAGCCCTGATCAAAATCTCCTGTCAGAAAAGCAGAGCTCCTTCCTTTCATTAAAAAGAAGGGGTGGGGTGACACTCCATGGAAAGGCTAGCCCAAGGAAACCAAAAGCGGCTTAACATTAAGAAGTGACCAACTCCAATTGAATGGTGTGATAATTTTGGATACCACATCTATGATGTGAGAGGACATTTTTTTCATTAATGATCAAATTTGTAGATAATTATAGTCTCAGTCTTGGTTTAATCAGCAATAGGTTTTGTCATCCTTCTTGGAAAGTATTGTAAAGTGGTTTGTAGTGAATCAGCAGCCCGTTTGTACTCATCCCATTTTTGAGTGGAGTGTAATATTGAGTCATTGTCACCGACTGGCTCCTAAGGTAATGTCACTTCCACTGTTTGAGTGAGAAAACACTTCCATGGTGGAACCTGATTATAAAGTATATCATGACTGTTTCTTCTGGATTGTACTTTCAGGTCAGATTATCGTGGTGGAATATTTTCTGGGTTCAATGTCCTAGTAATTCTTTGCTATTTTCCTGTTTCATTGTGTTTCTTTTTATCCACAGTTGCTGGATGGCATGGGAGCCCAGTCTTGGTGCATTTTATGGGCCTGCTGCTTTCATTGTGCTTGTTAGTTGTGTCTATTTTCTGTGTACATTAGTGCAACTGAAGCGTCACCCAGGGAAGAAATATGAGCTAAAGGAGATGACAGAAGAGCAACAACGATTGGCCAGCACAGAGGTAGGCCCCAGTCATGTAACAGACTCCAGCTCTGTGTCGCACACATGTTCAATGATTTCTTCCTCAATGCTGGAAAACGAGCATTCATTTAAGGCTCAGCTTCGTGCTTCTGTGTTCACTCTGTTTCTCTTTATTGCTATGTGGACTTTTGGAGCCCTCGCAGTCTCACAAGGACACTTCCTAGATATGATTTTCAGTTGCTTATATGGAGCAGTCTCAGTAACTCTCGGACTCTTTATTCTGGTCCACCACTGTGCAAAACGTGATGATGTCTGGCATTGCTGGTGGTCCTGCTGCAAATCTAATAGGAATACATACGCTGTTCAAATGAACGTTCGACCCCAGGTAACCATGAACGGCGATGCTCAGCTTCATGTCCCATGCCTCCTGGATTCTCCATGTCCCAGTAAATCATCATCCAGTTGCAATCATTCAATCTCTGGACTCTGTAAGCTAACTAATCTCCAGGCCGTCCAAAATCATGTAAATTGCCTCTCACCAGTTACACCATGTTGTGCCAAAATGCACAATGAACAAATTATTGATGATGATGGGGATATTCATCTGCATGCAGATGGTACATGTCGATCAGGAATGCATATCCACAGATGTCAAAAAAGCCGAACTAAACCACGACACTTTGTTCGGCACAGCAGGTCCACAGCCCAGAGAGAATATGCCTATCATATCCCTTCCAGCATAGATGGAAGTATCCACAGCTCACATACAGAAAGTCATCACAGTATCCAGGACAGCCAGTCCATCCAAAGGCAAGTTAGCTGTGCAAAAAGCGATCAATGTCCCAATGTCTGCCAGCCTGAAAGTAGTGATGCTAGCACAGTGCTATATGGATGCAATAAAGCTGTAGACAGTGGTGTCAGTACAGAAGCTTTGCACCAAGGAGCTACTTTTGAGATGCAGTCACGGAGACAATCGTGTCCTCTAAGTGTAAACAACCAAAATGGAATACTGAAGGGAAACCTGCATGAAGCCATGATTTATACTTCAGACAGTACAGGAAATATAAGGACTGGTCCTTGGAGAAATGAAACTACTGTGTAGTTTTTAAGTTTCATGACTACAAATTTAAATCATTATTGCTACAAAAAGTTGTATATAAATTTTGTATAATGCTTATGTGTTTGTTTACATAATTCATTGTGCAGATTTCAAGTTACATTTGCATATTTGTATGTATACATCTATATTTGTACAGCACATACAAAGTATCATAAGAGCAGTATTATATAATGTATTTGTATTTCAAACAACAAATGATGCATTTGTGTTACCACAATGTGGACATTGTTAAAAATTAGTCTACAGATATATCACAATTAAGTTGAAGTGTTGGATTTTTTTTTCAATGTAATGGTTGCTTCTAAGTAAGCAGCCACAAATTAAGGTAAGCATTATTGTTACATTAAAGAGACAGTAGCCCTTTGGATGGCTAGTGCAAGTACCATCCTAATGTCTGTTAAAGTTTCCCTAATCATTAGTAGAAACAAAATCATGTGCAATTTCCTCAGAGGATAAATTTATCATTTCTAATTATTGTTATGAGAGTCCTGGTTATTCATTGGAATATATCATCAGATTAACAAAATTTTTAAAAGAATCCTACATTCAGTAAAATAGCTGTGGAACTTTTATTTGGCACATGAGGGGATGATTTCCCTTGTGTGCAAAGTGTAAATTGTAAGCCTCAGTAATATAGATGGATTCCAGTTTTTCAAACAAAGAATACAGAAGACACCTTTCCCACTAAATTAAATATAAAAGGGTATTGGTTCTTTAACTTTGTAGGAAGAAATTGTGTATTAAGTCTATCGTAAGGCATACAGTACATGTCAGTGTAACATGCATGATTTTTGTTCAGTTAAACCATCAATACTTGGTCATCTGCTATTAAGTGTAAAAACTAATTATTTTAGTGATGTAAAAACCAATAGCTTCTTTTTATTTTATCCATGCAAATGATCTCGTAATGCAGAAACACAATCATTGGACTACTTCGCTAGCTAAAGTGCCACAGCACATGTATAAGGTTAATGCGATAACTGTGCTAGAGATGACAGTTTTCAGTTGTCTGTGCAGAGCATGCAGTGCCTGTTGTATGTTACAGTGTACACTGTATAATGAATTGTTGTTTCCAGTAATTGCAGATATCATCATGTCTATTAGTAAAAACAAAGCAAAAAAAACCTTCAAATCCAGTTTGTCATCTATTTTAATAAGATTGCTTTTAAAAATGTGCTTAATCATCTTCACTACAATATAAATGTGAATTCAGGTATAGCCAGTTGCATTTGATCCATCTAGTTTCTCACATAAGGGAATGCATTGAACAGAAATGTAATAGTCATAATTTTACAGTAACTGCAATTCATCACACCAAAATATGATTTACCTTATTATTAGCTAAATTTATTTTAGTCTGGTGTATTTAACGTTATGATAGCACTGCAGTTATTGCTAGACTAGTAATCCAGATAACTTCTAATCAAATCCCAACATGGCAGTTTGAATTCAGTTCTTAAAAATCTGGAAATAAAGAGGATTATATAAGTAAAACCTGCTGTGAAATTGTCCGCTTTTCGTTAAATCTCAACTTGTGCATTGCTGCCTTAAGGAAAGGAAACCTGCTGGTCCTATTTGCACTGGTCTATGTATGATTCCAATCTCACAACAATGTGGTTGACACCTATCAGCCCTCAGAAGTGGCCTCACAAGCCACTCAACTCCAGGAATGAACAATAATGGCTGCATTATGCTTATCCCACCCCTGTTCATGCAGCCTTACCATACCCTTCTGGTCCTTTCTCTATCGTAGGCTTATGTACCTTCACCTTGATTACATAAAGCTGTATATAGCCCCTGTTTTTTTTCTTGAATCAGACAATTCCTATGCAAGGTAGTGTACACTGTCTCAATTCTCTACATTATTTGTGGAAACAAGGTGAGGAAAGCCTTGTCTTGTGATTGAAGTCAAACAAGACCAGGGGAGTTTCAACAGATGATCAGTTGCCACCAATTCCCAATTGAAGAATCTGTACTTCTCAATGTGAAACACTCACTAAAAGAAACAGTGAGAGAAGCAAAGGGACAGAATGTGTGTTTAAATGTCAATCAAGTAGTTTGGTAATAACGCAATTGAATATGTGGGCTGAGTTTGAAGGGCATAACTTCTGGAATGGACTGGCGCCAGATGGTGAGGGAAATACAGGAAGTAATTTCCTTGACTTTGTTAAGTCGTAGCATGTCTGTTCTCAGCTTGTTTATCCCAGAGAGTTGTTGTAGCAAACCACTATTGATAAACCTCTTCTCCTTATCTGAATACACCCTTCATATGTTTCAGAGATAGTAGGAACTGCAGATGCTGGAGAATCTGAGATAACAAGGTGTAGAGCTGGATGAACACAGCAGGCCAAGCAGTATCAGAGGAGCAGGAAGGCTGACGTTTCGGGCCTAGACCTGCGATAGGGTTAGGGTTAGGGTTCTGAAGAAGGGTC
Source organism: Rhincodon typus (assembly GCF_021869965.1). Lineage (NCBI taxonomy): Eukaryota > Metazoa > Chordata > Chondrichthyes > Orectolobiformes > Rhincodontidae > Rhincodon > Rhincodon typus. The sequence goes on along the minus strand of NC_063351.1, from coordinate 17,653,325 downwards.
ACAGAAGGCTGCTTGGCCTGCTGTGTTCATCCAGCTCTGCACCTTTTTATCTCT
>NC_063351.1:17611854-17652871 GCF_021869965.1 Rhincodon typus | reverse complement strand
AGAGATAAAAAGGTGCAGAGCTGGATGAACACAGCAGGCCAAGCAGCCTTCTGTGACCCTTCTTCAGAACCCTAACCCTAACCCTATCGCAGGTCTAGGCCCGAAACGTCAGCCTTCCTGCTCCTCTGATACTGCTTGGCCTGCTGTGTTCATCCAGCTCTACACCTTGTTATCTCAGATTCTCCAGCATCTGCAGTTCCTACTATCTCTGAAACAATTTTAACTCCACTGTGAAGCCTCTTCTAAGGATGCCTACCCTGAAGAAGTTACCTTCCTCCCTCCGGAAAAACCTCAGTGGATCTCTCTCCCACTGCAACTCTCTCGTAATCTCTTCGGCCTTGAAACTGCTCGACCACATCCTGAAGCAAACCTCTGAAGAAGGGTCTATGCCCGAAACGTCAGCCTTCCAGCTCGTCTGATGCTGCTTGGCCTGCTGTGTTCATCCAGCTCTACACCTTGTTATCACACCCTTCATATGTACCGTGTCTTTACGCTTTTGCTAAAGACTTTAAAGGCAGAGATACAAAAGCTTAAAGTTGAACATCTATGAGATGCTGTAAGCTATCAGCAAGAGGAGCAAAACTGTATGCAGTAAAGATCAATTATTGTTGATTTAGATATTTTCATCTCGGCATTTTATGTTGACTGAAGCAGATGTGAGTCCACTGTATATGTTAAAGACAATAACTTCTAATATCCAAATTAAAGTCTAAAGCTCAGTACTGGCTCTCCGAGCCCTGGTGTTTCAATAGCATTATTGCAATTATTAAGTTTTTGTGATTATTATGTTTTAGACTGTTTATTTAAATCTAGGTTAAAATTAAAGAGGTCATGTGACTATCATAAATGCTGCCTAACAAGAAGTCTGGCTAAATCAGGCTACATGCTGGGCAAGGTGCAAAGTTCTCACACCCAGGTACAAAAAACAAGGGCGACTGTACTAACAGGGAATAGATTTTCCAGCTCCAAGTTTTTAGGTGGAAGAGAAAAGAGAGAAGAAGCAGTTGGTATGGTCACAGAAAGAAGAGACTGCGGGTTCTCTGCAATCTGATGCTGGAGGGAAATAGTCAGTAGCCAAAAGGACACATTACACAGTCTTCCATTGAATCTGTAAGATTCATCCTGTGGAGCCAGGGCAGAAGAGAAAACTTTGGAGGAAATTTTACTCCTGGTCATGAATTTGGAAATTTTCCAAAGATGGAGGGAAGCGCCTGGAAACAGTCAATTGATGTTAATGCTCAGTAATACTGCTCATGGGCAGCATGGTAGCTCAGTGGTTAGCACTGCTGCCTCACAGTGCCACGGACCCAGGTTTGATTCCAGCCTCAGGTGACTATCTGTGTGAAGTTTGTACATTCTCCCTGTGTCTGTGTGGATTTCTGCCAGGTGTTCTGGTTTCCTCCCACAGTACAAAATGTGCAGGTTAGGTGGATTGACCATGATAAGTGAGGATGGGGTGGGATGCTTGTTCAAGGGTCATTACAGGCTCGATGGGCCTAATGGTCTTTTTCTGCACTGTTAGGATTCTATGATACGGGGAAATGAGAATCATTAGAATCTGGCGCTAACTGTGAATGTTTGCTATGAAGACTGTGTATTTCTGTAGAGAGTGCAATGTAAGTATAAAAATGAAGTGTTTTTCCTGTAGTTGCCAATAAAATAGTGATTTATCTTTTTCTTGAACTTAAAATCCTAAAACATGAAACTATGTTGTCTCATCCTTTTTAGCTATTAACTAGAAGTTTTAATTGTTTTCTTTTAGATGTTACTGGTCTCTATGGAACCCACAACAACCAATTCAATAATGTGCAAAATTGTTCAGGTACGTTCTGTCCACATGACAGAAGACTAACCATGCCTGGCCAATTACCACCTTGTAAGCTTTCTTGAATCATCAGCAAAGTGGTGGAAGAGGTCACCCCCTCAAAATTTACCTTGTCACAATTAGCTGTTTATCTCTACTCAGCTTAGATTCTACCAGAACCTTCAACTCCAGATTTTATTGTGACTCAATCCAGTCATGAACATGAAGACTGAATCCAGAGGAAAGTTGAGACAAACCTTCCTTCATATCAAGGCAGCATTCACTTGAATTCATCACTAAAATATTCCAGCAAAATCAAGGTCACTATAAGTTCAGGGAGAATACTTTCAGTGGCCTGATTAATGCCTGTGACTGGAAAGCTTGTTGTGTTTATCCTAGGCTAATTGTCGCAGCCCTAGAATATAATTGCGAGAGATAGTAAGAATTGCCGATGCTGAAGTCAGAGATAACACGGTATGGAGCTGGAGGAACGCAGCAGGCCAGGCAGCATCAGAGGAGCAGGAAAGCTGACGTTTCGGGTCGGGACCCTTCTTCAGAATATAATTGCCAGAGTTTCAAGGAGCAGGGCCCTTTGTCCGACCATCTTCTGTTACCCCATCAATAAAATGTTGTCTGTCATAGTCAGGGATGGTTCTGTTGCTGACCTAATTTGACAAACTTCAGTTCCATTTAGAATTATGGATGGACTAGTCTGACTTGGTGATCTTGGCTGTGAGGACACAACAAATAATTGCTCTCTCTCAAAGTTGCAGTGTGGTTGAGATCCTCCAACACTTTCATTCCTAATAATCACATCTGAAAAATATACATATTTACACGTGTGACTGTCAGATAAATGTAGAATTGGGATTGTAGTAGTATTTTCCATTGTCAAATAGCCTGCTAACGATCTCTGTCTACGTTAATGTTTGAACAGTGGTTAATTATTGCAGAAGAAAGAGACATTTTGTTGATGTTTTTTGCCAAAACTAAACTGACAATCTCCAAATGATTGTCAGTGTAATTTTTAGCAAACTCAGGGTAATACAGTCAATATTCAATTGCAGAATCACATCTACTGGTGGGCAGTGCAATTTAAGATCGTCAGCTGGATTCCCAGTGCGATGTGTTTCCATGAATTGGAAGTAACATATCTTAACACAGAGGACACTGTTCTTTTCAAACAGAATATACATCTGCATCTGTTTCAACTGGATAAAATAGGTGAAAGGCATTCTGTGGTTCACGCCTCAGGGCAATGCCTTAACCAATCAGAGTCATTCTGCCTGCTTGTATTTAAACAGAGTTTGACAGTTAACTGCCAGTCATCATCTATCTAATGGATTCTTCCATAGCCATGCCTCCAGCAATCAGAGTCCACTTGCCAACCAATCAACTCTGTGTCCCCATCCAGTATAAAAAGCATAATTCCTCTTTATAATGGTATTCTTGCAAATTGTCCTGATTATGCAAGATGAAAAGCTGACAAAATGTGTCCTTTATTAGCAGCATTCGATTTCTATACTTTCTGTCAATTATCAGTTAATTAATAGAGTGAAAGAGTACTTCAGGTGCATGCAGAGTGCTGATCACCTGGCATCGTCAAGAAAAGGCTGGGACAAGAAACAAAGTATTCACCTTTTTATTGTTGATGTTCTGGATATCTGTCTTAATAAGTTCATCCATAGTTTCTTACGCTAAGTTGTGATTCTAAAGCTTATCAATCCAAATGCTATGAGTAATAGTCAAATGGTTGAAGTCAACCCTATACATAATATTGCATAAAATATTTGAGAGTACCGCATCAAAACAAGAAATCCAGGTGAATCCAAAAATGAATCTTCAAAGTATGTTGCCCTGAGAAATAATCAGGAACTGACAAAAAAATGGCAAACTGGGCAAATTTTACTTGTTTGCTTCAATACAAATATCAGACATTTAGATCTGGCTGCAGGTCTGATGCAATAGAGTTCATTCACATTGCACTGAAACAGTTTGCTTATTCTTATGCCACAAGTTTGTGATGTATTCTTCTGGGTAACAATTGTTGACATCCACTGTCATTTATTGATTTTTACTGAGAAGGAGGAATTTCCTTCAGCAAAAACAAAAAGACAGATATTTAAATTATTTCAGCCTGGAGAACCCCTTACATGTGTAAGCACCATTACAAACCTCTTCAATGTGCAATGGGGATAGTTTAGGTTTGCTGTTTTCCTTATGTAACCTTTGTCTTATCGGTATTGAAATGAGGATGATACAAAAATAATGTGAAGCAATTTCATCTTAAACATTTTACAGGAATTGTTTCAATGCACAGCCCTTTCAAAGAATGGGTTATTTTAAACCACAACTATGTATAGACCACCTAGTGATATCATGCAGTGTTCATATCAGTACACATGATAATATTTTAACATTGTCTTCCTTATTTTTAATGCATTTGTTAACTCATTTATCTTGAATAGGTTAGTGCCTGAAACAGGAAACAAAAGAAATTTGTTAGAATTATTGAATGCTAATATTTTTCCGTTGATTTCAGTCTTTGTTCCTATTTAATTTTGTTTTCCCTTTGATTCCCCCTCTTCATTCATCACCTGTAGGTAGATAGCCACCTGCACCCAGATCTCTGCTGATTATGCCAGACAATAAGAGATTCAGGTTGACTTGTCCTTCCATTTCGACCCATTGTTTGGAAAACTATCAATGCTATCTTCAAACTGGTCTTGATCAATATGTAAATCTGAGATTTGCTTTGTAAACTAACATATCAATCTGTGCTGAATTGCACTTAAGGGAAAAGTCAGATTGGTCTAAGAACTAATGAACTTCATCCCTTCCTACACATACAAACTTATTATGGTGGTATTTGATGTTATCCTCAGTGTATTTATGTCGTGATTTTAGTCACTTGAGCCATTGGATAGCTGTCAATGGATATAATATTCTCTGCATTAGATTACTTACAACATTTGAAAGAAAGTGCTTCCATTAAAATAGTGTGTGTATGCTAAGCAATGGGCTCAGAGGACAAATATCTGATTATAATTGGCATCCGAAGCAATTAGCTAAATTAAGTAGCTAAGGCACATAGATCGATTTTAATGCAGATAAATAGAATCTAAAACATATTGTAGAGATGTGTACTCAAAAAAGAGAAAGGATTTGAGTGTAATTACTGATCACTAACTATGGTCTGTGACAAGTACATTTGCCCAAATATTTTTGCCCATTACTTCAATATTTTTACTGCACTCTTTAATATTTTGTGTAATATGAGGCAAACACTTCAAAAATAATAATAACTGCATGAATCTGACTTCATGGTCACCTGTTAACCATTTGGCTATACCAGATCAAAATGGAAGGATTAATCAGAATAAGGGAGAGTGCAATAAGGTCTAAATTCAGTTTACTGTGCACGATTGTAAAAGTGCCAAGTGTGGTGAATATGATTGGTGAGTTACAAGGGCAGACAACCTCATGGAAGTATAAGGCAATAACAGAGACCTTGATCAAAAATGGACAGGTCTGGGTAATAATGATTCCTTGATCCAAGAAAAAAAATGTGACAGGATGGGCTCTTCAATTAAGGAGAATGTTATAGGGTTGTAAAAGTAATGATGTCCCTACGGTTTTGCTTAAAGTTAAAATACAGGTACCATAGCATTATTCACGGGATCAAGTTTTCAAGAAAATGACAAAGAAGTGCAAGAACCATATTGTGTTAATGAGAGAGGTTCCATTCTCCCAATATAGCTTAGGATAATAATAGCATAAAGGACAGAATGGAGGAAGAGGTCGTGGATGTGATTGGTTGACTTTTTTTCTGGTCAGTATTTTTCCAGCCCAATGAAGAAAGAGGCATTGCTGGATCTTCTTCTGGGAATTGAATGCAGTCAAATGCATCGATTAACAGTAGGGGCACATTTAAGGACCAGCTTTCATTGTATCATAAGGTTTAGCTTAGTCTGAAAAAGCAGAAACCAGAAGTAAAAGCACTTAATTGGAAGAAGCCAATTTCAATGGAGTGAGAATTTATCTGGGACAGATTCATTGGAATTCACATTTGGCAGGCAAAACTGTAGGAGAACAATTGCCTGTCTTTAGAAATTAGATGGTTCGGGTACAGTCATACAAGATAAGGCAATCAAAGTTAGAGCTCATTGGATGATTAAAGATGTACAGAGTAAAATGACGTAGAAAATAAGGGTGTTAGACAGATGTCAGGTTAATACTCCAAGTAGAAGCAGCTGAATATAAAAAGACCAGAGGAAAAGTGAGAAGGGCAGTAAGCTAAACAGAGTCAGTTTGAGAGGAGACTGACAGCCAGCATAAAATGGAATGCGAAAGGCATTCAAGAATAAAGAATTCAAGATTCATAAAAGGAGGGTAGGATAATTTAGGGACCAAAAAAAAGTTCTTCTCAGATAAGCTGTCTGCACTGAAAGAGATATGTAACAGGACCATCTTAGATGCATCCAAGGATGCTGAGGGAAGTAAAGTAGAAATTAGAGGTATTCACCATCACTGTCTAATTTTCCTCAAATGAAGGGGTGGTACCAGAGTAAGGAGAACTGCAAATGTTGCACCCTAGTCAATTAAGTGTGCAAGTATAAACCCAGCAGCTCCAGGTCAGTCAGTTTAACTTGGTGGAGTGATAATATTTAGGTGCAATAGTCTATGCAAAAACAAGCAGTCTGCATTAATTTGTTAAAGGCAAATCATCTTCAATTAGCATTATTAAATTTTTTGAGTGAGGTTCCAGAGTGGATTGATGGGAGAAATGTAGTTGATGTGTGGTATACATGGACTTCCAATGGCATTTGTTAACATGTGAGATGACTGTCTTGTCAGCAAAGTTGAAGCTCATGGAATAAATTGGACAGTGGCAGGGTGGATGGCCGAATGATAGTAAACAAAGAATAATGCTGAATGCTTGTCTTATTGTTTGGAAGAAGGTTTGGAATAGGATTTCCTAGAGGTCAGCCCTGGAATCACAGCTTTTCTTGATAAATGTTAGAGCCTTATACTTGAGGTTACAGGCCACAATATCAGAATTTGTGAATGACATAAAACTTGGAAGTATGCTGAACTGTGAGGAGGATCATGATGGACTTGAGATCACAGTCAAGTGAATTGGACAGACACACTGAAGATGAAATTTTATCCAGAGAAGGGAGAAGTGATGAATTTTGGTACTAAGAACAAGGAGAGGTAATAAAAAGGGTCCAATTCAAAAAAAGTTGCAAAAACACAGAAACCAGAAGTAGATGTGCATCCTTTGTTGAAGGTAGCAGAACAATTTGAGAAAGTGGTTAAAAAGTCAGGATTCTGGGCTTTATAAATAGAAGCATAGTGTACAAAAGTAGAGGACCAGTTTGGGTTCCGCCAGGGCCACTCAACTTCTAACCTCATTACAGCCTTGGTCCAAACATGAATAAAAGAGCTGAATTCCAGAGGTGAGGTGAGAGTGACAGCCCTTGACATCAAGGCTGCATTCAACCGAGTGTGGCATCAAGAAGCCCTGGAAAAATTGGAATCGATGAGTATCAGAGAGCAAACTGTCCATACCTGGCAAATAGGAAGATGGTTGTGGTTGTTGGAGGTCAGTCATCTCAGCTCCAGGACATCTCTGCAGGAGTTCCTCAGGGTAGTGTCCTAGTCCCAACCATCTTCAGCTGCTTCATCAATGACCTTCCCTCCGTCACAAGGTCAGAAGTGGGGATATCTGCCAATGGTTGCACAATGTTCAGCACGATTTGCAAGTCCTCAAATGCTGAAGCTATCTATGTTCAAACACAACTAATCTGGACAGTATCCAAGCTTGGGTTGACAAGTGGCAAGTAACATTCAGCTACACAGATGCTAGGCAATGATCTTCTCCAATAAGAGATAATAACCACCACCCTTGACATTCAATAGTGTTACCATCACTGATTCCCCCACAATGAACATCCAGGGGGTTATCATTGACCATAAATTCAACCGGACTTGCCACATAAACACAGTGGCTTCAAGAGCAGGTCAGAGGCTAGGAATACTGCAGCAAGTAACTCACCTCCTGATTTCCCAGAAGCCTGTCAATCGTCTTCAAGGCACAAGTCAGGAGTGTGTTGGAATACTCCTCACTTGTCTGGATGAGTGTAATTCCAAGAACACTCAAGAAGCTTGACACCATCCAGGACAAAGCAGCCCGTTTGGTTGGTAACACATCCACAAGCATCCAATCTCTACTGACGCTCAGTAGCAGCAGTGTGTACTATCTACAAGATGCACTGCAGAAACTCACCAAAGATCCTCAGACAGCACCTTCCAAACCCACGACCACTTCCATCTAGAAGGACAATGACAGCAGATACATGGGAACTCTACCACCTTCAAGTACTCCTCCAAGCCATTTACCATCCTGACTTGGAAATATATCACCATAGCTTCACTGTTGCTGGGTCAAAATCCTGAATTTCCCTCCCTACTGGCATTGTGGGTCAACCTACAGCACATGGACTGCAGTGGTTCAAGAAGGCAGCTCACCACCACCTTCTCAAGGGCAACGAGGAATGGGCAATAAATGCTGGCCAGCCAGCGATGCCCACATCCTACAAATGAATAAAAATGTACAAAAGCAAAGAAGCTATCCTGAAATTTTAGAAAACACTGAATTAACCTCAACTGAAGTATTTTGCTCATTTCTGGGCACATCAGGAAAAGCGTGGAGGCTTAAAAGAGGTTTGATGGAACATTCAAAGTCATTAGGAGTTGAGACAGAATACACAGGGAGAAACTGTTCCCATCAGCAGAAAGGTTGACAACTATAAGATATTTATTGAAGGTGAATGGCAACAAAAAGAAATCAAAGTCCATATGTGGAAAAACCTTTTTGTCCACTAAGTCTGAAGAAACTGGAATATGCTCTATAAACATATGGAGACGAATATTTGCATTGTGGTCATCACAATGGAATTGGATATGTACCTGAGGATAAAAAAATTGCAGGGTTTCAGAGAAAGGGTGGAGAAGTCATGTTTGTAGAGAGCTGGCACAAACAAGACAGATCAAATAACCTCCTCTGCTGTAACAATTCTATGATATGAAATGAGAGCGCCATTTGCAAATAGCCTGACAACATGGAAACCCTGATTTTCCTGTTGTTGAGAATACAGGTTCACTGAATTTACCTTTTGTATCAAGCAAACATTATCATATCACCTTCTAATGCTCTATCTGTTTGCATGTCCCTCTGCCTCTAGCTCAAGCATGTAACTAAATCTGCATGATAAGAAGAGAAGCTAAACAAGTGTGTAAATGAAAATTACACTAAGGAGGATTGACTTAAACAAAATTTGGAGTAGAATGACTAATGTTTGAATGCTTGGAAACTGACATTGATTAATAACTGCTTTTAGCTGGTAGCAAACAGATAGCAATCTTTAAAAAGTGTGCAAGGAAAGGTACAAGGAATCACAAAATAATCATCAAGGGAGCATAAAAGTCAAGCAGATTCTCTGTACAAGATTAAAGGAAGTAAAAACTTAAAATGCCTGAGTCATGTAACAGCTGTAAGTAACCAGAATGAGAACTGGAAGGGCAAACAAGATAACAGAAAAGGAGATTGCAGATAACAGATGGTTACCTGAAATAGATGCAGTCGAGTTAATATTCTGAGACAGTCTATAAATCTAAAGACTGTCCCTGTCAACTGGAGAGTCATAAACGATATCTGCATGTTCCACAAAAGAATGATAGACCAGTTAGCATCAGCAAATGCTGTCAAGCATTTTGTTCAGGGTGTCATCAGTGCTAATTGAGAGAAATCAGATGAGAGACAGGTATTGGTATCTTTTGTGAGCATTCAGCTATGCTTCACAAGGCTGCTGGAGCTCACGACAGATTCACTGTTCCAGTGGACCAGTGTTATACAACAGGTACAATTTAGTTTGATGTTCTAAAGGTCATGGATGAAGCTAATTTTGTACAGTATTGAGAAGACTATATTTTACACACTAAACTTTGAAAGGGTGTTGATACACTGAAGAGAATGTAAAAGACACCAACTATGATGATCCTGCTGCTTTCAGCTCAAATGAAAGATTCAAGGCCCTGCATTATTTGAAGAATATATGATTATAGGAAGCATGACTTTGGGTTTCAAATGATGATAGGCATGGATATTATGGATTTATACAGATTACTTAACTTTGAACATGATTCTACAACAAGAAATGTGAACACAGAATTGCAGATTACAACCTTTCACTGTGGTGCAGTCTAATTTTGTTAGATTCCAAGCAAAAATAGTTAATACTAAGTTGATTAAGGCCCTTCAAAGAAGCTTATTAAAAAGAGCAAAAACAGCATTGGTTTCAAAATTGAATAGACTGATTTTGTGTCATCCTAATCCACTTCCCAATATGTATTCTGCCCAAATCAGAGACCTACCTCTAATTAACATTAAACAAGCAATCTTCAATGTCAATAATACCAAAGCTGCTGTGAGAAATACAAATGTAGCAATAGTACTGTGCATCTAAGGATGGAGCACATTGTTGGCAAATAGATTTATCATTCACCTATCATGTTGTGTTTAATTTTTTTATTCATTTATGGAATGTGTGCGTCAGTGCCTAGATCACCATTTAGTTTTCTATCCTAATTGCCTTTGAGTAGTGCCTTGAGCTGCCTTCTTGAGCTATTGTAGTCCATGTAGTGTCAGTACTCTCTAGTGCTGTTAGGGAGAGAGTCCAAGGATTTTGTACCAGCAACAGTACAGAAATAGCAATGCATTTCCGCATCAGGGTGCTGTGTGGCGTGGAGGGGATCATGAAGGTGGTGGTGTTCTCATGTATTTGCTGTGTCCTTGTCCTTCTAGGTGTGGGTTTGGAAGGTGTTATTGAAGGAACCGTATTGCAATGCATCCTGAAGACGGTACGCACTACTGTCACTCCATGTCTGTTATAGAAGAAATAAATGCTAAAGGTGTGAATTGGGGTGTCGATAAAGTGTGCTACATTGTCCTAGCTGTTTAGTTTCCTGAGTGTTGTTGGAGCTGCACTCATCTGAGCAAGTGAAGAGTATTCTATCAAACATCCTAACTTGTGCCTTCTAAGTGGTAGGCAAGCTTTGAAGAGTCAGAAGGTGAAATACTTACCCCAGAAATAACAACCTCTGATCTGCTCTTAAAGCACAGTATTTACATGGCTGGGGTAAAGCCATTGAATGTCAGTGGGTGATGGTTCAACTTACACTTGAAGGGAAAGGTAATTGCCTGGTTCCTGTGTGGTGTGAATGTTACTTTGAATTTATCATCCCAAGCCTGAAAGTTGTTCAGGTTTTGTTTCATTTGAACACATATTATTCCCATATCTGAGGAGTCACCAATGATGCTGAACATTATGCAACCAACAGTGAACATCACAACTTCTGACCTTGCAATGGAGGGAAGGTCATTGGTGAAGCATCTGAGGATGGTTGTGCCTAGGATACTACCCTGAAAAACTCTTGCAATGATATCCTGTGCTTGAGGAAGTTTGATGCTGGCACAGTCTGTCCAAAATCATAAAGATTCTATTTCCCTGTGCTGGGATTCAGTTTTGGTTAAAGGTTTGTATTATTAAATTTAAATGATTGAATTTTCTACAGGAGCATGATACATTGCTTGGATTAGATAGGAACTAGTCATAGAAATGTAACTTACCAGAGTTGTAAAGGTGGGGGAGGGAACTTGTAACGTTGGATCAATACTTTTGCATTTCTCCCTTCACTATCTCTAGACTTATCTATTTCAATGTTGTCCTGACTGATCCCATCTTCCACCTGTTAGGGACAAGACCAAACTGGTTCCAAATAAATTCAGAAGATAGCTTAGACGCCAACACCTACTTATTTTTTAAAGGCAAGTGTAAGGCATTGTGTTTCAGATGCAGTTTGATTGGTCAAACAACCAGGCTTGAAGCAAAACACACTTTATTCTTAGACAATAGTTAAAATACAAACAAAAGAAAGAAGAATTGGAATAAGTTAACTCTACTGGAAAACTTAACAGAATAATCAATTATTGAACTACTAAGCAGCAACTGTTCCAATATAGTAACATCCCATAAACATATCCTTAGCAAAGGTAAATTCGGTAAAATAGATTGTCTCACATGCAATTCTCCAGTCCAGGAGGAAAGAACATCAAGAGAAAACTCAGAGAGAGAAAGAAAACTCAAATGTTTTGCTGTAGCAGGAAGAGTTGTATAGCAGCTTCTAAACCCTAACAGACACTGTAAGTTAAACTAAAATCCTGGTTCTGTGGGAACTTGACCCCAGCCCTTCATGCTGCTTCTATTGTCCCAGCCTTAAAAAAAAGCCCGAAGGCCTCACAAGCTGATTGCTTTATTGAATGGAGCAGACCACTCGGAGTCTCTGACTCAATCTCTCTTGATAAAAAAAAGGACAAAAAACATCTCTTAAAACATAGTATCGTCACATACCCTCTATGAATCTGAGCTGTTCTGATATTCTGCCAAATAAATACAAGTATTTGATATGTTATTAATCATTGTATTCAGGGAAAGACTTAACAAAGCTTTATTTTTATAGAGGTTATATGCATCTTGTTCTGTTTTTAACTCAATCTGTGTGAAGTAGAGCATGATGAAAAAATTGGCATTGGATATTTTCTCCATTCAGGCTTATTTTTGTTCTTATGTTATGATTACCTTTCAGTAATTGACTGTCAATTAAAGCAAATACATCAATTTCCAGTGCTTTCTCCCTCATTTCGAAAGCAGAATATGACTATTTTTGTTGAATAAAGAAAGAATTTACAAAATGTGTACTAGTTTTTGGCTTTAAATCAAGATCAATTTGCATTTGTTAGATAAATTATACAATTAAAGGTTAAATACAAAATCCAATTATCTGTCTGGGAGAAGCAGGAGTTTTATATAAGAAACTTAATAAAGGTGATTGTACTTTATGCTGTCAAATGTATTTTGAGATTTTAAAATGCACTAATGACCCCTAGTGACAGTGTAATGTACTGCACCAATTTTATAAATTTTTAATGACAGAATTAAAGCTACTTATTCATTTGTGAAATGATTTGATGTTAACCTGATGAAGGGTTTCAGCCTAAAACGTTGACTTCCCTGCTCCTTGGATGCTGTTTGACTGGCTGTGATTTTCCAGCTCCACATTTATTGACTCTAGCCTCCAGCGTCTTTAGTCCTTACTATCTCCAAGTTGATGTTAACACTTAGCAGGAAAGAATTTTCCTTGATTACAGCATTGGTGCTGGCACAGAAAGATGGAAGAAGTGAACTGAATTAAGTTATAGTCCTCCTCTTCTGTCTGTAATAGAAATTATTTTAATTTTTAAAGTTATTTATTTACTTTCCATTTCAATATAGGCAATGGTGTGGTTCTCTCAAACCCTCTATTTGTGCAGAACGCAACTTTTCAAAATTGTAAGGCTTTGGGGATGGGATGGGGTTGCTGTTAGATTCGATAAATATTTTTGCATCTCTATCTTTGTTGTCTCGAGACTTGATGGTTCCAGCACTGACCTGACTGGCCTAAAAGCATTTTTGATGTGACCATGAGACTGTAAGACATAAAAGCAGAAGTAAGCCATTCAGCCCATTGAGTCTGCTCCACTATTCAATGAAATCATTGACTGGTCAGGTAATCCTTAACTCCACTTTCCTGCCTTTGCCCCATAACCCTTGATTCCATTGCTGATTAAAAATCTGTCCATCTCAGCCTTGAATAAACTCTTTGACCCAACCTCTGCAGCCCTCTGCAGTAGAGAAATCCACACATTCAGAACCCTCTGAGAGAAGAAATTCCTCTCATCTGTGTCCTAGATGTGTGACTTCTTATTCTGAGATTGTGCTCTGTGTTTCTAGATGCTCTCACGAGGGGAAATTACCTTTCCACATTGACCTTGTCGAGTCTTCTAAAAATCCATGATGTTCCAATACAGTTACCTCTCATTCTTCTATATTCTGACACGTGCAGGCACAATCTCAGCTTCTGTTCTAAGACAGTCCCACCGTACCTGGTATCAGTCTAGTGAAACTTCTCAGGACTGCTTCCAATGCTAATATGTCTTTCCTTAGATTAGAGGCCCAAAATGTTCATAGTATTCCAGTTGTGGTCTGATTAATGTCGTGTATAGTTTTAGCAAAACCTTCCTATTTTTATATATTCCATTTCCTTTGAAATAAACACCAACATTGCATTTGCCTTCCTTTTTCCCATTGAACTTAGATGCATGCTTTTTGTGATTCATGGACGAAAACTGCCAAATTCCTCTGTTCCATAGTTTTCTGCTGTGTTTTTCCTTTTAATTAATATTCAGCTCATCTATTCTTCCTGCCAAAGTACATTACCTCATTTCCAGTTTGTTCACAAGGCAGACTTACTATGAGTTAGAGACCATTGTTGCCATCTCCATTTTGTGACATACCAAAGCTTGTATGCAGCAATCTTAACCATCTGTTGAATTTGTTTAATTTCAGCTTGCACACTCTATGGTTCACATTGCACAGCATGTTTTGCATAGCATACCCAAACCATGTCAGTCGATGGAAGGACAGCACAGTACCAGGCTTGTTTGATTAATGTATGGCTGATTCCTGTCTTTTATGTGAAGGCCCTAGACATCTTCATATTAATGCAAGAATGATGGGGCGTTTTTATAATGTGAAAGTTATTTTCCATTTATAGAAACATTCTCTTAGAGAATCTAAATCCTTCTGCAACTATATATGGTTTTCCTGTCCACAAGCAGTCACTACATTAGGTAGTTATCTGTGAAGGGCTTGATTTTGGTTTTGAGACTGACTCTAGCTCATATGCCATTGCTGTACAGCAGGCCATCAGGGGACTGAAAATGGTAGTTTGGGGAAAGAACAGACAAATAGTTTCCCCTATAATCACACTTCCTATTCCCATTTTTCAACAGTGTTCAATAATATTTCCAAAATATGAAAATATTCAAATTTCTATTTGACTCAATAATAAGTGACCCACGGTGTCTAACAAATTAAAAAAAACACAAAGTGTTTGCAGTTATTGTAGATTGTAATGTCCATAAATGTAAATTTCAAAATGTAATTAGTTCATAGCTTCAATGCTACAAAAAAGAAATAAAACCTTTCTGCTCCTTTTTCTTAAGTAGACAAAGGCAGTCATACTGTGTAGTCAGTTGAACACGGAAATAAATGAGAATATGAAAGGAAGTGTGACAAATGAGAGATTTGTAATGCAGCTACTTCATTTACAACAGACAAAAAAAAATTAAGTTCACTATTAGAAAGACTTGATCTTCTTTGCCATTTGTACTTCTTTTGGTTCACATTAATAATCTCCAATAAGAATCCAAGCCCTATTCTTTCAGCCAATGGAATTTAACATGCCTAATAACATGCAGTTGTTATGACATTATCTTATGTTTCCGTGCTGAGAACATTCATTAAAATACCTCAGAAGGACAGAAATAAAAAAAAGCACCACCAAAGGAAGGTGCAGGTGCAATTTTGTTGTAATCTGATATATAGGACATTTTGTACACCGCATAAAAAATTCAATTTATTATCTGAGATGCTTCTTCATTTATTGGTCTTTTTGTAGATTGTTTCTCGACCCAAATGACAAAATAAATTGATTGATTAGTGATAACCTGCATAGCTAGCAGCAAATGGAACTATTTTTGACATGTATTTCCAATAACTGATGTATTGTAGCTTGAACACACTTAATGTTATAACTTTACTGACATTTGCAAAACACTTTAGGTATTGTGCAAGTAATAACAGCTTGAGAAGAAATGGATGGTATGAATAGATGCTCACCCAAGGCTGGATGTAGTTTCCAATTTTTTTTTGCATAAACTACATAATAATCAAAGCAAGATCATAATTTTGCCAGGTCTACAGGTCTTGACAATTCTATGCAGCTTCTGCTGAGTGTTACTGAGAGTTGAATTACACAGAAGAGTAGCTGGTCTTAAAAGATAATTTAAATTTTGATGTTCTAATCATTTTTACAAATCCTGTTTTAGATAGAATATACAGAGGACTCTAAAATATGTAGTATTCATGAATGATGCATCTTTCTATTTAAAGTCTTATGTTTACTCACACGTTTGTTGCATCAAATATGAGCATGTCAACATTTGAAACATTACATTTCCATTATGTGTAAATTAGTAGTTGCCTGAAAACACAATAAAACTGTTGTATTACTATGGATTACTGGTTGAATGAAGAGAAAGGAACAAAACAGATCGATCCAGTTAGTAAATAGTAAATAAGCAAAAGTAAGCAGTTGAAAACTGAGTGATAGAATTAATTCTTTTAATGATCAGAAGGGATCTAAGGGGCAATATTTTCATGCAGAGGGTGGTGCATGTATGGAATGAGCTGCCAGAGGAAGTGATGGAGGCTGGTACAATTACAACATTTAAAAGGCATCTGGATGGGTAAATTACTAGGAAGGATTTAGAGGGATATGGCCAAATGCTGGCAAATGGGACTAGATTAATTTAGGATATCTGGTCAGCATGGATGACCAAAGGGTCTGTTTCCATGCTGTACATCTTTATGACTCTAAGAGTGTTGTGCAGTAGATTCAAATTTCTGCTAAACTGCTCTTGATAATAAAAGCAACATTTCTGACCTGAAGAAGGATGTCTCTGATGTATTCCTAGGACAAGAGGTAAGAGATCATGCAGTCAGTTTCAGAATGAAGCAGTCTGACAAGTATGTCCCACAGTCAGCATTGCGGTGAAACAATCTGGGAAGAGTGTCCTGCAGTCAGTCCTTGTTGAAAAAGAATGAGTGAAATGACAAAAAGTCTATGTGTTCATTGACTGGTATTGGAAAGGGAGGATTTGAGGGCAAGAAGATCAAACCGAACATCAGATCAAGACCTAACAGAAACGTTTATTTCATCAGGACTATCTGTAAAATGGCTGAAGCATATTTGCTTATCAAATTTTAATAGATAGTGGTAAAGTTCATGTAATACATAAAAATCAGCATGAATGAAAAATATAACTAAATAATTTATTTAAAGTTCATTAATAATAGCAGTACATGTGGTGTGTGAAAGTTGTAGGATATAGGAACTCAAGGATCCCATTGTGATCCAGGGCAAACACATCTTTGGTGAGTGTTTGAAGTTCAAGCAGCTTAGGCTCAAGAATTTATGAGCTGGAAGCTGAACTACTATGAGGCATCAGGGAGGGGAAAATATTACCTGGATTCTTTGTATCAGGAGGCAGTCCCCCTTCTGAGGATAGGGTGCTCCAATATGGTCAGTGGACAGGGATGGCAAGTGAGATAGGCAGAGGGGACCCAAAGAACAGAAGCCTCAGCCTCTACAATTGTCCAATAAGTTTGAAGTTGGATAAGAGTGGGGGCCATGGGGTAGGTCAGCTAAATAACCAATGGCTTGATGATACAGGAAGCCCTTCAACTGGGAGAGTCAAGAGGAATGTAACGGTGGCAGTGGCCAACGTAGTCAGGAGGATTTACACAGTTCTCTGCAGCAAAAAGTGAGAATCCAAACATCTAGAGATGTGTGGGTTAGGTGGGCTAGTGATGGTAGAAACCCCATGTGGGGTTATAGGGATAAAGTGGGAGGGGTGGGATGCTCTTCAGAGAGTCAGTGCAGACTCGATGGGCTGAATGGTCTTTTTCTGCCTTGTAGGGATTCTATGAGCTACATTATCTACCTGGTGCTGGAATTCAGGATATCTGCTTTGGGCTAGAGAAGAACTTGGAATAGGCTGGGGAGGATCCAGCTGTTGTGATCCATGTAGGCACCAATGACATGGGTAGAACTAGGAAACAGGTTCTGCATAGCCATAATGAGGAGCTAGGCACCAAATTAAGAGGCAGAATTTCAAAGGTAATAATTTTTGTTATTACCTAAATGTATGCAAATTGGCATTGGGTAAGCAAGGTTAAAGAGATGAATGTGTGATTGAAAGACTAGAAGTGGGTACTGTTTCATTTGACACTGGCACCTATACTGGCAATCTATGCCATTGGGGCAGTGTACACCGAACCATACTGACATTGACGTTCTTGCAAACTGCCCACTGGGGAGGTAAAGCAGGATATATACTAAATATTGGGGCAAGAGCCCAAGTTTGGGAAGTTGTGATGAATCAGAGTGGGGAAAAGGCAACAGAGGAAGGAATTAATGTGGGAAATGAGAACAGGAAGGAAAGAGAATGCAGATTGAAGAGCAAATCAGCAGATAATATGAGGGGTAACAGAAGTAATAAAAGGACAAAACTTAAGGCACTCTATTTAAATATACTGAGCATTCAGCACAAAACAGATGATCTACAGTACAAATTGAGGTATAAAAGTACAATGTAGTGGCCGATCTAAAATAGCTGCAGAGTGTGTTGCATTGGGACCTAAATATTGAAGGGTATGTGATGGAGGTTTGGAAAGGGTGGAGCATTGGCTCTGTTAATTAAAGATTAAATTAACATAATAAAGATCAAAGGTTAATTATTGTGTTAAATTGCACTGCTTTCAGCTGATTGTTTGTCACTTTCGCATCGCCCCAAATGACATTGCTCCAACATGAGACATGACATCATGGCCACACAGCATGTGCTATTTACATGCTCAGACCCTGCTGCAGTATCTAGATATAAGAGGAACCAATGTGCATAGAGGCCAGTGATGCTGCTGACACCTTTGACCCTCCTCCTACAACATTATTATTATTTCCAGGCCTCAGTCTCCAAAGTGTTAGTTTGAATGAATTGTTCAATGATGTCAGGAAGGTAACAAAACTAAAAGGGGAAACGACATATTAGGATGGCCAGACATTAGGAAAGTTGCATGCCTATATGTAATACTCTTTCCCTTTAAGAGCTCTCACATTGGTGGGTCCTTCAAGCCCCTCCCTCACAGGTTGAGACACTTACCCCACCCACTTTGGGAGTGGACACAGTTATTTTCGTCCCCATTGTGCAATTTTGATTCCCAGCATGATGGAAACTGACGGTGATCACTCTTCAGTCTGATTGTAAAGCCCCAAATATCCAACTTGCCTTACTGGCTGCCCTTCCAGTTAATCAGTAGGCTTCACACTCTCCAGGTATTCATTCAACTGATTTACATGAACTTTCTGCTGCCCACCTTTTACACCCCCCCCCCCCCCCGCCACACTCAGCCCTGATGTATGAGGTGACCATGCCAATAGTGTTCATACACTGCCCACTCCCACCCTTGAAGCCAGGGGGCTCTTGCCTGTGAATGAGCATCCCATCCCACAGGAACATCTTTCCAGCCATGCTTCACCGTATCTTCCACTTGCAGAAACCATTGTGTTCCTACACAATTGTCATCTCACCACCTCTCACCTTTGGATCCCCAACATGAAGAATAAATTTTCAAGTCTCCTTCCCGCAACTACATTCCCCGATCTTCATCCTATTCCCCCTGGCCTTCATCCCATCCCCCTTTCTCCTTATTTTCTGTGGATGGACTTGATGGACTAACCTTGGCCCAGCCTCTCGAGAGCTGTAACTGGACAGTCCCAGATGAGAAGTGCCTAAACCCTTGCTGGTGGCTGTACATCTTCATGACTGTATTAGCCTAAACCTGCTATGGAGCCACAGGACTGAATGTGACTGCTTACACACAGAGCCCTGACCCAGAACACCCTGACAGGATGCTTGACCATGGCCAAACCTCTGGACTAGTATCAAGGCTGATTGGAAAGAATAGTAATGAGGTAGGTTGGGCCTTTAATAAGACATTTAACAAACAACAATCCCCCTTAATTGACAACTTATCACTGCCTGGTGAAATACTCGCTTCGCTGCTTGTCAAAAACATTAAAGATGGATTGAGCTGCTCCTGAAGTTAAGATGACCCTCAACGGACTTGTCTGATTCAGCCACAAATCTTGTCACGACTCATGTCTCTTAGACTCTATCATATTCTGCCCGTATCAGTATATCCATAGGTGGTCCAGGGTTATGATATGTGATCATGACAATTGCAACACTTAATTGTTCTTCACTGAGAAACTACATTCATTCACAAATTGTTGTACTAGTGAATTCCTCATGATACAAAGGACAATAATTTATATTACTAGATTCTTACTTTTGCTGTAGTTGTCTTGTTTACAGCCATAATTTCATTTGCTGCAAAATAGCTGTCAGTATAGAAATTCCTTTGAGGATTCAAATAGTGTTTTAAGTTTCAGATGAAGATGAACTCATGTAGATGTAAGCAAGGCAGATGTGATCATTTTTTTCGGCTATATGTTCCTTCAGGTTGCACAGCAATGGACCACAAATTGTCCTGACATGCTGGAGAAGAACAATTCCATTTCACAAAGGATGCAGTTCCAGAGCTAGGCCATCACCAACAAACTGCATGGAACACAACTTCTGCAGTAGTGACAAATGCCCATAGCTTTGCAGGCCCTAGTTATTATCCTTACAAATTCCTGCAAGACCTGTGACCCAGATCAGCCTGTCTATGATCTGTGAATGTAATAATGAACAAGGTTTTGAGCTCCTTCTGGGACTGGAAATAAAACAGGCATGTGTCACATATAGCCCCTGCAAGTTAGTGTGCTAGTTCTCAGTCTCTATCCCGCCTCTTAGCCGTTTTAGAGAGGGATGGGGTGGTGCAACGGTCAGGGGATTGCTGTGAGTTTGGGTTCTGCATGTTGTGAGTAGATCTTACAGCTCATAAAGTACCACTTTTGTTTTATTCACTTATGAGGTGTGGGCATTGCTGGCTGGCCAGCTGTTATTTCCTGTCACTAGTTGCGCTTGGGAAGTTGGTAATGAGCTGCCTTCTTGAACTGTTGCAGTCCACCTGCTGTAGATTGATTCAAAATGCCCTTAGGGTGGGAATTCCAGATTTTTGACCCAGTGACAGTGAAGGAACAGTGATATATTTCTAAATCAGGATGGTAAGGGGCTTGAAGGGGAGCTTGTTGGTGGTGGTCCCATGTACCTGTTGCCTTTGCCCTTCTGGATGGAAGTTGTCATGAGTTTGGAAGGTGTTTTCTAAGGAATTTTGGTGAATTTCTGCAGTGTTTCTTGTAGATAGTACATACCACTGCTACAGAGCACTGGTAGTAGAGGGAGTGGATGCCTGTGGATGTAACTCCAATCAAGCGGGACTGCTTTGTCCTGGAGAATGTCAAGCTTCTTGAGTGTTGTTGGAGCTGCCCTCATCCAGGCAAGTGGGGAGTGTTCCATCACACTCTTGACTTGTGCCTTGTAGATGGTGGACAGACTTTGGGGAGTCAGGAGATGAGTTATTCACTGCAGTAGTCCTAGCCTCTGACCTGCTGTTGTAGCCATTATGTTTATATGATGAGTCCAGCTGATTTTCTGGTCAATGGTAGCCCAAAGAATGTTGATATTGGGGGATTCAGTGATGGTGACACAATTGAATGTCAAGGGGTGGCGGTTAGATTGTTTCTTATTGGAGATGGTCGTAGCCTGGCCAATGCAATGGACAATTACAGATGGTCAGCTGGACAGGAGCCACTTTTGTTGCCCAGTTGCAACCTCTGAGAGAAGGGATATGCTGATCAATGGGGACCACCCCTTCATGCCTCAGACTTTTGGTTCTTTCACCCAAAATCTTCTGCTCTTCACCTCGTTAATTACTCAACTTGAGCACCTTTCTCAGGGAATCCCTTAGCCATAGAGATGGAAGTACTCATCACTATCACAACCTTCCAGATTTCACAACCCTGACACCATATTTAAAACCCAGCAGTGCAACCCTGCTGATCCTGCAAGCCAAGAGCTGGACCTCACACTGGCTATGGACTTGGAAAGGAAAGGCCCATTCCTGCTTCGCAGACTGGAGCCTGCAAGTGGTGGAGAGGAAGGGCAGTCCTTTTGTCAGCTGAACATCAAAGGAGGCAAATGCCACCAGACACAGCCAGCCTAAGGAGACGCTGAATAAGTCTGGACCTTTTTCACTGGAGGTTGAGGGATGACCTTACAGAGGGTTACAAAATCATAAAGGGTATAGATAGGTGAATAACAAAGGCCTTTTCCTGGGGGCTGGGGAGTTCAAACCTAGCGGCATCATTTTAAGGTAAGAGGGGAAAGATTTAAAAGGGACCAGAGGGATAACATTATCAAATGGAGTGTGGTTTGAAGGTGGAATGAACTGACAGTGAAAGTGGTAGATGCAGACATTTGGACAGGTACATGAATAGGAAAGCTTTAGAGGGATAGAGGCCAAACACAGGTGAGCGGGATTCGTATAGTTTAGTTGGCAAAAGACAAGTTGGATCAAAACGTGTCTCCCTGCTGATTGACTCTATTACTCTATTACAGCTGAGGTCACTGATGTACCCAGGTGAAAAAAAAAGCTCAGTGGTTGTAGGAAAAAGGATAATGATCTCTGCACTCCACAAGGTTAAATGCCACTATCTCCTATCACCTACTTCACAATCACAGACAGCACCCACTCAGACTCTGCCACTGCACTCAGGTCTCACCAACTCATGGACTACAACACTTATTATTGCATGCATCTGTCTATTCAACAGCTCTCACTCACCTCAATCTCACAAACTGCTAACCCTTTCTGCCCACTTCAATTCCTACTCACTCACTGGGGACACCTTACTGCACCTCCTCCTGCCTCACCACTAATTACCCTTCCACCAACTTCCATGATATTCAATCCATCCCTTTGTCTCACTGCAAGATGAATTGGCCCATCCTCCAGACAGATGTCTCAGCAATATTAGAACTACCAGTGATCCCCAGATTGATTGCACTTGACCTACAGGACTGAGCATAGCCTAGTCCCCAAAGAACAAGTACATGGATTCCCAGACTCTCACTGGACCAGGTACATGTTTAACTGTGGCGAATTCTCTGTAGTGTGATTGGACAAGCCCCTTGACTGACTGCAGTCCCACATCAGCCTGCTAAGGATTGCTCCCTTTGACTTTCACACATGGCCATGCTGGCACATGCTGCAGGTTTGACATTGATGGAGCATGAGACATGCACCTGCCTTTTGATGGACAGGTTAATCATTCAGCGCCCCCTACCATCAGAAACTGCCTGTCTTTCCATCTGTACTTAAAAGCAATGAAAATCCATAAAGCTTGGCAGCCTGTAACTTTGTACTGTGTGCTAAGAAAGCAATACAAGCCACACAGAGCCTGGCCACCCGTATGTCAGTGCTGACGCTAAGAATAATTCTTTTTCATTCTCACTTTATTTTCTCATGGAACTCACCATTAGCCATGCCACAGAAAGGAGGACACAGTCCCATCCATTGCTTCTGATTCCTGTTTTGTAGATTAAACAAAAATGCAAAATGTTATGAGCTGCATACATAAGGGCTACATAAAGCTCCTAGTGAAAATTATCCTCTAATTTACTTCTTGATGGATCAATTTAGATCAATTCCCTACAGGAAATGCCTGTAGCAATGGTCTTCAAGGGAGAAGCCAAGTTAAACGCAGCTGGATCTCCCCCAGTAAGAATTACCAACATGTTCTAGACTCCAAAACTCTACAATTCACACAACAGGAAATCATTCATGTTTTGTTTGTCATGCCACCATGACGGTCAGTGGCAGCAATGGGTGTGTACAATGTCCCAGCTGAAAATATTGGCAAGTATTCTCAAGCTTCTGCAATCAACCACCAGAAGGTGTGCAAAAACAGCTCAGCTTGACTCATGTTACAACTTCCTGCCTTCTCACTGACTGAGAAAACACTTGCTCAGGCATCTATTCCAGTTACTCAGTGAAAATTCTGGACCTAATTATTCTATATTGAAACATTACACTGTGCCAACAGACTGTGCAAACACTATTTCTTCTTTTTAACTACAATGGTAGGGCAGACAGGGAATGTGCACCTTTTTTCATGTCATCTGAGCGAACACATGTATAACTTCCTTTATTGTGTCACTACTTTTTTTAAAATTAGTTCTTGTGATATGTGTTGGCAAGTCCCGCAATTACCGACCAGCCCTAGTTGTCCTGAGATTATGTTGAGTCACCTTCTTTGATATTACTGAGTGACTTATTAAGTGGCTTCAGAGACCTGTTAAAACACATACTGGTATGGGGACTGGAGTCACATATAGACATACTGTGCAAGGATGATAAGTTTTTGAAACAAAGCTGCTTGGTTTTTAGCAACATTCCAAGACCTTCCTTTCATTATTAGTGAAATAGTGTTTTTTTTTTAATTTCCAGGTACTTTTAAACTGAGCTGAAATTCTCGATGGTGAGATTTGAGCTGTCAATCACAACTATTAGATCACTCTACCTCACTTTAAATTAGTATATGCATATTCTCCCATCCAAAGACAAAAGATGATTCCTCAAAATGTGAAGAATTTTGGATTAACTATACAAGGAAGTGCATTTTTAGACAAAATAAATATCTGAAAGTTTATTTTAGCAGTTGTTTCATTACCTGACAATAAATGCTAATTCTGAGACTGCATTTTTTCAAACTGTGTGAAATGTAACTACCATAACTAAGTGTAGATACAAATTTAAAAATATGAAATAAATGCAGTCTGAAGTGTAATATTTGCGAGCAGTGGTCCTGAAAGCAGTCAGAAAATCAGATAAAACAAAAGTTACCCATTAAGAGATAGTCTAGGCCCGAAACGTCAGCCTCTCTGCTCCTATGATGCTGCTTGGCCTGCTGTGTTCATCCAGCCCTGCACCTTGTTACCCATTAAACTCTGTTTCGCGGCCAGGGGGCGTCTGTACCACATTTATCTCCATCCCGCAAAGCAAAACAGGCAGTTTACTGATGATTTATATCAGAATCCTTCGCATCGTGTGTGGCGTTAAATATTTGGCGGACAGTGTGCTAAACACTGAGGGTACTACTGGTCTAACAGATTAGCATTTGCAAGTCAATTTGAGCAAACATCCTGGGGGAGTTCAACTTCAAATGAAGACCGGCAAACTTCATTTCTATTTACAATAACTTCCCTTACTTCAAAGTTAATCCGAGACGGTGATTATTTGAAAGTTGGCAACTTGTAATTGATTATTTAAAAGATTTGCAAGACTGTTCATTTAAAGTTAATTGAAGCTTTTGTAACAATTTGTGCGAATGTGCAAAATACGGGTTTTAGGGCAATTTGGTCTCCGTTGGTTTTAGATTCATATTACAGCGTATATTTTTCCGACATAAAAACACTTCCAACAGTCATAAGACCAGTAAGACACTTTCTAACACATACTCAAAGCTTTATTCAGCTGGCTTGGTTGGCTCCCTCGATGTTTTCCATTCTCAGTACATAAGTCAAAGCCGTAAAAATGCAACAACATCTCATTAAAGTGTGGGATGGAATTTTAAACTGACTTCTGTTTGGACTCCAAAACGGATGTAAAAGTGTCAAAAGCATAAATTTAGAGAAGCACTGGGAAGTTATACCTGATCTCTGGTATAATATGTATCACTGAATTAAAATCAGTGGAAAAAAGCAGTTTATCTGGTCATTACCACATTGTTGGTTGTCTAAGGTTGGTTGCCACATTTCGTGATTTACAACAGCAGCAGTAGGTCACATGTACATAATTGGCAAAAAAAAAGTGCTTTGGAATGTCCCGCGGTCAGGAAAGGTGCAAGAAAATGCAAGACTGTCTTTTCTCTGCATCTGTACCATGTATTCACAGCATTATTGACCAGTAACATTTTTTTTAAGACATTCACCGGATGTGAGTATCGCATTTATTGCTCATCCCTAAATTCTCCAGAGGGCAGTTAAGAGTCAACCTAATGGCTGTGGGTCTGGAGTCACATGTAGGTCAGACCAGGTAAGGATGACAGATTTCCTTCCCTAAAGCACATAGTTAACAAGATGGGTTTTGTTTTTTCTTGTCAATCAGCAACAATTTCATGGTTATCATGAGACACTTTAATTCCAGATTTTTTGGTTGAGGGTTGGAATTCAATTTCCACAATCCACCAAGGCAGAACATTACCCTAGTCTCTGGACTGATAGTCTAGCAATAACAAGGGTGGCATGGTAGCTCAGTGGTTAGCACTGCTGCTTCACAGCGCCAGGAACCTGGGTTTGATTCCACCCTCGGGTGACTGTGTGGAGTTTGCACATTCTCCCTGTGTCTGCGTGGGTTTCCTCCAGGTGCTCTGGTTTCCTTCCACAGTCCAAAGATGTTCAGGGTAGGTGGATTGGCCATGCTACATTGCCTGTAGTGTTCAGGGAAGTGTAGATTAGTTGGGTTATAGGGGATGGATCTGGGTGGGATGCTCTGAGGGTTGGTGTGGACTTGTTGGGCCAAAGTGCCTGCTTCTACACTGTAGGGATTCTATGATGAAATTCTATAATGAATACAAGTAAAACATCCCCTCCGTGAAGAGGAAGTTGATTTGAAAATTGTTGTCTAGCTCATTCACTCCAATGATTGCCTTGGTGTAAAAATGGTAACAAATAAAGCAGAGGTTTCAGAAGACATCAAAGGAAACAAATGTAAGTGAGCAGAAAATGGTTATTCTAAAATATTGAGAATGACATGATAAGATTTGTAAGTGGTGAGCATTGCAATTTTTCTGGGCATCTTGTTGAATTAGAGTGTTGGGCACCAGAATGACTGGATGCAAAAGAGAATATTTTTATCTAACTTGATGAGTTTTCCTTTTTGCCAATGTTGGTGTTTATATTTTGCTCCCCCTCGAAAAGAAGGCACTTTGCTGACTTACTTTTCATTTATCTTGATTTATCTTGATGAACATAAAGACCCATGTAAGACCATAAAACATAGGAGAGACGTACGCCATTCAGCACATCAAGTTTGCTCCACCATTTAATGAGATCATGGCTGATCTGATAATTCTCAGTTCCAATTTCCTGCCTTTTCATCATAACCCTCCATTACCCTACTGATTAAAATTCTGCGTATTGCAGCCTTGAATGTGCTTGACGACCCAGCTTCTACAGCTTTCACACTAAGAATTTGTCACACATATGACCCTCTGAGTGAAGAAATTCCTCCTCATCTCTGTCTTCAATCGGCAAGTCTTTGTTCTGACCTCATGTCCTCTGGACTTAGTCCCACATGGGAAAACAACATCGTCATATTTACACAGTCAAACCCATGGAGAATCTTGTATGTTTCAATGAAGTGTCCTTGCATTCTTTTAAATTCCAATAAGTACAAGCTCAATCTTTCCTCATAAGAAAATCCCTTTATACCCAGAATCAACTTAGTGATCTTTCTCTAGACTGCCTCTAATACCAGTATAGCTTTACTTAGATAAAAACTGTTCATATTATTCCAGTCGTGGTCTAGCCAATCTCTTGTACAGTTTTAGCAAGACTTTCTTGTTTTTATATTCCGTTTCCTTTGAAATAAAAGCCATCATCTATTTTGCATGGTTTTCTTTTTGAGTCATGCACAAGTACTCCCAAATCCCTCTGTGCTACAGCTTTCTACAATCTTTTCCAATTTAAATCATATTCAGTTCTTCTTCTTGCCAAAATGCATAACCTCATATTTTCCCACATTATATTCCATCTACCAAGTTTTTGCCTGCTCACTTAATCTGTCAATTAATTATGTAGACTTTTGGTGCTACCCTATCACTTGCCTTCCTGCTTATTTTTGTATCATCCATAACCTTGGCGACAGTATACTCACTTTCCTTATGCAAGTTATTAATATATGTTTTAAATAACTGTGGCCTCAGCACTGATCCTTGTGGCACTCTCCTAATTAGAAATTGCTGTCCTTACAATTCCCCTCTTCTCCTAATCTTCTATTAGTTATCCAATCCTCTTTAATGTAATATATCACTGTCAACACCATGGTTTCTTATCTTATTAAGTATCCTGATGTACAGTGTCTTATCAAGAATCTTTTGGCAATCCAAATGCATCATATCTATTGGTTCCCCTTTATCTGTTCAGATTGTTAATTCCTCAAAGAATTTTAAGTAATTTGTCAGACATGATAGCCCTTTCATGAAGTCAGGCTGAGCTGCTTGGTTATATTATGTATTTTAAATGATCTGCTATTATATTCTTTATAATTGACTCTAACATTTTCCAAATGACTTGTTTTAAGATAACTGACCTATAGTTACCTGGTTTTTGTCTCCCTTCCTTTTTGAATGAGGATGTTCCGTTGGCAGTTTTCCGATCCTCTGAGATTTTTACAGATCTAATGATTCTTAGAAGATTACTACCTATGTGTCTATTATCCTTGTAGCTAATTCCTCAAAATCCTAAGATGCAAAAGGAACTTATGAGCCTTTAGGTCCATTCATTTCTGTAATATATTTTCACTAGTGGTAGTTATTATGTTTACTTCCTCCTCATAACACCCTTGCAAACCATTTAGACCCTTGATTGTTTAGTATTTTTTCAATGATGTTACTGTTCTCTACCATGAAGACTGGTGCAAATTAATTGTTCTGCTCCTCTGCTATTTCCTGGCTCCCCATTATTATTTCAGCAGCCTCATTCTCTAAAGGGTCTATGCTCACTTTGTCCTCTCTCTTCCTCTTTTTTTATTACATGCTAGTTTACCCTCATTATTTATTTTGTCTTATTATCTTTTAGTCATCTTTTGTTAACATTTTTCCAATCTTCTGGTTTACCACTGTTTCCCAATCTTTGCATACTGTACATTTTTTATAATTTGGAACTTGTCGTAGAAGGTTAATCATGGTTGGTTTATCCCCTTCCTAGAGTCATTCTTCCTCACTAGGGTAAATTTCTGCTGTGAACCATTAAATATTTTCTGAAATATCCAACATTGTTCTTCAACCATCTTTTCTGCTGAGCTTTTTCCAAGTCCCCTCCAGCCAACTCTGCTCTCCTATATATTTGCCCTGATTTAAGGTTAGCACAGACGTACCTGACATAAGTTTCTCACTCTCAAACTGAATGCTAAATTGTATCATGTTATTGTCACTGTTCCCTGGGAGATCATTCATACTGAGATCATTTACTACACTGCTTCACTACACATTTCCTTCTAGAACCTGGCCCTTAAGTTAGTTAGTATCTTTTCTTCCCTCAGCTGATGTTGTGCCCAGGGTTCCTTCAGCAGCAATGCACCCCCACCTTGGCTGCTGCTAAGCTGCTAACCCTATGATTTATGCCAGCAGCTGTTGGGAGCAAACCACTGTCCTTAAGAGGACATCAGCCTCAGCAGTGAGCTATTAATTGGCTGGCAGCTGTAAAATGCCACCAGGAACTACAGTCCACTGAAGTACAAACCATCACCCCTGGAAAATCCCAGGCACCATTGATTACACCATGCCTAAGAGATAGATGGCATTGGACTCCATCTGTCTTCCTACTAATCAGAGAATACTGTACCTTCAAATGCCTTTGATGTGCTGGAAGATTTCAGCTTTTAATGACAGAGATCCTGAGTTCATAAACCCTACGATTTAACAGCCAGTGTGGAAAGTTCATACTTCATCAGCAGAGGTCCTGGTGGATAAGCAGTTTCTTCTCACTACTTGTGTTGTATCCTTCTACATGATTCTGGGACTTTATTGACTTATCTTCTGTATTGCTGCTCCCTGTCCCTTATCAATCTCAGATGTGATGCTGCTTGGCCTGCTGTGTTCATCCAGCTCTACACCTTGTTGTCTCAGATGTTTTCCACTTGTTTTGTTGGTATAATGCATACTGATTTCAGCATAAAGATAGGCTAGCATTCATGAGATGTATGAGTCACCATGGCCAGCGATTGTTGCTCATTCGGAAGGTGCTGACCTTCACCTGGTGTTCACCTTCTTGAATAGTTACAGTCAGTGTCATTAAGGTGATATCACAGGGTTGTTAGGGAGAGAGTTTCAGGATTTTGACCCAGTGATGATGAAGAAACAGAGAATATATTTAAAAGTGTGTGACCTAGAAGGCAAGTTGGAAGCCATGGTGTAGCCCTTATCCTCCTGTACGCTAGCGGTCACATGTTTGAGAGGTGCTGATGAGGAATCCTGAGTACGTTGCTGCACTGCATCTTATAGATTGTACACACTGCTCACATGTTGTACCATAATGGATGCAATAAGTATTGAAGTTTGTGATTGAGTATGAACAAAAGATTTGCCCTGATGATGCCAAGAGCGTTTAATGCTGATGAAACTGCTTGCAATGCACTCCTGGCTTGGCTTTGCAAATGGTGGGAATGCTCTGGAAGATTGGAGTGAGTCACCTGTTATGGAATACCCGGTTTCTGACCTGCTGTTATAGCCAAAGTATTTATATAGCTGATCCAGTTGAGTTTCAGATCAATGATAACCCCTATTATGTTAATGGTAGGAGTCAACAATGGTAATGCTAGTGAATGTCAAGGGTTTTTTAAAAATCACCATTCATAGGATGTGATTGTCACAGGATGGACCAGTATTTATTGACCATCCTTGGTTCTTAAGAAGATGATGGTGAGGTGCCTTTTGAACTGCTGAGGCCTATTTGGTATTGATAGACCCACAATGTCTTGAAAGGGGAATTCCAGGATTTAAACACAGTAAAACTGAAGGAACGGTGATATGTTTCCAAGTCAGAATGGTGGGTGGCTTGGTGGTGAACTTGCAGACAGTGGTACTCTTACCTATTGCCCTTGTCCATAGTGGTCATGGGTTTGGAAGGTGCTGTCTAAGGAGCCTCTGTGAATTTCTGCAGTGCATCATGTTACTGTGCACCAGTGTTAGAGGGAGCAAATGTAAATGCACGTGATGCCAATCAAGTGGGCTCCTTTGTCCTGGAGCTTCTTGAGTGCTGCAAATGGGTAATGTTCCACAACACTCCTGACTTATGTCTTATAGATGGTGAACAGGCTGTTGGAGTCAGGCGGTGAGTTACTCACCATAGTATTCCTACCCCCTGACCTGCTGTTATAACCGCAGCATTTATATAACAAGTTCAATTCAGTTTCTGGTCAATGGTAACACATAGAATGTTGATAGTAGGGGATTGAGTGATGGAAATGCTATTGAATGTCAAGGGGCAATGGTTAGATTCTTTTTTTGTTAGAGATGGGCATTGCCTAGCAGTTATATGGCATGAATGTTATCTGTCACTTGTCAGTTTAAGCCTGGATGTTGTCCAAATCTTACTGTGTTTGGACTTAGATGACTTTCGTATCTGGGCACTTGAAAATGGTGCAATCATGAGGGAACATCCTCACTTCTGACTTCATGATTGACCAAATGTCATTGATTGAGCATCTGAAGATGGTTGGACCAACAACATTACCTAAAGAATACCTGCAGAGATGTCCTGGAGCTAAGATGACTGACCTCCAACAACCACAACCAACTTCCTTTCTTCCTGGTATGACTGCAATCATTGGAGGGTTTTTCCCCGATTTCCTTTGACTCAAATTTTGCTAGGGCTTCTTGATGCCACACTCAGTTAAATGACACATATGTCTTGTTGGAGATGATCATTGCCTGGTACTTGTTTGGCACCAATCTTACTTTATTGGCCAAAGCAAAGATGTTGCCCAGGTCTTGCTGTATTGGGGCACTAATTGCTTCAAAACCTACAGACGGTCAAATTAACCTAAACACTGTATGAATATCAGTACCTAACCCCACTCTGAGCTTATGATGTTGAGATGGTTTGGCCCAGGATACTCCTGAAATAATATCCTGGAATTGAGATTATTGACCTTCAAGAATTAAAACTATATGTTTAGGGTAGATACAGCTCCAGTGTACATTTTCCACTGATTCACATTGATTTCAATTTTACTTAGGTTTCAGATGTCAAATGCTATCTAAATGCATTCTCATTTCAATTCTGGTATTTGGATGTATTTTCTGGATATTTTCTGATCAACCTGTTCAGAGATGTTATTAAAAAAAACTCTGGAGCAAGTGGGACTGGAACCCAGTTCTCCTGACCCTGAGATAGGGACGCTACCACTGCACAACAAAGGTCTCTTGCTCTATTTTCTATGGTTGGACAAAAGCTATAACAGGTCTAGAGCTGCTGTAAGTCAAACTGAGAGTAAGTGAACAAATTATTGGTCAGTACTACATGATAGAATTGTTCATATCAACATTTGCCACTCCAATGATGATTGAGAGTAGACTGATGAGACAGTAATTGGTCCTGTTGGATTTTCCCAGATTTTTGTGGTCACACATCTCTGGTCAATTTTCTATTTTGGCAAGTAGATACAATGCCATAGCTGCACTGGAACAACCTTGCCAGAGGTATGGTTGATTTTGAAAGTAGTCTTCAGTACTATGACCAGGAAGTTGTCAGGGCTTTTTACAGAATATTATGTGCTCAGCAAGCTCTTGATAACACATGAAGTAACTTGAATTGGCGGAAGACTGGTGTCTGTGATTCTGGGCAATTTAAGAGGATGCCAAGCTAGATTATAAACCTGACCATTCTGAAATGACTGCCTATCTTCCTGCTTGGTCATTGCACACACATGCTGGCTATACCAGCAATGAGGTTGTGTATATTCATGGAGCTTTCTCCACCCATTTGTTCTTTTATTCACAACTTCAGTTTTAGGACACTCTAGTTCTGCACTTGGCATGCTCACCTGTAAATGTAGGGAGGAGTCTATTTAATCTTCAGGTATACCTGAGTGAACATGTAGGAAATATGCTGCACACATTTGGATTGGATTGAACATAATGAGCAGTCCTTAAAGGAGGCTGCTCTGAAAATGACTTCGGTTTGTTTTTCCAACATTTTTTTTTTTCGGGGCCGGGATAGGAATGCGCCTCAAACAATAATCAACTCAAACAAGTTTAGAATGAAGTCAAAAGCACCTTGCAAGGACCATGAACCAATACTGTTAATGCAAGCCTAGAGTGGCTCAAGGGCCAGTTGATGTTCTGCTGTGGGGAGCTATAAAATGCAAAGTTCTGCACCATAATTCCTCCATAAGAACCATAATTCTTAGCTTCAGAATGATGGATACTGTTTTGGAACCAAAATGGCATCTGTGATAGTTGCGGAAATATCCAATGCCTCATGCAGCAGTTGCTATTTTGTTGATGTTGTTAGTGCAGGTGTCAGGAGCATACATTGCAAATGTGGGCAGACTGTGATATCAGCCAGCATCTAACACTAAGTTGATGCCATGCTGCTACTTTTAAACATGCACATTAGAACATCTTGCTAGCAACATGAAGAACCTCCCATAAACCTCCCCTCCTCTCCCTGCATCCACCCTCCTCCTGCCAGCTTTATTTATTTTTACTAAACTGTGCACCAAGTCACCTGTGTTTCCAATTGAAAGAACAACGAACAAGCACTATCCACGGGGGCAGTGCAACATTGACAGATATAGGGAAGGGTAGGAAGAGAGGGAGGGGTTGCTAGCTCTAAATAAAATAAATGTCAAATAATTCCAGGTTGGTTACTGATTAATTTTTAATGGTGTCTGGAGTGCAGAGGACTTTAAGGTTATTTTTACTGCAGGTTAAAGTTAGTGAAGTCAAGAGGTAGTGTTACTATGTATGAAGAAGACTTTGGTTTTGACTTTCAGTTTTGCTCAGGCTATTGTTTGCATTGTGGGGTACTCTAGTTACCACGGTCAGTTAGCTGGACGGCTGGTTTTCAATGCAGAATGAAGCATGAGTTTAATTCCTGCACTGGCTGAGGTTACCAAGATGGTACTACTCCCCTCACCTGAGTTCTGGTTACCCTCAGGTTAAACCACCACCAGTTGTCTCTCTCTCTCTTTCTAATAAGAGAGTGGTCCTCTGGTACTATGACAAAGTTACCTTTAGTTTACTCCAGTTAACATCCTGCTTGGCATGTAGTATGCCGGGGACATTCAACAGAGGCAGCATGAAGGAGGACAAGCTGCTCAAAGATGAAGGGAAGAGAAAAACTCAGCAGGAGGCTATAAACACTCTGGATACCATTCAAAATCAATCTGTAACCAATGTGAACTTATTTGACATTTATTATAAATAGAGCTAGCAGCCCCTCCCATTCTTCCTACCCTCCCCTTTATCTGTTAATGTTGCACTGCCCCTGGTGGAAAGTGTCTGTTAATTGTTCCTTTAATTGATTTGATTTAATTTGATTTATTATTATCACATGTACCTACAGTGAAAAGTGTTGTTTTGCATGCAGTAAAGACAAATCATAACCATACAAAATGCAAAAGGGTAACAGAACAGAGTGAGGAATACAATGTTATGGCTGCAGAGAAGTTGCACAAAGAGCAAGATCAACATTAAATTTGAACTTTGAGAGGTCCATTCAGGAGTTTAATAGCACGGAAGAAATTGTTCTTGAATCTGTTGATATGTGTGTTTAAGCTTTTGTGCCTTCTGCCCGACGGAAGAGGTTGGAAGAGATTATGACCAGGGTGGGAAATGTCTTTGATTATCCGTCTGCCTCTGAGGCAGCGAGAAGTGTAGATGGAGTCAGTGGATGGAAGGTCAGCTTGCATGATGGACTGGACTGTGTTCACAACTCCCTATAGTTTCTTACGGTCCTGGGCAGAGTAGTTGCCATACCAAGCCATGATGTATCTAGATAGAAAGCTTTCTATGGTGCATCTATAAATCTGGTAACAGTCCTTGGGGACATGCTGAATTTCCTCAGCCTCCTGAGGAGGTAGGAGTGTTGTTGTGCTTTCTTAACTGTTGCATCAACGTGAGTGTCCAGGCCAGATTGTTGGCGATCGTCACTCCAAAGAACTTGACATTCTCAATCATCTCTACCTCAGTATCAATGATGCAGACAGGGGCGTGCTCTTGGTAGTGGTTTATTAAAAATAAATAGAGCTGGCAGGAGGCAGGTAGATGCAGGGTGTGGAGGGGAAGCTTATGGGAGATCCTTCATGTACCTGAACAGATATTCAAAAGTGCATGCTTAAAAATAGCAGCATAGCATCATCTTGGGTCATCAAAGACCATTTCACTTCCTGGGATGTGAATTAGGAACAGTATATATATCATCTCCATTTTATGAAAGAAACTCTACCACCACCTTTTGCAGGTAAACTGCAGCTTCAGGGCAGCGCTAGGATGGTACTGCCAGTAACAGTGGCTATGAATGTCTTCCAGGCTTGAGTAGGCGACATCTTTGCCTTTCCATTCACCACCATCTGGTGCAAACTGGGAAATGACTGATGATCTACAGGCCAAGACAGGGAATTACTGTGAGGTGAGCACAGCAGGCCAAGCAGCATCATAGGAGAAGACAGGCTGACGTTTCGGGCCTAGACCCTTCATCAGAAAAGGGTCTAGGCCCGAAACGTCAGCCTCTCTGCTCCTCTGATGCTGCTTGGCTTGCTGTGTTCATCCAGCTCTACACCTTGTTGTCTCGGATTCTCCAGCATCTGCAGTTCCTACTTTCTCAGGGAATTACTATGTTTTTTTTCTTTGACAAAAGAGATGCAAATAGAATGTGCACATTTTTTTCCCATAACAGTGGATATCCCTAAGGTGCTGGACTTTACAGGCGCTACCCTAGTTGTGGAGATATACCACAGCCAAAAAGGATACAGCTCAGTGATTGCCCAGTTGATGTGTGACTAAACACAACATATGGTACAGATTAACAGTATCCTCACAGCAGTTATGATGTGTCTATTCTGTGCCAATCTAAATTCCCTCCATACATAAAAGAAGAAAGCAACAAATAGAAATACATTTAATGGGAGCATTCAAAATCATGAAGAAATGTTCCATTGATGAAAACATTCATAGAAAACATTCTAAACTAATAAGCAAAAGGAGTAAAAATGAAGAGGAAACAATTTTTCACAAATTGATTGGTTTGGATCTGGAATGTAGTGCCAAGAGTGTGGTGGAGATATTTTCAATTGAGGCATTAAATGTTAAATGCGACAATTATTTTGAAAGGAACAATATGTCGGGATAAGGGGATAAGGGGAGAAGGCTGTTGAATGGCACCAAGTGAGCTGCTCATTTGGAGACCAGACACAGACACAATGAGCTGCATGGCTTCCCTCTGCTCTACAATAAATCAGTGATTTGTGCAGTGGGTATCTGCTGAGTAACAAGGGCCAGCTGTGTAAATGTGAACTTGTCCATTTTGGCAAGAACAACAGAAAAGAAGTATACCATTTAAATGTACAGAGATTACAAGACTCAATGAGAGATAGGGAGAAAGAAAGTCAGTTTGCAGGTACAGAAAGTGGAAGTGCAGTATTATTTATTGTATGGGGATGGAATATCAATGTAGGAAAGTTTTGATGCAGCTATACAAGACATTTTTGAGACCACATCTGGAATATGTGCACAATTCTGCTCTTCCCATTTGTAAGAAGATATAATTGCTTTAGAGGCATTTCAATGAAGGTTTATTCTTTTCATTCCTTGGATGAAGGGCTCATCCTGTGCAGTAATGTGAAACAGGGAGGCTTATGTTTATTGGAGCACAGCGGGCCAGGCAGCATCAGAGGAGCAGGAAAGTTGATGTTTCTGGTTGGGACGCTTCTTCCCCATTTCTGAAGAAGGGTCCCGATCCAAAACGTCAACTTTCCTGCTCCTCTGATGCTGCCTGGCCTGCTGTGCTCCTCCAGCTCCACACTGTGTTATCTCCAACTCCAGCATCAGCAGTTCTTACTATCTCTGGCCTATGTTTAGTGATGTGGGAGTTGGTTAGCTCAGTTGGCTGGACGGCTGGTTTGTGATTTTTTTCACTGCACCTAGGTACATGTGACAATAATAAATCAAACCGAATCAAATCCAAATAAAAGTAAATTAATCACCTTTGTCTGTTCTGATGTGCCTATCAATGGCAGAAATGTGAATATGATCAACCCTAGAAAGGTTACCAGGCTGTGCTCAATAGAGGCTTTGTCACTTCCCCAATGATGTCTCAGCAATTTTTGTAACCCGTTGGAATTTTAAACTGAACTGATGTGAGATTTGTGCACTTGTATCCACAGCTATGATGGCAGCACAGTGAGACTGCATGACCTCAGTTGAGTTTCCATTGCAAGATCCAAACCATAAGGTGGCTTCTGCTCGTACTGAGGTAGAAACTGAGACATTGACCATCAGATGCTGCATCACGATTTGCAAGCATTCTCATGGTATTGCACACCACCTCCATTTAAGAAATGTTTGTGTTCCAAGACCAGCATAAGTCTCTGTGCCATCTTGGTGCTAGAGTTCCCTATGTCGTGTGCCAATGACAATAGGCTTTCTGGTTGGCCTACTAATTTACAAAACATTTCCTTCTGCATGCCCATATGTCTCCTGTGCCATGGAAGTCTTTATCTACATCCTCTGCAGCAGAACCCATATGACATTTCATTGGTTAGGGAGCTGAAACCATTCTATCTCCTGTCCTGGCTGCTGACCTCTTGTGCATGGTACATCACTGTATGCAGATCCCCATTCTATGTTATGCTCTAAAGAATGCATAACCGAGGGGATGCATGGCCTAGTGATATTATCGCTAGACTATTAACCCTGAAACTCAGCTCATGTTCTGGGGACACAGGTTCAAATCCCTCCATGGTGGAATTAAATTCTAAAAAATAATCTGAAGTTAAGAATCTAATGATGACCGTGAAACCATTGTCAATTGTCGGGAAAGGTTCACTAGTGTCCTTTAGGGAAGGAAATCTGCCATCCTTGCCTGGTCTTGCCTACATGTGACTCCAGACCCACAGCAATATGGTTGACTCTTGTCTGTCCTCTAGGTAATTAGGGTGGGCACTAAATGCTGGTCTAGCCAGCAAACGAATTTTTTAAAAACACAGTTTCTGAGCTGCTGGCTGTCAGTGAGATTGAATGATGGTATTTCATTGTCAATTTCACGCTCAACTAGAATTGAACTCTCTTGTGCCAATGCTTGACCGTGTGGCAGTTCTAAAAGGAGAAAAGCACAAGGGCTAAGATTGTGAGGGAGATGGGAGGGAATAGCAAGGCGTGAACGTTGACACAATCTGCAGCTTGAAAATCGAAGAGGTTGAAGATGAAGGTGAAATCCATTGGGAGATGGATTAGACAGAAACATGCTGGCATATTCCATGCTTTAAACCCTGTCACTGACCATGGACTCAAACATGGCCACTCTGTCACTCATTCTTCCACTGACTGATGACCTGCGACCATCCCTGCCTCCCACCAGTTAAATATTTTCAGCTAATGGTTACATGCTACCTCATTTTGTAAGGAACAGGAAAGTGTGTCCGAGGGTGTGGTGCAACCTGGCTGATGTTTGGCTGATGTGCCTGCCATAGTTGGCAGTATCTGCAAACTGAGATATGTAGCTGTGAGTCTCGCTGCAGGGCTCAGTGTGT
Organism: Rhincodon typus; assembly: GCF_021869965.1. Lineage (NCBI taxonomy): Eukaryota > Metazoa > Chordata > Chondrichthyes > Orectolobiformes > Rhincodontidae > Rhincodon > Rhincodon typus. The sequence goes on along the minus strand of NC_063351.1, from coordinate 17,614,795 downwards.
GAGGATGTAGACTGTGGTATGAATCATGCTTGATGTAGAATTCTGACAGATGAGGGAAACAGGTTGGTGAATGGGGTGGCGAATGGGATGGCTAGATGTTAGTAGTTCACCAGTAAGGGTTTAGCCTTTGAAGACACATTCATTCCAGCTGAGTGTGTGTTTTTTGAGACTATTAAACTGCTTCCTGCAACTGGATTCTGAAGGGTTGATTGCCTGCATTAACTCCCACCATCTTTTTAGTATCTGCCGAGAGTGTTCACTGCCCACCTGAACCCTCTTTTCCCTCTTGCATTCAAGCCTCCACCGTAAGGTCTGACAACCATGGCTCTCTACCCTGACTCCCCTTTAAAAGTGATGCTAACCTGGTTGAAATCTGGGGACATCGCTTGAGCTGTGCAACTCAAAATTTTTTCTTAAAAATCGACTTACTGAGATATGTTATGATAGACCTCTGGGCCAGGTCAGGGGGACCTCTGTACCAGAAGACCCAAACTATCATTATTTTATTCAAACGAATGGAGAATGTAATGACACACCTCTGGGCCAGAGGAGATTTGAATCGAAACCTTCTGCGCCACAGTTAGACACACTAGCACTGGGCAGACTGTACTGTGATGGAAATTATGGGGGCGGGGGATGTGGCTGCTGCCTGGGGTGCGATCCAATTCCCAGCCCAGCGAACTCTTCCTGGGCGGCTGAGAAGGTGAGTGGGAATATCCGACCTGGCGATGCCTCCCCGGGTCCAATAGCGCGAGACTATCTGCGTTGGCCCCGGCGGCTCTTCAAACGTCAATCGTGGAGATTGTGCGGGCTCGGTTGCTGCTTGGAAGCAGGGCTGCGGGAAGGGAGAGGGGAGGAGCTGGGCGGCTGGAGAGAGAGGCGCAGGCGAAAGGGGGCTCCGCAGTGTTGGCGGGGACAGAGCTGCTGCTGGAGCCGGCAGGAAACGGAGCCGAGGAGGTTCCATCATGCGGCTTGTGCTGCTATTTGGAGATGTTGCCATGGCAGCAAGCGTTTAGCAAACTGACCGAGAGAGAGAGAGAAAATAAATCTTTCAACTCCTACAATCTGGGGTGGACCGTGGAAAAAGAGAGAGGAAGTAGGGAGTTGGGGTGGGTGGAGGGGGGGATTAAATCAATGACCGAAAAATCTTTCCCATGACTGTGTGAAGAGCGAGTTCCGCAGCGGGTGGAAAAAAAAACTGCACGAACATGACATGAATTAATGTCTTTTTTAATCGTTTTTTTTTGTTTGAAAAAGTGTCTGTGCTGAACATTCCCTCTGAAAGGGCACTGAGACTTTTGCGTTTTTGCCTGTTTTCAATAAAAACAGGTTGTCAGCGATAAGGGAGGCAGATCTCGGCTCAGTTTTGTTTTCCTTGCCTACTCTATTCATTCTGCTCTCCATCAATTCTTTACCCGTCAGATCCCAATTACAAAGAGGCGATGGCTCTCTACTATGATGAAGATGACGATAGGGAGTATTATGAATTTGAACCGCTTCCTACGCTTTTGGAAGATGAGGTAGGTCTGCATCGATGTTCCTGCGGTATTTCAGATTTTTTTTTAAAGGAGTTCCAGCAGGTTTGGGCCATTGACTAAGTTGCCGGAGCGATGCCTTTATGTAAACACGCTTTTGTCGTTTAGTCCCGGTTCGAATGATTGCAAATGATCAATCTGCTCGTTGACTGAAAATTGACAAGGTTGTAGGCCAGGCACTGAATTTGCGCGACTCTCTTCTTCCAGCCACTTGTAACCCGCAATGCAACTTTAATTGATTAGACAAAGTTGCAGGAGCGGTTAATGGAGAAATGCTATCTGGAGGAAAAAAAATAACCTCAATGCTCCAGCTGCCTTGTTTGTCAGGAATCTTCCAGCTTTGAAAAATGTATGAACTGTCAACTCGTAAGCAGTCTTCAGTCGCAATTAACAGTGCGGCACCAGGAATCAAGCCGAACAGTTAGCTTGAATATTACCTGTTTTATAATGTATCTGGATGCTTTATGCAATAATCATCGATTTTTTTTTGAGATAATCGACAAAGTTGCAATTCATGTTGTGCGTCTCAGGTTCAAATGAGCACTGCAGAATAATGATGCTTCTCATTTTGAAATAGGTCATTGCGAAATAATTATTAAATATGCATTGCAAGTGTTAAAGACTGGAGGGATGTGGTACAGTTTCTGTAATAGTTTGGACGGAACTTTTAATTTTCCAGTTTTAACATTTTCACAGCAAATGGGGAAGAGAAATGATGGAGGAGGATGGTATTAATAATAGATTTATCGCTAAGCTAACATAGAAGAATGTTGTAGGCAATTAGATTATGATTAAATCCATATGGATACAGTTAAGAAGCCGGAAGGGGAATAATACAGTTCAAAGTGTATGTTACTACCCACAAAACAGTAGAGATAAAGTCAATGGGGAGATCTTCAAACAGTTCATTAAGAGTTACAAGAACCATAGGGTAATAAAATTGGATGATCTGTCAGAAAATAGACTAGCATTAAACTAACGTAATTCTTCAAAGTGAAGAATATTTAGAATCACCCCGAGCTACATTCTAGATCACGATTTTTCTTTGTCTAAAAAGAAACTAACAGTTGCATGATTTAGATCTGGAAAATTAGACATGTAAAAACATTGGCAAATTAGGGGTATTAGATAGTAAAAAGGCAAAATTCAGTGTATTAAGAAATAAAATCATGCAAACTAATTTTGATGGTTTGGTTAGCAAATTGTTGGAGTAACATTGGGGAATCTTTAAATATGACGTTGTGCAAATACATAATAAAGGCAATTAGAAAAGTGATGGAGATGATGCATCAAATGAAAAATGTTCCAGAGATAAATAGCACAACTAAATAAAACCAAAAAGAAAACATGTGATCAAGAGAGATAACAAGGTGTAGAGCTGGATGAACACAGCAGGCCAAGCAGCA
>NC_063351.1:17563879-17611454 GCF_021869965.1 Rhincodon typus | reverse complement strand
TGCTGCTTGGCCTGCTGTGTTCATCCAGCTCTACACCTTGTTATCTCAGATTCTCCAGCATCTGCAGTTCCTGCTATCTCTGAAACATGTGATCAAGCTATGGTCAACAATGCCATTGAAAAACACCACGAATATGGAAAGTGTAAAAGGAAGATGAAAGGAAGATTAGATGGACTGAAAGGATGAGTACATTATACTACATGAATTTGCAAGCCATTAAATCAATGAAGTGGAGCACACAAACTGCTGGTGCAGGCTCAAAATGAAATGAATAAAATGGATTTTGTAGTTTTGTTCTCATCCATGTTATTTAATTTAAGATAACTCAAAGTGGTTACAAGATGTGAATCTAATATTGTGGTCAATAAAGCATTAACTTCTCAAAATTTGCTTTAATGTTTGATATTGTCCAAATATATTGGAGCTGTATTTTTGGACTGGAGTGTTGGATGTTATGGTACATACATTGGGTTGCAGCAATAAATGTGGCGATTAAGGGGGAGGTGGGGAGATTCGGTAGTGTAAATATGCAATTCCCTGCTCTATAAAGAAAAACATAATTTTTAAAGTCCCTTCCTATAACGTAGTTTGATGTTTTTTTTAAAAAATCCAATTTTATTGCTCTGTGATGATCTTCAAGGCCAGTACTGAGATGCCAAAGAAGGTACAAGTGAGGAAGAATAATTTTGATAGGAAATTTCAAGAACAGATGATTGTTTTCTGTGCTGTTGGCCAAATAGAGATTCAGTGACAACTTATAATTTAGTCTGTTCTGAGCTGGATTAATGAATGCCTGGAGTGTACATGGTACAAATGACATCTGATGTGTTGCCTCTGTTGAAAACAACCACAAATCCTGATAATTTGGTTATCTTTTGTGCGTGAAATCACTTTGAATTATATTCAAGTCTTAATTAAGCAATGTAGCTAGCTATGGCTTGATGGGTTAATTTGTGAAGTATACAACACATTACAAAGTAATATTGTACACAATATATTGATGTGTCAAAATATAAAAGACCTTTCAAATGATCCGAAAACCTAGATCACTGTTTGAAAACTCTGAAAGCATTATTTTAGTTTTCTGTGATGGCCAAAATCAGTTGATGCTGGATCAGCTGCCCATTGTATGCCATGCAGTTAAAATCAGACATTTCTAATGGGTCACTCCAGCTCATTCTTTGGGGTTAAAAGTTATCACTTCCTTATAACTCTGTTATTATTAATAACAGAGGGGAGGCAGTGGCCTAGTGGTATTATCGCTGGACTGTTAATCCAGAGATCCAGATAACGTTCTGGGGACCCGGGTTTGAATCCCACTGTGGCAGATGGTGGAATTTGAATTCAATAAATATCTAGAACTAATCATCTAATGATGACCATGAATCCATTGTTGATTGTCGTAAAAACCAATCTGGTTCACTAATGTCCTTTAGGGAAGGAAACTGCCATCCTTACCTGGTCTGGCCTACATGTGACTCCAGACCCACAACAATGTGGTTGACCCTTAACTGACATCTGGGCAATTAGGAATAGGCAATAAATGCTGCCTAGCCAGCAATGCCCTCATCCCAAGAATGAATAAAAGGATTCCATCTCTTCTTGTGGTTGATGAGCTGTGTTCATCCACAAGTAACCTGTCCACTGGTGTTATCAGTAAAATTTATGGCTTTGGCCAAGATCTCCCGAAATCGGTTTTGTGATTTGTTATCTAAGTCTAACTAATATACGACAGATTAAAAAGGAGGGAACCAAATGTTGATCTTTTATATTGGGCATTCAACTGGAAGAATCATTTTGTAGACATTATTAACTCTCTGGATTTTGAAGGAATGAAAGTTTTCACTTGACTTACTAGTATCTATTTCTCTACATGACTACATACTGGAAGTCAGAAGTAGCATGTAGTTTTGCTGTATATTCAGTTACTTATCTGCATTTTGGTAGAACCACTGAGTCTCCCGAAAATTCTATCTATCAGCACTTGATTGGATGTGGATTCTGTGCCTTATCAAAAATTTTCCTGTGTTTGGTAGGAAGGCCCAGGAGCCAAAAAAAAGACTTAATCACAGTTCTGGGCAAAGCAGATGAATTAGTGATGAACACTTTAATTACACTGTATGCATTAGTTACCGTTCAGTCAATGCTTGCTTAGAAAATCTGAATTATGACATGCAAAACATTCACTTAACAATGCATACACGACTTAAGCGATCCATCCATGAGGAAGATTCTTCTCTTCATTCTCATGGGCTGCCATCTTCCCCAATTTGCACCTGTAATTTCATTACAGCTACTAGGAATAGTGCTAATGCCAGTGCACATGATACAAAGTACATGAAAATGGAAAACCAATGCAAATAAGAGAGAGAGAGGAAGAAAGAGAGAGGGGAGAAGAGAGGGAGTGAGAGAGAAAGGGGGTGAGAGATGCGGGAAAGAGAGATTTTGAGAGAAAGAGAGGGAGGAAAGACAGAGGGAGAGAGAGGAATAGAGAAGGAAGAGGAGGAGAGAGGGAGAAAGAGAGAAATAGCGAGTGAGAGAGAAGGAGATGCGGATGTGTTTCTGCATCCTCCGACATAACCCACATTCATGACCAGATGTATTTCGTGACTATTGGTGTCAACTTTTCACTTGTTGCTGGTTGACATTTTGATGGCAATTCTTTTATTTCATTGTTAACAGAAAATTACATTTGATACCTTATAAATATAGTCATTTGACCATGATTCATTCATTGCTATAAGCTTTAGTCCTTTGCTTTGGAGCATTGAAACGTTTAGTCTGATTCTGTTCTGTGCTGCTGCTTCCCATCACTGTTTAACATAGCTTTGGGAAGCTGAGTTGCTGAAGTGCAGTGAAGGTCGCTGTGACTATATAACCATGACTGTGAAACTAATCCTGTCATTATGCTGCAGTACCAAACACTTACGACTGTCTTACAGCAGCATATACAAAGTAATGACAGAAGTGCCATGAATGCCCGAATTTTCATCTTCCCTGTCATTAAATGAGAGATAAACAGTGGACACTTAGAAAAATAAATGAATTAACTCTGATTCAGTTTGTAATGAATCAATATTTCATTTTTGTTATTATGAATTAGCATCCGGTGTTTGCTAGGACAATTCCTTTTCATAATTTATCCAGTTGCAGGATGCTAGCTAGGCCAAAATTTACTGCCCAATCCTAATAGCCTTTGAGCAGATAGTTGCAAGCTATCTTCTTGAACTGCTGAAGTCCATGTGGTGTAGGCACTCCTACAGGATTGCACAGTGTTAGGAAGGAAGTTCCAGGGTATTGATCTAGTGAATGAACAGCAAAATAATCCCAAGTGAGGATGGTGTGTAGTTTCCAGGGGAACTTACGCATGGTGGTGTTCTGTGCATTTGCATCCTCATACTTCCAGGTGTTAGAAATTACAGGTTTACAAGATGCTGTTGAATGAAGCTTGGTGAGTTACTGTAGTGAATCTTTACATGGTATGCATTGCTATTACTGTCTGACTGTGGTGGAGGGTGTGAATGTTGAAGGTGTTAGGTGTTATGCCAATTGAGAGAACTCCTTTGGTTCAGAGATCGTAAGTACTGCCGATGCTGGAGTCAAAGATAACACAGTGAGGAGCTGGAGGAGCACAGCAGGCCAGGCAGCATCAGAGGAACAAGAAAGTTGATGTTTCGGATTGGGACCCATTTTCTGAAGAAGGGTCCTCACCTGAAACGTCAACTTTCCTGCTCCTCTAATGCTGCCTGGCCTGCTGTGTTCCTCCAGCTCCACTCTGTGTTATCTCCTTTGATTCAGATCTGGTTGAGCTTCTTCAATTCTTTTGCACTAGTTCTCACCCAGGAACGTGGAGAGTATTACGTTGCACTCTTGTCTTGTGCACTGTAGACGATGAACAGGCTTTGGGAAAATAGGAGGTGAGCTATGTGCCTCAGAATTCCTAAACTTTGACCTGCTGTTTAAGTTAAAGTATTCATTTCGCTGACCCAATCCAGTGCATGGTCTGTGATAACCCGAGCAGTTATAGTGAGAGATTGAGTGATGTTAATGTCATTGAAAGTCTATGAGAGATGTTTGTATTCTCTCTTATTAGACACAGTCATTACTAGACACTTATGTGACATGAATGATACTTACCATTTATTTACTCAAACCTGGACCCTGTTGCATGTAGACATAATCTAGACGGTCTGTATGGCACCATACTTTAGATATCACCCTAACATTTTGATCAAGGTGCCAGGTTACAAGATAAAAAAACGAAGGGGCGCTAGATGCATATCAAACTTAAAAGGCTTCAGTTACCAAAGTAAAATACTTTTTTTTTCACTGTAGGAGACAGAAGGCTAGGAGGTGATCAGACAGAAATAGAGTCACAGAGTCCGAGAGCTGTAAAGCGTGGAAGCATCTTTGGTCGAAATTGTCCATGCTGACCAGAAACCCTAAATGAATCTAGTCCAATTTGCCAGCATCTGGCCCATATCCCTCTGAACCCTTCCTATTCATGTTTCCATCCAGAGGCCTTTTAAATGTTGTATTGTACCAGCCTCCACCATGTCCTCTGGCAACTCATTCCATGTATGCATCACCCTCTGCATGAAAATAGTTACCCCTTAGAACCCTTTTAAATCTTTCTCCTCTCACTTTAAACTGATGCCCTCTAGTTGTGGATTCAGCTTCCCTGGGGAAAAGACCTTTGCTATTCACCCTATCTATGCCCCTCATGATTTTATAAACTTCTGTAACATCACTCCACCACCTCCGATGCTCCAGAGAAAATAGCCGCACCCTATTCAGCCTCTCCCAATAGCTCAAACCCTCCAATCCTGGCAACATTCTTGTAAATCTTTTCTGAACCTTTTCAAGTTTCATAAAATTCTTCCTATAGCAGGGAGACAGTATTCCAATATTGGCCTAACCACTGTCCCATACCGCCTCAACATAACCTCCCAAATCCTATAATTAATGCACTGACCATAAAGACAAGTGTATCAAATGCCTTCTTCACTGTCCTGTCTGCCTGCGACTCCACTTTTAAGGAACTGTGAATCTGCACTCCAAGGTCTCTTTGTTCAGCAACACACCCCAGGACCTTACCAGTGTATAAGTCCTGCCCTGATTTGCCTTTCCAAAATGCAACACTTCACATTTACAAATTTTTAAAATGTGAAGGGATGGATCTAATTGGACAGATTATTTGAATTATGCAATTTAAGTAGACAGGGGAGATGCATATCGCTTATGGAGTATAGAAGCAGGTTAGATGTAAGTAGCTGTTTTTGTGGAGGGGCAGTCAACCTTGTGTGGCACTATTACTAGCTCTGCTATGAACTGAAATCCCTGGGATAAAGCTCATCTGGTCCAGGAAATTTAGCCACCCTCAACCAAGATAATTTTCAAATACTACCTTTGTACTAATAGTAACTGTTCTAACCCATCAATTATGTAGGCCCTTTGGTCACCTAGTATTTCTGGAAGAGTTTCTGTATTGTCTTCCATGAAGCCAGACATAAAACAACTATTTAGTTTCTCTGTCAATTCTGTTTCCTCCACTGTAAAGTCTCCTGTACTCGGACACATGGGTCATTTCTAATAATTTCCATTTTTCATGTCATTAGACGCTTTTATAGTCACCTTCTATTCCTTGTGACCCTTTCCCTTATCAGTGTCTTGGCCCTACTTTGCTTGGTAATATATTGCTCCCAGTCCTCAGGTTTACAAGTTTATCTGACATTCTTATGAGCCACTTCTTTTGACCTAATGCAATCTTTAACATCTTTCATTAACCATGGCTAACTCATTTTTCTTTTTGGCTGTCAGTGTCTTAGAAGAATGTACATTGGGATCATGATGTGTGATAGCTCCGTGACAAATTATGGCAGCTTGATGGGTCAGCTTGTGTTTACTCCACTATTTCTGTTCATTTGTATTTCATCTCCCTTCCCACTTCCCCTCATACCTACCCTCCCTTGTTTTTTTTGGCAATGTATTCAGTTGTGCAGCTTGAACAAAATTCAGATTTGGGCTGATAGGTGGCAAGCAACATTTTCATTTTCAGGAAATTACCTTTACCAGCATTCAATCCCTCCACCATTGTGATACCTCAATGACACTGATTTCAGATACATGGCAGCAACTCACCAAGGCTCCTTCAACAGCATCTTCTAAACCTGCGATCTCTGCTGCCTGGAATTATGCCGATGCAAGTTTCTGTGCACAGCGATTTGGCATCGGCATGCTGATTTCAACATTGACGGCACAGTGGCTCAGTGGTTAGCACTGCTGCCTCACAGCACCAGGGACCTGGGTTCGATTCCATTCTCGAGCGACTGTCTGTGTGGAGTTTGCTATTTCACCCCGTGCCTGCGTGGGTTTGCTCCGGTTTCCTCCCACAGTCCAAAGATGTGCAGGCTAGGTGGATTGGCCATGCTAAATTGCCCCTAATGTTCAGAGATATGTAGATTAGGTGGGTTATAGGGGGATGGGTCTGGGTGGGATGCTGTGAGAGTCGGTGTGGACTTGTTGGGCCGAAGGGCCTGTTTCCACACGGCATCAGTTCAAGAAGACAGCTCACCATCACCTTCTCAAGGGTGATCAGGGATGGGCAGCACATACTGACCAAGCCAGTATCCTTTAAAAAAAACAAAACCCAGTGCCAAGGTACTGCAGTGTCTGTACTAAAGAGTCTGTTGTCATCAGACCTTTAATAAAATTATTACCATTAGTTAATTGCCAAGAAACAATAGCATAGATGCTAAATTTTGCTGTATCATTAGCTTTTTTATAAAGTAGCATTTTTACAGAAACATATTGGCACTAACTCATTTCACTTTTTTCCCCAAACCTTTTATTAAAATCTGGAGTAATGTCACAGCAGCAGATTTTTTGTTTTGATCAGCAAGTTAAATAGATTTACTTCCATATTTAGCTGTGATAAGGGCTGTTTCCATGTAATTTATTAATCGCGGATATTTTTACTGACTGAATTTGAAAAACATGTACAAATCCTGAATAGAAACTGCTACAAAATTACTGAAGCAATGGACAGTTCAGAGTTGTATAGAATGTGACAGAGGCAAATCATCATAGGAATTTGGAAAATTGGGCCAAGAATGCATCCATTCAGCCCTTCAAGCATGCTTTGCCATTCAGTACGATCATGGATAATCATCCAACTCAGTATCGTGTTCCTGCTTTCTCCCCATAACCTTGTTGCTAATAGATTCTAAAAACAAATTGCCCACTGTTGTATTTTCAGATGAACACAATACAAGTGTAATATGTGAACTGCCACCACGGTGTGGGCATTTGCCCCCAACAGCAAGGTATTTGTACTTGATGTGGTAGTGCTTATATTAACTCCCTTAACATAAAAACTAGATGTAGGTAACATGGTAGTGAAAATTCAACAATGTTGATTATAGCTCCTGATACATACAAATACCACAACCAAAGGCACTACAGTGTCTGGACTAATATTAAGATATTTGGTTCTAAATAGGAGCATGTTTTTGTCAATATGTCATGCTTCAAGTGGCCCCAGTCTAAGATGGAATCCAAGATCTTTCTGCCCTCAGATTACATGCTGTGATGCCGTGATACCATCACAATCATGTCTGTTAAAGATATAATGATTACTATCTGTGAGACATAGCACCAAAGACAATAAATTATCCCAAACAGATATATATGGTTGTACACAGGCATGTTTTGTTAATCAATTATAATATAAACAATTATAAAATAAGCTTAACCATTCACACTTTAATGTAACAGTTTGGGGGTTTGTCAACATGTCCTGATTTGGTAGTTGTATTCCCATCTGAAAAGGAATGTATTCTTCGTGGTTTTCTTTCTTGACAGCCTGGTTATCCTCTTGCTGATTGCTATCACTCATCATCCCTGTCCAATCAGCATCAATTTATTTCCTCACTCTCTCTGTGCCTGATTGGCATTTCATACGTTGGTCTGAGCTGGCTCAGTTCCTTCACACTTTAGCACTATGATCAATGATGAATTCAGACAATCTGGGCTGCTTACATATTCTGGAAAACTTTGATGGTATCCAAGTATTTACGTTTGGATTTCTCGTTCACTCTCTACCGAGTGCGCAGTTATGCTAGTTCTGCTTGCAGATCATGTATCTGTTTCACTCTCCTCTGGCTTTGAATGAGAATCTTTGAATCTAAGAATGGTTAGATAGTTGGTTGCAGAGCAAGATCATTTGCACTTTCCTTGTGAGCATAAGCTGTGCTGGCTGTGGTAGTCATCCCTTCTCTATTGATGTTGCACAAAAATGCAGCAATGCAATGCAGAAATCCTGTTTTGTTGCTTATCACTTGATCATTGATTTGATTGTGGTACTATATCCTCTGCTGGACAATTTAAGTGAAGATAGTGGGATAACAGTGTGATATAGTTGCTAAGTGGAGATTGACCCATATTTTCAAACAGTTTGTTGGTGGACTGCAGTCTGTTGGCAGTCACTATCCATTTAGGGACACTGAGTAAACTGAAAACAGTGGTTATTGTGTTAGTGATGGCTGCACTTTTATGTTGCTTAGTCATCAGTGAGAAATTTGGAGAAGTAATCTGTCACAAAGATGTAATCTTCCCTCTGCACTATGAATGGGTTTTTTGCTATTTTCATCCACAGGAGTGGTTGGAATATAATGTGGATATAGAGGCTCCCTCCACTGTTGGGGTTGGTATATTTTGCAAACCTCACAAGTTGCTGAATGTCTGTACTTATCCCTGGCCAGTACACATATTTGTATACAAACCTTCATGTGCATTAAAAACCCATGTGACCCTGCTGTTATATGATCATGATATCTTGACATAATTCCTTTGATATTAGGATTTGCCCTTGAAAATGACTTGCTGTGATGTACCAAGTTCATCTCTGTGTGGTCAAAATTAATAACAGTTCTCAGAACCTTCTTTGACACTGTCAGGCCAACTGAGGAGAATGGTCATTTGCAATTCTTGCAAATGCTGATTGTAACTGATCACATTGGCTGTGGTCAAAGTGCAACAGATCAATTTTGAGAATGTCTTCAACTTCACCTGATTTGATTTGATACACCTAGCCTGTGCAACCTCAGTGGTTGTGGTTTGAATTTCATGAACAATGATGACTGAGATCTGTGCATACTGGTAGTCCTGCCACTGCTGGACTGTTGTTATTTAACAGGCAGAAGATTTCAGGAAGTCAAGGTGAGCTTATATATTGGCATGGCTGTTTGATTCTGCCAAGGCATGGAATAGATGACTCAGTACAAACTGCAAGGCCATCTATCATGGGTGGTAATGCTGAAATACATGTCTTTCAGGATCCATATCGGCAATATGTTGGTAGTAGCTCCTGTGTTGATTTTAGCTTTTAAGAGTATGTTGACCTGCCCTTTCAGGACATGTGATGTTACAGGTTGTAAATGCTCCTGTTCAGCTTAAACTGTTACTGTGTCTAACAATGTGGAAAGCTTGGTCATCTTCCAAAATTTACTATTCTGTTGATTGACTGTGGACTTTATCGATGTGTTTGCTTTTCTAAATGTTCCTATTGTTATCCTTGCTGCCAAGGTTGTGATGCTGTCCAGTCTTATTGGTTGTCTGCATTTTGTTCTGGGATCTGGCTTGTCCTTTGAAACAGATTTCCTTCGCATACATGCTAATTGTCCTTTGAAGACATAACCCTTGCAGACATGTAGAAAAGCTTGACGGCTTTGGATAGGTACAATAAACCACATCTATGACACATCTTGTTGGTTTGGTGTGCTTTGCTAACCATAGCAGTCATGTTGTCCACAAACATGTAATGGTTGTTGGTCTGTCACTGTGACTTCACAATTGTGCCCATTTTCAAGTAAGTATCAATGGCACTGCCCTTTACTTTGTCCGGAATTTCCTTCTGAAGAACAATAATCAATGTAAAAATCATTACTAATTTGATGAGCTTCTCTGAAAACTCTTCCTCAGAGAATCCACTCATACTCTTTACTACATCGTCATCTTACAAACTAGTCAGTTGAATCTTTGGGTTTCTGTCTGTGTGACATGAGTTAGAATCTGTTAATCCTGAAATTAACTCTTACCCAGAGCTTGTCCGGGAGTCCTTATCAGATCTTTTCTGGATCTTTCTTATTTTCCACTAAATGACCAGACCAGATGTATTAATTCTTGCCAATGATAAGCAAGATCTTCAGGGATCTTCTTGGTTTCATTTATCAGTAAAGTAAATAATTTAATCAGTAAAATAAATAGGTGTTTATGGCTTAAATGGCTGTAGTTCAGAAAAGGTATCATTGGCTGCCTGATCGATAATGCAATGTTTGACTTCCATTTCTTGTTGAAGGTCTTCACTTTTAGAAGTAGAGTGTGGGGTTTGTTTGTCACTTTTTGCTTTCTTTTGCTTATTTTGCTTTTCTCTCCTTTTTATTTTTCGAATTTCTGTTTTCGTTTCACTTTATTTTTCACTGGTGCTGGTCTTTTACTGGACTTTGATCGCTTTTAGACTAGCCCTTTAAAAATACAGGCTTATAGCAGGAGTCTTCTGCTACTGTACAGGATTCACACCAAATAATGATTGAGGTTGTTATGGGGGCTTCCCTTTACTTCTCCACTGAATTTGAGAGACAAAATGATGGAACCAACTGATCTTTACACACAGGTAAGACCGATTTGTTTAGAAAACATTTCCTTAGTATTTTAAAATGATGTATTTCTTTCAGGGGACCTCTGTATCAATGCTGTAAGAAGCTTATGAATTTTTTACAGTTTTAAATCAGAAAGCAGGCTGTTGGTTGGTTTGTTTGGTTTTAAAAAAGAGAGATAGATCTTCCAGCTTAATAAGGCTGTATTTTGAGCAGAAAGAAGATCATTATGCCTTTTTGTTGTTCAATCTATGACTGTCAACTTGCAGAAATTGTTGCAGTTAATTTTTTGGAGTCTTTGAGGGCCTGCCTGGCATCTAGCTGATGTTTAAAACAGTTTCCACGGTTCTACCATTGAGAGCTGAAATTCTTTGATAAACAGCCACTGCTGAAATGCAACCATGATGTGGGTTTTTGTCTTCAGCAGGGCATTTGTACTTGATGCAGTAATGCTTATGTCACTTCCATAATATAACATCTAGCATTGGGGGACATGGTATTGAAAGATTCAACAGGCCATTATTACAGCTCCTAATTATATATAATTGTTGCAGTCACGAGCACTTCAGTGTCTGGGCTAAAGCTAAACTAATCACTAATCACTGCTATTGTACTATTGTAATCCAGCTCAAATAGCATCTGAGACTTTTATACCTCAGGTCATAGGCTGTAGTACAATGATGAAATCATAAGCATAACTCTTAAAGATGTACTGCATACTAACCATGAAACATCATACAAACAAGGTGTTACAGGACAAACCTATTTCTAGTTGTGTGAGTGTGTGATTGTGTTTTCTTTGATTTTGCCTTGATGTTGAAGCTTAACATCACATTTTATGCCCAGACTCCCTTCTGTCATGTAATTGTAACTGTGTTGTGTTTTGAATGTTGTCTCATGGTTGATGTGACTACCAGTCACCCATTGTTATGCATAATTGGCAATACAGAGCTTTGTGTATTGGCTGATGAAGCAACCAACAGATATTTAGTTAGTGACTTAAAGTTTGCAAGTTCTTTTTCAACAAGTAAAAAGTGAGAACTATCAGCAATTTGATTGGTCTAACTTTAGAAGCATGAATATGTACATTTGATGCTGTATATCAGAAATTTGGAAGTGAACTAGGAGGTGGTGCACCTGCTGACCTTGTTATTCAAGGTAGCAGAGATCATAGATGTAGGAGTGTTGTTGAAGAAGCCTTCAGACCTGCTAAATGTATCTCAACCCTGGAAAACGCTGCAATGCACTGGGCTTGGATTGGATTGGAGGTTGTCCTTACACACTATATAAACTTTTGTTAAAGGAACAGACACTAAACATGCACCTCCAAATGTAACAACCACAGTTTCAGTCTGCTTCCATATGTAGGGGCCCCACATGTATTTTTCCAATCAACTTGTTGAGTAATGGTGTTACACACCTCCGGAGCAAGTGAAACTTAGAGCCATAGAGTCATAGAGATATACAGCACAGAAACAGATTCTTCGGTCCAACTCTTCCATGCTGACCAGATATCCGAAATAAATCTAGTCCCATTTGCCAGCGTTTGACCCATATCGATCTAAACCCTTTCTAATCATATACCCATCCAGGTGCCTTTTAAAGGTTGTAATTGTACCAGCCTCCAGCACTTCCTCTGGCAGCTCATTCCATACACACACCACCCTCTGCATGAAACCTATGACACTTTAAAAAGCCACTTAGCTGCTCCCCTGCTGTGAGCCCCCATGCAGGTTTTTCCAAGGTCAGCTGTGAATTTCACTGTTTTTATTTTACTTAGAATGAACTCCAATGTCCAGAGATACTTGAAATCAGTCAGCAAAGGCAGCAGTTGTGCAGGTTACTGCTGGGTCAGACAGCAGTGTAAGTTTCTTTCTCCGTTTGAATCACTGCCCATGTGTTCACTGCCTTTGTCTGTCTTCCACTTTTAAAGCACCACTGATTTGACTATTTTTTCCCTAAGTCCAAAACAATGTAACAGCTTATAAAACAATAATTACTGCTCCTAGAATTCGAGGAAATCAACTGCAACACTGAAAATGCCTCAAAAAAGGAGCTGCTCCTACAGCCACAAATTTTTCCCAGAATTCTGTCACTGACCCCATGTCTCCTAGCCCAGAGGTAGGGACACGAGCAGTGCACCACCCTTACCAGGACACACATGAATCCCCTGTTAATACCTACTATCTGAACACAGCTGAACACTCAATAAGTTTACAGTTAACACACTGAGATCTGCTGTCAGATCCTGGCAGTACTTAAGTTGTGTGTTGATTAGCAGGTTGGTGAGGAGTACATGTCACTTAGTAGCACTGTTGATGACAGCTTCAATCACATTGATGTTTGAGAGAAGGGGCATTTGGTGGTAATTGGACTCAGTAGATTTGTCCTGCTTTTTCTCAAAAGGAAAAATCAGGACAATTTTCTGCTTTGACTGAATGCCAGATAGTGATATTGTAGATGTACTGAAACATCTTGGTTAGAGCTAGTTCTGGAGTATAAATCTTCAGCACAGCGACAAGGTATTGAATGAGACCCATAACTTTTGGTGTATTGGCCATTATGGAATCTGCAATTGATGAACTGAATTGGATGAAGACTAGCACCTATGGCTATGGTACACTCATGAAGAATCCCTGAAGTATCATTCTCTTGATAGTTCTGACTGAAGATAATTTTGAATGCTGTAATTGAAGATGAGGCATTTATTAAATTCCTTATCCTGGTTAGTTGTGTTTCCTTGTTCATCACCATCACACTGGGTGTGAGAAGATTGCAAAGCTTCAATTTGATCCACTGATTGAGGAATTGCTTCTCTTTGCTTCATTATTTCCAGGTATGCCTGGTGCTGCTCCTGACATGTTATTCTACACTCCTGTCAAGCTGTAATATGTTACAAATGAACATACAACATAGGAGCAGAAATAGACCATTTACTATTGAGCCTTATCCACCATTCAATAACATCATGGATAATTTGTTTGTGTTTTGAATTCCACATTCCCATCCATATCCATTCACTTGCCCAACAAGAATCTATCTAAATCTGTCTTAAAAATATTCAACAGGCTGGCCTTTTGAGGAAGAGTTAAAAAATAACTCCTCATTTTGTCCTAAAAGGGCGACCCCTAATTTTAAGACAGTGCCCAGTTCTGGACTGACCCACAAGAAAAAAAACCTCTTTATCATGTCCACCTTGTTAAGACGATTCAGGATCTTAGACCATGTAATCAATTCATCCCCACTCTTCTAAATTTCAGAGGAAACAAGCCCAGGCTGTCCAACCCATCTCCATAAGAAAACTCAGTCGTTCCAGGTATCAACCTAGTAACTGTCCTCTGAACGTCCTGAAATGCATTCACATCCTTTCTTAAATAAGAAGACCAAAGCTGTACGTGTATTTGAGACGTGGTCTCATCAATGCCTTGTATGAATGAAGCATAACATCCTTACTTCTAAGCTTAGCTTCTCTCATAATAAAGGATATGATTCCATTAACATTCTTGATTACATGGTGTGCCTGCGTACTACTGTTTTGATCAAGCACTAGTTCTATCTAAGCTACGACGGTACACCCTACACCATGAGCTTTTATTTTCTGCAAACCCTTTGATGAGTGTGCTGATTCTGATAGGAGGAGTGGACTGATAATCAGGCTGTACTACTGCACTAGCTGTACAAAACAGTAAGTGTTTTATTTAATCATTAAAATTGATCTAGTTTTCTTTCTTTTGTACTACTAACTGGATTTAAGAAAAATGTCCACCAGATTTCTTTAATGATTTCACAAATAACTTATTTATCATAAGCAAGACTTACTCTTTAAACAACTGTCACAGATGGTTAATCACCATTTTTATATTCAGAATTGAACATTAACTCCTTAATTTCAAATACACATTGACAGACAGACAAGACAATACAGTTCTGTGTTTGGAAATAAATGGGTAAAAATGGAACAATACCCTGTGGATCAAGTTTTGCAAATTCAGAATGGGTTAATGTTTCAAAATTCATTTGATTCCCAGTCAATGAGAGAGGTTTTGTTTGTTTTTTAATTTGGTGTAAAAATGTGAAAATATATTACTTTTTTGTTCTATCTCACAAATTCTTGCTGCTGAAACAATTTAATTTTGGATCCACACTCTGCGAGTATAAAAATACACATCACTCACTTACAGCACATACTAATCAAGACAGTAAAGAAAGCACACATATTTTGTCTACGACACTCTGGGTTGGTCCCCTGGTAGTGGCGGAGTGAGGTGAGGTTATGTAGGGCCTTAAAGTTATAGATCATGATTAGACACAATTCTGTTGCTGTTGACCATTCGTGCGTTATAGATATTCAGTTTGAGGTGTTAGATCTGCTCTGAGTCTGTCCATTTAGCATGGTAGTAGGGACACATAACATAATGGAAAGAATCCTTACTGTGAAGACAAGACTTTTCCTCAAAATGGAGTATGGAGTGATCACTCCTACCAACAGTCTCATAAATGGAGCATCTGGAATAAGTGGATTGAAGAGGATGAGGCCAAGTAAAGCTTTCTGTTGCCAGCTTGCAGAGTCATCTGGCATTTACCTCCTTTTCAGCTTGGATAAATGTTCCACTACTTTTCTAACACTGATGCTAAGCTACACAATCTATAGTTTCAAGGACTTGTCGTACCTATTTTAGCATAGGTATGGTATTATTAGTGTGCCAGCCCTTTAGTAGCATTCCCTTGTCGAATTATTTTTTACATGTGGCATCATATCACTGCTCTCTCTTCCCCTGCTTCCTTTAATGTTGTGATGTGGAGATACCAGTGTTGGACTGGGGTGGACAAGGTCAAAAGTCACACAACTCCTGGTTAAAGTCCAACAGGTTTATTTGAAATCACAAGCTTTTGAAGCGCTGCCCCTTTGGTCAGGTGAAGGGCTATAATCTGGTGTTGTGTGACTTTTGATCTTTTAATGTCAAGATGGATTGTCAACATATCAGGGGCCTTTTTTTTATTCATTCACGGGATGAGAGTGTCACTGGCTAGGCAGCATTTATTGCCCATCCCTAATTGCTCACAGGGCAGTTAAGAGCCAACCACATTGCTGTGGATCTGGAGTTACATGTAGGCCAGACCAGGTAAGGATGGCAGTTTCCTTCGCTAAAGGACATTAGTGAACAAGGTGGGTTTTTCCAACATTTTTCAGCAGTCATCATTACATTCTTAATTTCAGATATTTATTGAATTCAAATTCCACCATCTACCGTGGCGGGATTCAAACCCAGGTCCCCAGAACGTGATCTGTGTTGCTGGATTAACAGTCCAGCGATAATACCACTAGGCCATCGCCTCCCCTATCTTCTTTAAGTTTGATTTGGAAATTAAATCCAAATTAAATAACAATAATTGGTGTTAATCCTGAAAATCAGAATGAACCGTGGATTCAAGGCCTTTGTGCAAGGACCTTGTGTAATACAGCATCCGAGAACTGCAAGAACCTGGTTTTTAACACTTTGTTGCATGCAGCAATCACAGCAGTGCCTTATATCACATAGGCTATTCCTGTTCACTGTTAGCATAAAAAAGTGCTTCAGATATTACCACATCATGCATATTCAAATGCTAATTACTACTTTGATGTGTACTATGAACATCTAATGAATAATTTCTGATGGACTGTATTGAGATAATTGAAGTTGTAATATCAGCTTAGTGTCTTTTTAATTTTATAAAGGGTGGCACAGTGGCTCAATGGTTAGCACTGCTGTCTGAAAGCGCCAGGGACACGGGTTCAATTCCAGCCTTGAGTGACTGTCTGTTCTCCCCGTGTCTGCATGGATTTTCCCACCGTCCAAAGATGTGCAGGTTACCTGGATTGGCTATGCTAAATTGCCCCATAGTGTCAAGGGTTTGCAGGTTTAGTGGATTAGCCATAGGAGATGTGGGATTGTAGGGTTAGGGTGGGGACTGTGTTTGGCTGGGATGGTCTTCGTAGGGTTGGTGCATACTCGATCTGTTGAATGGCTTCTTTCCACACTGTAGGGATTCTATGATTCTAATGCTGGGTGCTCTTATATCTTGCACTGCTCTCAAATGTAAAGTTGGATGAATTTCAGGTGGAAATGGGTGTTAAACAACAGTAATAAACAGCAAATTGCATCCTTATGAGTTCTGTGTTCAGAAAAAAAAATACAATGATTCAGTTGGAGGGAGGACAAAAGTTTGAATAAGTGGAATAATTAGGAGATATGGTGAGTGTGGTCAAAGAAAAAAATAGCAAGGATGCTATCAAAACCTAAGAAGAAGGTTGTAAAGGTGATGTTTAAGGAATAAGTTCTATCAAGCAAGAGAAATCATTAATGGTGGAGTGAAGACAGCCAAGGTACTTTGGTATTGGAGGAGTGGAGTTGTATGGCTGAAAGAGATTGTTAGGCTTATGTAAGAATTAGAAAGCAATATTTTGAAATAATACTTTCCTCTTAATCTTTTATACCAGCTGCTTCCTGTAAAGCTCCAGGGAAATGTATTTATTGAGGGTCATTTTGCAAGACATGCAACAAACTTCCGTGAACTCTTCCTGATGTACAAACAAACCACCTTCTATCCCATCCTCCCACACCCCCATTAACCTGAATAAGTAATACGTTGCTTTAACAACCTGCATGCCTTCTCTATGAGAGATAGTAGGAACCGCCGATGCTGGAGAATCTGAGATAACAAGGTGTAGAGCTGGATGAACACAGCAGGCCAAATCTTTTTCTGAAGAAGGGTCTAGGCCCGAAACGTCAGCTTTCCAGCTCCTCTGATGCTGCTTGGCCTGCAGTGTTCATCCAGCTCTACACCTTATTATCTCTGCCTTCTCTATGACTTGTCTAACTTCTGTTGCATCCTGGTCACAGCTAATGTTGTGCAGCTATTTGAGGAGCCTGCAGTGCAGCAGATTTGCTGGACCTTTCAGGAGTCAGATATGCTCATACCCAAAAAGAAAATGACATATGTACCTGAGATTGATGGGGGTCATGAAATCTTCCTAAATATCTAAGTCAAGGTTTTGCACTTCCAATGAAACATGTCCCCTGTGTTTTGATGCCATTGTAGATTTAGTTAGAAATTCAGTGAGATGGCTTTTGCTGGGTCAAATAACTACCCTGATGTGGGATACAGAACATTTTCCAAACAGCTCATTAAAGGGCACTAGTGAGTCCCTGCAGAGAAGCACTTATTATTTTATATTTTATAAAGGTTTTTAAATATTTTATCAGAACCACAGTAAAGAAGGAAGGGCCAGTCATTACAGTCTTGGCTGTCTGTAAGAGCAACTCAGCTTCTCCTGCACTAGCTTTTCCTCATAGCCTTGTATTTTGTTCTCTTGAGCTGGCTTTCCAATTTGCATCTGACAGCCATGGTGTGCACAGTGCATTTCCCAAGAAGACAGTGTAATGCACAGCTTTTCCTGATCTGCGTTACTGACCTCGATATGTGAGATGTAATTCCAAAATCTGTAGCCGCCACAAAACTTGGAAATATTGAGAGATGCGAGGAGGATGGTGTTATAGGCTGGTGGAAGGAGCAGGCATGCCGCAGGTGAAATTTAATGCAGAAAGTTGAAGTGATGCAGGGAAGATGAGAAAAGGAAAAATGAAATTGAGGACCCAATTCTTGTGAGAGTAATGTGTAATGGGGCTTGGGGTATATGTGCACAAATCTTTGAAGATGGTGAGGCAGGTAGAGAAAGTGTTTAATTAAGCATGTGAGATACTGGGCTTTATAAATAGAGTTAAAAAAAAACAATGTTGTAATGGACCTTTAGAAAACAGTAGTTCACAAGAAAAATGGAAAGGAGAGCAAGAGAAGAACATATGGTCTGTTGAGCATGCTCCACCCTTCAAAATGATCTTGGTTGATCCTTGGCTTCAACTTTACTTTCCATCCTGGTCTCATTGATTGTCTGAGAGATCAAAGGTCCATCTTTCTCAGCCGTAAATATTTTCAATAACTCAGCAGCTGCAATCCTCCAGGGTAGACATTCCAAAGATTTGCAACTCTTTGTGTAAATTCTCCTGACCTCTATCCTAAAGCCTATTTTCAACCTGATCCTTTTTTCCAGATTCCCCAGTCGGGGAATCAAACTGTTTGATTACTCTGTCAAATACCTTGAGAATTTCTTACAGGTTTCAAGAAAATCACCTTCCGTTCTTCTAATGTCAAGGGAACATAGACTTATAGCCTCCCTGTACAAATGTTGCAAGCCTTCTTTTTACTTGTACTCCAATACCCTTGCAATGAGGCCAGTGTGCCATTTGTCATCCTAAGCGCTTGTTATACCTGCATGCTAACTTTGTGTTTCTTGTATCAGTACCCCTAAGTCCCTCTGAACAGCAGCATTTACAAGTTTCAAACCTTTTAAAAAAAATTCTGATTTTCTAATCTTCCCATCAAAGGGCAGAAGTTTTCACTTCTCTACACTATGTTCTATGTACCACATTGTTGCCCACTTACTTAATTTGTCTTTAACTCTTTGCAGCCTTTTTGCCCTTTCATAGCTTGCTTTACAGAGAGTTATGAATACAGCCCACTCCATTACAAAAACCAGCCTTCCTTCCGTTGACTTCATTAATACTTGCCACTGCCTTGGGCAAGCGGCAAACATAATCAAAGACCCCTCCCACCCCGGTTATACTCTCCTCCACCCTTTTCTATTGGGCAGAAGATACTAAAGTTTGGAAACACATACCAACAGATTCAAGAACAGCTTCTTCCCTCCTGTTATCAGACTTACAAATGGACCTCTTATACATTGGAGTTGGTCTTTCTCTGCCCCTTCTCTGTAGCCGTAACACGATATTCTGCATTCTCGTCTATTACCCTGATGTACTTAAGAAAGGTTTGATTTGTCTGGTAAGCACACCAAACAATACTTTTCACTGTATCTCAGTACATGTGCCAATAATAAATCAATTGAAAATTATAAATCAAATCAAATCAAATTTGTGTCAATCAGCAAACATAGATGAATTTCAGCCTCAACTGTTCAGTTCTAAACACCACACTTCAGGAAGGATATGAAGGCATTGGATAGTTTGGCAAATTGGCAGATGGAGGAAAGGTAACAAATGCAGGAAAAGTAGTGAGTGAAACTCTGTCTAGAGGCATGAGGTGGAAGCTGTGGGCAGTGACAGAGTGACAATATCTAATTTCTGTTTCATGTGGTGAATGAAAGGAGTGATGGTCTATTTTGCAGTCCCGAGAATTGCATCCAGAAAGCATGGATGTATCTTCCTTGTCAGAAACTACAGCTGGTCTTGGTGTTCCATACAAACATACAACGAATACATACCATCTTGAAAACTCTCCTGTGCCAGAAACTGACCACTCATATAAGTCAACATCCCTTTAATGGTGGAACAGTGTTGCTCCTTGAACCCTGACCTAAGCTCTATTCTGTTACTCAATTTTTGCAATTATTGGCAGTCAACTAGCTGGGTCACATGCGTAGGCAGTGAAGATTTGGAAGAATTTCATGACCTAAAAATGTATTGCTATAATAGTTATGGCAGTGAGAGCAAGCCTGGATGCTTCCTGGGGATGCTGTAGATATATGCCATCCCCAACAGTGATTTGCAGATGCTGTGGGAAATGTGTGTTCTAAATGTAAGTCCCAGTGCATTTAACACACAAATGCCTTTATTTTTCTGATAAGAACTGCTGTTTTTTCTTCACATTGGGATATGATACCGGAGAGCCTCATGGAGTAAACCTTTGCCAAGTGTGTTCCTATCTATGAGTAATAAAGTCCAAGGTTCTAACTTGATTTCAGATGGTCTTGGTGATTGTAGATCATGGCATCGGCATTAGTGTTTATTTTGTTCATTTTATGCTGTATGATTGGTACAAAAGTTTACAGTGTGAAAAGCTCAGTCCAGTCTACACAATTTTTGGTTTCATTACCAAAATAATGGCACCCATTTTGAGGCAAGCATCTAAAATAGGTGATTGCCCGAAAATGAAATCTGGAGCTTTAAAGTCTGGTAAATAATCACTTTCTCAAACTGGCTACCACAAAAGCAGGGCAGGTAACTGTCATGGCACAATCTTAATTCTTCAGTGGATGGCAGCCAAAAGTAAGTTTCTTGATATGGTTTATCTTGAAAGACAGTCCCAAAAACCGGGAATGTCAAGAATGCAGAAGGATGTATTGGACTAACAACTCATTGTCTAGTATAAAGGTAATTGCAGTTGTGGAAGGGACATTTACTTCATGACCTTTCAGATTATTAAACAGCTAATAAAGAAACTTTTTGATTTTTAAAAGTACACCTTTAGCAGAGCATTGACTTCAAGTGCTTGTGTATTCGATTTTCATTTGTCCCGTTAGATAGCGTCTGAACATTGGTGGAATAATACCTGTTCCTGTTTCTGTAACATGGTTCAAAGCTACATGGACAGTCACATGTGTAAACTAAAGATATCCCAACTTCAAACTTTTGGCAATTATGAAAAACTATTGTTAGTTGCTGTTCAGTGAATTCTAGATATTTCCTGGCAGCAGTTACAATGCTCTTTGACGTTTTCTAACCAACTTGTTCAGAGATGTTATGATATCTGGAGAAAATGGGACTTGATGCCAAGCCTCCCAGTTTTAGAGGCAGGGACACTGCCATTGCACCACAAAAGCCCATTGTGTTGGCTATTGTGTGTTTAAACAGACTGTTGCACTGTGGACTGCACTTTGGTTGAGTTCAGATATATCCCCTGATATGTACTGAAAAAAACATCCTGATATGTAGGGTGTAATAACTTTGCTATCAAGTTAGCAGCTTTAATTGTCAATTGTGTCTGAAAGTGTGTGCCAACAGCAGCTTCCCTGCTTAACTTGCACCTTCTTGGGCACTGGGCTGCGGGGAGCTTGTGATAGCTGACCTAGGGCCGGTGTACTTTCTGGCTGGCATGATGTGATGAAGCTGTTTTCTATTTGTCCTTTTGTGATGGCTTCTGCACCTATTGCCACCTTGTCCCTCTCTTCCAGTACTTACCAGAGGTTAGTTAGCACTAGCTGCTTCTTGCATGCTAAGGATGTCCAAGCCAAGCAATCAGTAACTGACTGCAACATAATTGTGTACAGTTTTACCTGTTCTTTTGAATAAGCTATTGCAAGGATCTGTTGGCAGCTCTGAAAATCATGGAACCAATGTCACTCTCCTGAACTAAGCAATATCTCTTTTGAGTTTCATGCAGAAAAGGCCTTGTCCAAGGAGAATGCCCTAGAATTAAGAGAAAAAGAACTGCAGTAGTTTCAAGGTATGCACTTCACATTATTGGCAGTGTCAGAAATTATGCATCTGGCACATACAAATTCTTTGTTGTTCAGCGATTTAACAAAGGGGAAATTTGCCAGACCTTCCTCTCTAAAATCGTGGGGATCCTGTCCCTGTGAAATGTGGTCTAAGTATGTATTGCTTGTTGCTTCTTTGGCTCAGATATCAGGAGCAAACGATAGCTGCTGAAAATTGATCTGTTGCCAAATAGAAAATAAGCAGAGGAGAACAAAATGCTTTTTGCTGCATCATAGCTTTAAACTTTTAAACCAAGTTTTGAAGTCAGAGCACAGTAAAATTGAGTGATGCATAAAACAGATCACTGACTTGAACCAGAGATAGTAGGAACTGCAGATGCTGGAGAATCCGAGACAACAAGGTGCAGGGCTGGATGAACACAGCAGGCCAAGCAGCATCATAGGAGCAGACTTGAACCTACTGGCTGGGTAAGCTTATAATCAGACCGTTACATTAGAGCCTTGATGAACCTAATGTTAATCTACTATCAGTAGTAGCTCACTAAAAATGAAATGGGTTACCACTGTAGTGATTATAATGAGGTCAACCAGGTAGACCTCATAGAATATGAGTTCTCTGGTTATGGATGTTAACCTGGTCTAATCAGGGAGCCCTGGCTGACAGATAAGAACAGGCATGTCAGAGGTTCTGGGAGCTGGTTCTGAGGAAGCTGGATCCACATGTAAATAAAGGGTGATTTGGTGACAGGATACTGGCCTCTGTTGAGTTATTTCAACCACTGCCTTTACAATAACTCACCAGAGGTTAATAAATGAGAAAAGAAGGTGTAGAGCTGGATGAACACAACAGGCCAAGCAGCATCAGAGGAGCAGGAAAGCTGATGTTTCGGGCCTAGGCCCTTCTTCATTTTTCTGAAGAAGGATCTAGGCCTGAAATGTCAGCCTTCCTGCTCCTCTGATGCTGCTTGGCCTGCTGTGTTCATCCAGCTCTACACCTTGTTATCTCAGATTCTCCAGCATCAGCAGTTCCTACTATATCAGAGGTTAATAAATGTTCTCTTTTGACTGTTAGCTTAATAAGTGAAGTGATACTGTGTATGCACAACAACATTGATGATTTGGCAGAAGCCTTTAAGATTTTTAATTGATTGCTGGAATATACTGATGGGTAGAACAAATCAATGCATTTAATTTCCATTTAGGGAAGATTGCTGAATAAGCCCTTCTGCTGAAGATGGCTTTTAATAAAGTCAATAACATACTGCACTTTTGGGGCAAAGAATCTCCCAGGCATGTGCAGTATCATGAAGTGACATGGGCATGAGCTGATCATTCAATGAAGGGACGTTACAGAAGCTTTTAAATATTGATGTGATGGAATATGTGAATTCAATATGATTTTTGAGATGGTTAGGATTGGACGTTGCCTACAGTTTTATCAGCAACATTAGATTAAATACCAATCCAATATTATTTACTTCTCAATTAGTCAAGGGGCAGAATAATCATTGCAAGGTGGAGGTGGGTAGTGTGACATTTTCTCGCTATACTGCATGCCCACTGTTGGCACATTTGTGGACTGTTTTAGAGAAGTGACGTCTGAGGGTGGGAAGGAGAGGGGGTCGGGGAGATGGATACTTATCCCCCAGCGACAGGTTCTTAGTTAAGCCAATAGAGCTCCCCATTGAGGGAACCCTTGCCATTCTATTCAGCGATTCCAAATGGCACATACCACGTCCTGCTCTTCCCCCCGATCTCTGACAGCAGGATGGGGGTCAAATGCATACCGTGTAACATAGCCCATTATGGGTCTTCTAGGGTGTGAAGGTTAAGCATCAAAATGTGCTGTTGGAGGAATCTCATTCCACCATATGGTGCTTTTTTGCAGTCTTTGCAGATTTAGCACAAACCTGCACTAAATACGCATTATTCTCACCATGAATTGACTAATTAATGTAAACCTTGTTCAGAGAAGGATATCTGAATGTTTAAAAGACCTCGCTGGCCCTAAAAAAAATCTCACAAATCTGGAGTCTCATTCCCCCTGAAGAAAATTTAAATGTTGAAGATTTTAGCTTTTTTAGAAATTTCTGTTTGGCTGTTAAAGTTTTTCCCTTTACTCCCACATGATTATCTTGATCATTATTTCAACTTCTGTCCAGTGATTTAAAGGTACTTTTTGATTCTGTCCTGAGAATCTTCATCTTGATTAGTTAATCAGTTTCCTCACTGCATGCCATGTTCACAGACCCAACAGATCTTACATAGAGGACACCAATTCCAATTTCAAATCTGAGTCTTGCTAAGACTCTGTCAGAGGATTTTTATCAAGGTGAATGACATGTGCCATGCCTTCATCAGTAACCAGAAAACCTGTGTTGTGATGTTTGCACAGCAAAAATGACTTTGCATTACATTCGGGACATGTGGCTGTGAACTTAATCTGTAACTGAAAGTTATTTCTGGTCAGTGCCTAGCCATGAACATAAATGAGAAAATGCTAGTGTTCTCTTTTCAAGGGTCAGGTATTCTTAATGTAATTGATGTATCTGTAACTGTCTGCATTTGGAGTAAGAAGTGAAATCTCCGATTTCCATTTATGTATATTGCAATGGATGCTTTACAATCAATTTTGACATTTCTATTTCCTGACAAGCTTAATAAAGGTGAATTCACAACAAGCCAAGAAGCTTTCAATAAGTTGTAAAGACACTTTGCTTTGTGTAGTTTTAACTAGTTTTTGTAAACAAGCATGATTATGGATTTTTTAATATTAGCCTATTTACAATATATCCTATGCCCCTTTAAACTAGACAAGTAGGAACAATGCAGTTAATTTCTTAAAAAACATTAGGAGAATGCAATGACAAAGTGCATTTGCTCACTACCAGACCAACCACAGAGAGATGGGTATAAATTTGATTTCTCCACACTGATCCCGATGACATCAGTGTAGAGAGCAGCTTTGGAGTAACTGAGCATTCCTTAACTTGTGAGTTCAACTGAGGGCTTTATGGTGGAAGATACTTTGAACATCCCATTAATACTGAAGAATATGGAGGAGGAATTAAATACCAGCACCATCACTAGGAAACAGTATTAGACAAACTAATGGGGCTAAAGGCAGATAAGACCCCCAAGCTTGATACATCCTAGGATCCTAAAAGAGATAGCTATGAAATAGTGGATGCATTGGTTATATTTTTCCAAAATCCCTTGGACTCTGGAAAGTATCAGAGGAATAGATAACTGCCGATATGACCACTGAGGTTCCACAGGGATTAGTGCTGAGATCACAATTGTTTACAATAGATATTAATGACTTGAAATAAGAAACCAAATGTACTGTACCAAATTTGAAGATGACACAAAAATAGGTGGGAAGGCAGGAAACGAGAGGGATACAAACAATTTACAGAGAGATACTGACAGGTTAAATAAGTGAGAAAAAAGTTGGCAAATGGGGAAATGGTAATGTGGGAACATGTAAAGGTCTTCATTTTCGAAAAAAAGAACAGTATTATTTAAATGGAGAGAAGCCACTGAAAGCTGCAACCTAAAGAGACTTGGCATACTTGTGCATGAAACACAGAAAGCTAGCACACAGGTGTATCAGGTAATCAGGAAGGCTATTGGAATGTTGGTCCTTATTTTGGGGGCGGGGGGGGAAGGATGGTGGTGTGTAACAGTAGGGACGTCTGGGACTGTGAACAGCTTTGGTCCCCTTATTTAAGGAAAGATATTATTACATTGGAGACATTTCAGAGAAGGTTAACTGGGATGATCCCTAGTATGGAGGCATTGTCTTTTGAAGAAAAGCTAAACAGGTTGGAACTCTACTGATTGCAGTGTAGAAGAATAAGAGGTGATCTCATTGAAACATATGTTATTCTTAAGAGGCTTGAGAAGGTAAATATTGAGAGGATGTTTCCCCTCATGGGGGAGTCTAGGACCAGATGGCATAGTCTTAACATAAAGGGATGTCAATTTAAGACTGAGATAAGGAGGATTATTTTTCTCAGAGGGTTGTGAGTTTTTAGAACTCCTTGCCACAGAGAGCTGTGGGGGCAAAATCTTTACGTATTTCTAAGGCTTAGATAAATTCTTGATCAGTCGGGAATTGAGGGTTATGAGGATAACGCGGAAAAGTACAGAAATGTCACATTGGCCATGATCCTGTTGAACGGTGGAGCAGGTTCAGGGGGACTGAACAGCCTGTTCTGGTTCCTGTTTCTTATGGTGCCATTTTTGCACGTCTCCCAACTGCTGCTTGGGAGTGACATTGAATGAGATCCTGGACGCAAGTTATCTTTTCTCATGGATTGTTGAAATATTTCAATGCTTACGAAAACTAGCGTTGGGAAGGCAAGGTTTATTGTCAATTTTTTTAGTGAGAAATTTCTAAAGAGCAGAATACTTGCACAATAAACTGTTATGGTTAAATGGTTTAATAATATCTGTAATATATGAAGTTTAACAGATAACATACACCTGTTTTATACCACATGTAATCAAGTACACAAAAATAGCATCAATTTATTTACGTGCTGGATGTCATTTTGTAGGCTGTGAATATCTGACAACGCACCCTGTAATCATGCATCATCTTGATGGTATTTTGTGTGTCCATGGAATGTGAAACTGATTTGAAACATTTCACATTCTTTTATCAAAGGTAGAAAAAATGTTTCATTTTTAGGATGTAAATGATGGTTTGAACGGAGGCAATGCACAGAATTTGAAAGAACCACTCCGTAAAACTTTTATTAATCTAATCTTATGATTCACTGTTAAGATAAAAAAAAATTTAACACAGCAATTCAATTTCAAACAGCTGAAAAATTGTCAGAGATCAATGTTCAAGCTGGTTCCTAGTTTTAACCGTAGTTGTTCACCAACATAGGTCAAATGATGAAGTAGTAATTCTAAATTTAATTTATGCATCCCATTTCAAGTTCTCAATAGGAAACAAGTTGGAATTATGTTACTATGGTAACACAGATTTTTTTCCATTTGATGTTGCTTTGAAACACTTTTCTAAAAAATTCCTACTTTACCCTAAGGAATTATTTCTTTACTTTTGTGCATGCTGAAACACAATGATTATTTTTAACTTGTGGATATTTGACCAGCTGGAGTTATATATCACTTCTTCCTTTGAATTTATTTTCTTTGAAAATGTATGAGATCTACTTTAGTGCAGACAAAACCTCAAAATCTTATTTCTGGTTGTGTTTAAAATAGAACCAGTATTTTTCAGTTTGAGCTTAATAGTTTCAAAAACAGAGCATGCAACTTGTTTTGTAAATCACCTTCTACCACCAAAGATCCATATGAAAATTTGTATCACTTCTGGCCTCTCAGCTCTGATATGTCAGAAAGTTCTCTCCCCTTTGGCTTCTGGGTAGCCACCAGCTGCATAGGAGAGCTGTCCTGTGAAAGGCTACTTACTTCCTTGCGGTGTGAATCAATGCATCCTTCCCAATATGCCTTCCAGGTGTGGTGATTAGCGATAAATAATTCATTTTCAATTTTCACAATGAAAAGAAAAGGAATACTTGGAGTTCTGGGGACATGTGCTAATGTAGCATTAGGAACTGAGCTCTCCAATCGCAGTAAAATGGTGGCATGTGTTTGTGCATGCTCACCTTGTGGTTTCCCCAGATCCTGTAATGCTAATTTATTCAAAAACTGTTTGTGTGTATGTGTAGGATTGCTATCATTTGAAGAACGTAACCTAATTTAATTTTTGCAATGGGAGTCTTACCCACTGGTTGCAGCTGTATATTACCTCTGATGAGAGCCATCAACACATGCGCAGTTAAATACTAAAATCCCAGAATTGATAATCGTACTGACAGATATACTGTGCTATTTGTAGCTTTGCCAATGGAACTGAAGATTAAGATGCTAATTTCACATAATTGCCCATTATAATCACACAAAAGACCTATAAGAAATTTAAACCTAGCTTGCTCTGGAGTAATATGAGTTTTTTATAACCCTGTACACAGCAAAACTAATTTTACAAATGTGAAATCCCTAATCAAATTTCATCAGAAAAATAATATTGCAGATATTAAAAAAAACTTATTTTTATATAGCGCTTGTGATTTTTTTTCTTTTATGTATTTCTTTTAATGTGTCTATGTTTTAGTTTTCCATTCGCATTGTATGAAATGCTTTGAATTTAACTCCAGTTGCCATATTTTACTTCCTGCTTTTTCATTTGTGATGATTCTTCAGTTTGATTGACTGACTGAACTGCTTTCTAAATGCTTGCCCACTACACAGACATTACTGATCCCCTGTAGAAGGTGTCGAATTCAAACAAATGTCACGAGTTGAATTCTCCACTGAGAAAAACTAATACGTTGCTGTGTTCTCCACCTACAGCAAAAACTTAGGTTTTAGAACAATTGTTGCCTGAAATTCATTTGTTTTAGACTGTTCATATCAATAGTGATGACTCAAAGTATAATTAAATCTTCTTATTTAAGTAATCTACATTTAATCTGCCTACTAAGATGATCCTCTTTCTTAATTTTCTGCAGAAAAGCTATGAAAATGTGGGTAATGTTGATAGGCTGTGTCTGTACGCAAATGAAATTTAAAAATAATAACCTGTTTCTCATGCTGTCACTGTTAGTTTCTTATTTAATTTATGTATTTACTTGGCAGGAGAATGTGTCCCTTGCTGACATCCTGTCATTACGAGATAGCTGCCTCAGTGAACAGGATATCTGGGCAGCCTGCCTAGAATGTTGCCTTTCAATGAAGAGCATCTCCCACACTCCACTCTTTCATACTCTCTGTATCACCCCAGATACATTGGCTTTCAATGCTAATGGGAATGTTTGCTTCATGGAGCAGCTGAGTGGTAAGTACTATGTGCTCTTCAAAAACTTTTCTGACACAAATAGTACTGAACTTCAGAGAATTTCACATGATGCGATTTCTCATAACTTCGATGACTGATGTTCCTTTTTGTTGTACTCTGATTATTATCTTCATTTACTAATTGGAAAAACGCCTCCTTGGACATGTTCTGGATGATAATCTAATCAATGAATTGCAATTTCAGTTTTGGAAAAGCTCCTTTTAAGTTGAAAGTCCAGGAGATAATAAAACTTTGGAAACTGTGACAAAAGAAGGCTGTTGCATTTGAATTATTACGCATAGAACCTGAACCATTCCTTAAATGATTGGCAGAGACAGAACTTGGCAGTAATAACATAATCAAATCTATAAATCAGAAAAAGGTAACTAGCCATTTGTGGTTTTCATGGTTTAATTGCATTTCCTGTCTACACTACCTACAATGTAAACCATTAGCAGTGGATATACATAGTCTTTTTTTAAATAATGTAGACATTAGTTTTGGATAGATGTTGACTAAGAACTTAAATTTGTTAACTACATTCTCTTTTTAGTTTTGAATTATAACATATTAGGTTCTTCTTGCATTTCACTCTATGCTGTTGAGGTGTCCATAGTCATGTAGCCCACAAAGCTCAGTGTTTACATTTAGCACTCACTGCTTTATTCTATATGAAGTTTGTGGACCTTAGATTCCACAAAACAGCCATAAGACAAGTGCATCCGTAAGGCAATTACATCCCCCCATTCCCCCCCAACAATGACAATAACACAATATAATCCAACAAACAAACAAACATTCCTTTTACGTCCCTACATTGCTCGGTATCAATTCATGCCTTCCCATTCTTCCCAGCTGAGAATGCTGCTTTCCAGGCAGAAACCAATAAATAGGCAAGACGGAAATGTAATGGAACGCAGCAATCATTGTGCTTAAAAATGAAACAAACTTAAAAATCAAATGTAACGTAATGCATCCATGTTCATACATATGTAGCTGAATCTGACCTCTTCCTTTTACTGCCCATTCTGTGTCCCATTCATATGGTTTCAGCAGAGATAATGGCAGACTGCTAAGATCCCTGCTCTAGCTGATGACATTCCGTTAGTTTTGGATCCCATGAGGATCCTGCCAAAGGCCTTTGCAGGAGCAGACTCAGCTACCAAGGTATGAGATAGCATGATTGAGGATGGGTATGAGGGCAGAAGGTGAAGTGGAATTGCTTTGAGTGGAGTGTCCACTTTCAGGTCTGTCTTCATCATTGTCTCTGTCATGGTCCGTCAGTTAGCCTTGAACTCTAGGAGTCACTTAATGACTGATGAAAGTGAAATATTTCAGCTTATTTAAGTCATCTTCAATGTGAGCAAACTTTTAGAGAAGGCCTACACTCAGTTGATTTTTAAATTTAATTCTCCATGTAGGTGGACCCTTTCTTCATTGATGAAGATTTCCACACAGAGGCCTTCAACATTATGCCACACATGCTTGAGATAGAATCTTTGTAAGCATGCACAGTATGCAAACCAGTACATTAAACATTATTTGCTGTTCAGAATTATCCCATTCATTGACAGTCCCCATGCACAGCTTCTGTGTCTAGCTAAATAGAATTTCGAGGCTTCCACTGCCTCCAGCATGAGCTGTTCACTGACCTGTCTCTTATTCATCACTTGTCACACTAAAAATGAGGTGGCAACCCTGCAGTGACTGCAGAATCATACACTTGCTATAGAGTGGAAGCAGTATTATGTAGACAGAGCTAAGTGAGCCGTCATGATATGTAACGTGCAGCTTCAACAGAAGACAGTCCTTTCCGTGATCCTTGACACTCAGTGGCATTACCATTTCTGAATTCACCATCATTAATGTATTGAGGCCATAAAAGCAGATCAGAAGTTTGGAGTTCTGTTGGGTATTAGCTGCCCACGTGACAAGGACTTTAAAATGGTGCAAGGAGATTAATCACCACAACCATCGTAAAGGCTAATTGGAATGGGCATTAAATGCTGGCCTTACCAGCAATGCTGTCATTCTATCCACAAAAGAAAAGTTGTAGTACATTATGAAGTGAAACCCAAGTATCTACTTTGTCAGTGCCATTGAATTGCGAGTATCTTGAGCAGTGAATGCTGTGATAGTGAACCCTGGAGGAAGGCATGACCGGCTGGTGCATCCTCCTGGATCATCTCCTTTGAAATATTTAAAGGACCTGTCGGATAACAATGACATAAATTAGAATGATCGAGGTAAGAATGTTTTAAGTATACATTGTGCACATGATCAGAATTTGAATGTCATATGATTGATGTTGAATCATGTTCCTGGATAGCTGAGAGCTCACCAGCCCTGACAGCTAGCTACATTGAAACTTCACTAGCGTCCAGCCTCCCCTTCCCTGCAGCTGTGAGATTGCTAGAGGTCTATTTTGAGCTCTCTGTCTCTTGCTTGTGTTTTGTGCTGCCTTCTTTAAGGGGTAAGTGGTGGAAAGGAAAGAAAAATAAGTGAGAGAAATGGCATCTGTTGAATGAATAGATGGAAGGTATTTTTTGAGAATCACTATGAGGGCAAAGCATGACCATGCAGAAGGATGAGGGTGAGTGTCAATTGTGGGTGAACAGATGAGGAAGGGATCAAGTGGGTAGGCAAAATATGATGTGCACACTGGAAGACTAAATTGATGTGAGGAATGGTGTTCTAGACTAGGCTTCAAAAGAGAAAAAGGTGGTTGGTGTTTGGAGGAGTGTAATTTTACCTGAAAATTCCCCTCCGAGTTACACACCACTCTGATTTGAAACTCAATTGCTACTCTGTCATTGTCGCTGGCTTACTATCCTGGAACACCCGGCCAGACTACACCATAGCTATCCTATATGACAGGAAGTTCAGTGATGTGAGAAGGTGCAGCAGGTTTGCTATTGTCATGTGATCTCTACCTCTGTAAGTGCCTTTGTGTGCAATTTACAGCAGTACTAAACATGCATTGCTTGCAATATGGCGTCAGGGATGGTGCAGCTAAAAATGTGTGGATTTCAAAGGTTGAAGAGAGCCGGAGATCAAAAGAATCAGCTAGGAGTAAAAAAATAGTCTGTGACTTTGAATTAATGGGTGTGTTAAAATGGCATGTATTTTCCAATCACTAAAGCTTGTGAATCAAAGAAAATATGACTCAAAATTGGAACTCTTTCCACTCTCAGTGGCAAACTGTGAAATAATTACAAAATGAAGTGAAAAGCTTGAGCAATTAATAGCATTGCTGTTATCCGTGCTGGGGAAAGAGTGCTGCCAGCTATATTGAAACCTAGATCTCACTGAGGAGCAGAAAAACCAAACAGATTTTGAAAGCTTTGATGTCACTTTTTAATCCCCATATTTATGTTACATATGAACATATTATAAGTTTGCCAGATTGATTCCAGGGATCAAAGGGCTGTTGCAAGAGGAGCAGTTGAATAGGTTGGGTTTGTCTTCGCTGGAGTTCAGAAGAATAAGTGGGGGCATCTGATTGAGGTATATAAAAACGCTAAAGGGGATTGATAAGGCGAATGTTAAACAGATGTACCCCTTGTGGGATAGTCTTGGACAAGAGGGCAAATATATAGAGTGAGAGGAGGTAGGATCAAAATTGAGATGAGGAGAAACTACTTCTTTCAGAGGGTTGTGAATCCATGGGACTCACTGCCCCTAAGTGCAGTGGAGGCAGAATCAATCAACAGATTCAAGAAAGAAATAGATATGTTTCTGATGAAAAGCAGGATAAAGGCCTATGAGGAGCAGGCAGGAAAGTAGAGTTGAGACCAGGATATGATCAGCCATGATCATGTTAAGTGGGCTTGAGGGCTGAATTGCCTACTACTGCTTCTATTCTCCACGTTCCTATGCTTCTATGATCTAGAACTAGAATAAAGTGAAATGAACCAATAAAACTGGTTATAGGAGAATTGTCAGCCAATGACTAACAAATCATATACTATACCAAAGAAGAGATTGTTGTTGTCACATCTAAAAGTGATAAAATGTTTGTGACAGTTAGAATAATGACAGCAGAAGGAGAGTGTCAAGTGAAGGTGACGTGTCTAACATTGGTGAATTGTCAACACCATGAGCCTTACAGATTTGTACAAAGTTGCTCCAGTTGGTGATCCAGAAATGAAATCCTCAAAGGCACATTGAGGCTATTTAATGAATCAATACTGATGCTAAGAGCGCAAACTGAGGTGAGAGCCCAATGCAATGGGAATGAATCTCTGGGCTTCCAGATAGTAGACATTAAGTAGAATCCGTTCATCTCAGCTAAAGAAAGTCTAAAGCTTAGACTAACAACCTTAAACATGCCAGAAGAGACTTTCAGTGCCTTACAGGCCACTAAGTCATTGACTGCCTAATAAATCCGAGAAGATTACAAAAGTGTTTTCACAAATCTTGGGTGCCTTCCTGGTAAATATTTTCACAAAGTGGATGAGAGTGTGGCACCAACACAGCCTTTGCCAAGGAAAATTCAGGCCACCCTGAAAGACCAGGTAGAGGATGTGGAAAAGAAGAGTAATTAAAAATTGAAACTTCCACAGATGGATTAACAGCAAGGTAGAAGTGAAAAACTCTGGAAACTCAGTGTATCCAAAGGATCTGAATAAAGCTTCAAGCGATCTCACTATCCCACGCTAACCATTAAAGAAATTTTGTTACAACTAGCTATGGCAAGCTTATGACTCTCAATGTGAAGACTGGTTACTGACAAATGAATCTCGATGAAAACAGCTGTTTCACACACAGATGCAGATGATTGTGGATGTTGTTTGGCATTTCCATTGCTCCCAAAAAGTAGCAAAGCAGACAGCTCGATGTCGTGATCTTCCTGGAGTGGAAGTTTTGTGGATGATCTGTTCGGCTATGGATATGGAGACACAATGTAAGAAGCCATGAATGACCACAACCAAAATCTAGCACCACTGCTAGAGAGTTTGCTAGTTGAACTTGAAGCTGAATAAGAAAAGGATGCAATTGGAAAAGCCTGAAATCAAGTTCATAGGTTATATAGGGGATAACAAGGTGTAGAGCTGGATGAACACAGCAGGCCAAGCAGCATCAGAGGAGCAGGCAGGCTGACGTTTCGGTCCTAGACCCTTCTTCAGAAATGGGTTATATACTGGCAGTGAAAGGATTTCACCCTGATCCTGATAAGGTAAGAGCAGAGATTGAGTGATCAACAAATGTGAAAACAATGCAATGATGTGTTGGATTCGTGGACTGTTTAGCAAAGTTCTTGTCTAATATGCCATCAGAGTGTGACCCTCTATGCAAGTACCTTGTTTAGTACGTACTGTTCAGGAACAGAACAAGAAGCATCTATCACTAGAATCAAACAAGGAGTGATGACAAAACAGTGCTGAGGTACTACAGTGTCAATGATGAAGTCACATTGCAGCGTGATGCTAGTGACTTGGAGCAATGTTTATGCAGTAAGGACAACTAGTTGTATTTACGTCCAGGGCATAGGAGTGGATTGGGAAATTCAACACCATACATCATCCCCACACATCCTAGTCATATGGAGAGGCACAGCAGCACTGAAATTGTTGAAGAGCTCATAGAGATGTTGACTAAGTCCAGTACTAACTAGTGTAAGGCAATCTTTGAATGGAGAAACACATGGAAAGCAATCTAATCAAATTTAATGTCATGACACGTCTAAATTACTTTTTCAATCATGAAGAATCGATTGAAGCCAGAAGTCGTATTCGATTTGAGAGACAAAATCAAGGTGAAATGACAGAAAGCCAATTTCACATTGATAAAACTTCTGATTCATTGCCAGACCTGAATATTGGAGAGCCAGTCAGAATGCAAATGTTTAACGGACTCAACAAATGTCAGTCCATGTGACAACTTGTAGAGCAATTGTCACCTCAGTCATATGCAGTGAACATGAATGACCAGCTATATTATCAGAACTGCAGACATATGTACATCTAGGGAAGCTGTTCTTTCACGGCAGGTAGCTGATCTGGAAGTTGTCATCTCCCCATCTGCACAGAATGACCAGTGGTCCCAGAGATTCACTGTTCCCAACAACAGATATAGATCAGCAACAACAGTTTCCATGGCAACAACACTCACCACGGGAACAACAGGTACATTACTCTGGCAAGGAACAGACACCAGATGAACAGCCAATGACATCATGCATGGTCCCATTAGAAGACCTGCACAATTTCAAGATTATGTATGCAGTGCATATGCAGAGACTGATGAATGTGGAACAGATGTGACGATACAGTGGCTTTAAAAGATGTATTTTGTTCTGGATTTTTTTTGAACAGCGGCTTTGAGCCGTAGGTAATGAGTTGTGTGCTCTGAGTCAATAAAGTAAACAGCTTGTGAGGCTTGTAGGTTTTTTAATAATTGGAACAACAGAATCAGCATGAATGAGTGATGTCAGGGTCCCACAGAACCAGTGTTTTAGTTTAGCTTTCATTAGTTGTTGGGATATTGAAGCTGCCATTCACCTCTCACTGCTGCAGCAAAACGCTGGAGTTCCCTCTCTCTGCCAGAATATTGGCTTGATGTTCTTTTCTCCTGGATTGGAGAAACATTGCATGTGAGTCAATCTATTTTACTGAATTTACCTTTGCCAAGTTTGTCTTTATGGGATGTTACTATATTAGAACAGTTGCTGTTTAGTCGTTAAAAAATCTACTATTCTGTTAAATTTTCAATAGAGTTAGAGTTAAAGTTATACCAATTCTTCTTTTTTCCGTTTGTATTTTAACTATAGGGCAAGAATAAAGTGTATTTTTTTTCTTAAAGCAAAGTAGTGTAACCATTAAACTTACATTTGGAACAAAGCACCTTATATTTGCCTCTAAATAAGATGTGTATTTGAAAGGGGTTTGGTCAGGCCTACAACACAGCTTAGTATTCATGTAGCTATGGTCATAATTTTTCTTTGATCGTCTATTTTGGGTAACTTGTAGCTTCAAATGATAGTTTTACATTTTTGTTTATGAAAAGGGGGATATTTGCATCAATACAATTATACACAACATACTAGCTGGCTTGCCATTATCATCTCTATCTTTGTTGTCAGTGCCTTTTGTGGCAGCCATTGAACATACATTATTTGTTGGAGTATAAGTACCCTCAATTGGCCACTGAATTTGGCTTTCCTGTCCTACTCTGTCTATTCGACCATTTTCGGCATTGAATCCCCAAGTGTGGCGCCACACTCCTGCTGCTGACCTCATGGACAATCCACAGCCAGGTTTTCTTTTTTTCACTTGCAGGCTTCCTCCTCCCATCAGTACAGAAGAGTATTTCTAAATGGAGCCTTTGCAGAAGCATGTCTGGGGAGCTGTCGTTAAAATGTGGCACAGACTTTGAACATCCTTTTGTTGTAGCACTACCAAATTTAATGTTTGGTGTGCCCCTTTAAATATTTGTGTTAAAATGATCTTGAGCAAGTTGTTGTCACCGTTGCTTGTGCTCATAAACTGGAAACCCTGAAATGATATAGCAATGCATTAGCAGGATTAATGAAAAAAGACAGATAAGAACTTCACTCACTTCTGGATTTCCTCTGCACTACTGCACGCCTCCACTCCTAGTGTATCACAAATCTGATATATAACCTATTATCTTAAAGTCTGCAAACTTGGAGTCCAGTTTCATTTTTGTTTAAATAAAAATCAAAATGGTTTTAGAAATATGGTAAATGTTTGTAATAGATGACACTTCTGTAATCATGACAGAACTAATCTGAAAAAGAAATGAACTCTTGTCCCAATAGATCTTCCCTTGAGTACAATACAAATAGGAGTGTGAAGCAGAAAACAAATAATGCCGCATTAATACTGCCAAATTGATGAAGTTACTCATTTAACGATTGTGCATTCAATCTGGAGCTTTCATGAGTTCTCTGGAGGAACTGACCGCAAACACTTGAGCTCAATAAAAACAACAGAGCATGAAATTTCGTCACTCTGCATAAGTTGCACACCTCGTATCCAAGCACGCACAACTTCATTATTCATATACAAATTTTCTTGTCCTGGGGAAGTAAAGAAATTATTTCTTTGTATAATCGTTGCACTTGCATCTATTCCCAGTGTGTTCATTGAGAATAATATATTACATTGTTTGCATACTATATGCATTGATGAATCATATGAAATGATATTAACTCAAGTCTTTTGGATTTTCTGCTGCCTAGCTCTGATTTGACTTGGAATCCAGGAGTTGATTACAGGAAAGCTAGTATTTGATGAAGTTGATTATATAAGCCCTGAAATATAATAAAGGCAAGATAAAGTTTTCTGATCCATCTTGTCTTATTGAATTTGTTTAGGTACTTTAGGGTGTAAATGCCAGTCCATTTACTACTGCTGTAGTGCAGTATTTTGAAGTTGCAATCTTATATATGTTATTCACTTGTCACTGCCATACAGAAAACCACCAGCTGGAAAAAAACACACAGATACTGTTTGAGAAAAGATACCTATTGGCATGGCTTGTACATCTTTTAATTCTGGTCTATGCCTGGCCATACTCAAGTCCCAAGAACGTCACACTCAGCTATGAAACTTGAAGATGCATTTTTGAATGTACTTGTAATTTTTTAATTTGGCCTTCAGATAGATGAATTTTACATCTTATCTACCTCATTTCCAATGGACACAAATTGAACCGTACCCAAAAATAAAGGCAAAGGAATTTTACAGCTTAAAACTCATCTGTATTTATATTTTTAATTTACTTGTTTCTTCAGTTTAAAATTTGTGGATTTGTTTCCCTAGTAATGGTTAAATCCTAAATCAGAATGTTGGGTTCTGTTCATTTAGCAGCCTGAAAAATCTAGGGAAATCAATGGGAGTACAGATTAAAACTTTGTCTGTTTCCTGAGGTTCCACACTATGTCTCCATGTTCACTGCAAAAGACTGAAGCATGAACCTTGTTGTGTTACAAGTAGACTATAGTAATGAGTGCATATATTTACAAAAAGATTTCTGGAATACCATTGATTATAAATCTTTATGTCAGAGTTTCAAACTCTCAGGAAGGTCCAAATTCATTCCCTACTCTGTAATGTGTTAGCTGGAGCAACAGTAGGGATAACCACATATGACCTTTGTGCTCCAAGGCTAGGGAAGGTGGAATGTCAAGCAGGATTTCTGTTCCGCATTTCTTACCAGTGTTTGGTGTTGCAAATGCTCAGATGAATGTTAACTAAAGGTTGAAGCTTGGTGCAATGGCTCCTGTTAACAAATAGACTGTCAACACTCACTCTCCTGCACACAAAAATTTCAATATTAAATCATAGGGAGGAATTTGAGGTGAGATGCAACATGTGTAATAGAATGGGTGGCTAGCCCACCATCTTCCTGCCCACCTCTGAGCTGCCCCTTATAATATCGTGGGCAGGTAAGACATCAGCCAGACCACCTGCCCTTAAGTGGAAAGAGTCAGGCCTCTCCACTAAAATCCAGCCCAGAGAAGTTTTGAACCAAGAAATAGATCATTAAGTCTACACGGGATAGTCTTTGATAAGCCACCAAAGCTAGTCACTTACCTCCTGTGCGAATTGTTGCATTCTGTCTGTACCCCCAGTAAGATGACAGTGTAGTGTGAGGGGATTAAGACCTTGGAGCAACTTTGTGTTGATGTTATGGAGCTGCATATCACTGCGTATAAATACCACAGAATGAGCAATGTTAGAATGAGACTTTCTGAAAGACAGACTGAGAGCGCATGGAAATGAGTACTTGAAGATAGATTAATTATTACCTATCATAACTAAGTCAGGACCTGTTATATGTTTGCCATATGTAATAGTAGTTAGTACAAAAGCATGATAAATAATGTTACTTTGAAATTGAAGCCTGAAGACAGTCCTTGATTTTGCTTTGTCCGTGACGAATCTGTCTCAAACCCAAATTCAGCATGTGGCATTAAACTCTTGACAAAATATTGTAGTGAAGGTGGAGTGCACCATCTGTAAAGAAGAGAGAACCCTTAGGAAGTGAAGGAATGGGGGAGAAAAAGAAAAGGATCTTTTTAA
Source organism: Rhincodon typus (assembly GCF_021869965.1). Lineage (NCBI taxonomy): Eukaryota > Metazoa > Chordata > Chondrichthyes > Orectolobiformes > Rhincodontidae > Rhincodon > Rhincodon typus. The sequence goes on along the minus strand of NC_063351.1, from coordinate 17,572,589 downwards.
GGTCTTTAAATGTACATGTGTAGGCAATTCAATGTTATTCAGTACCACAATATTGCTTTTGTGCTTTGTGACTGATTTTCCTTACTATTTCTTTACAGATGATCCAGAAGGTGCCTTTGTACCCCCTGAATTTGACATTACTGGCAATACCTTTGAGGTTAGTCAAAATAGTTTGTGAACATAATAGGAAAGCAGGAACTATTTTCCCTACTGTTTTCCCAATGAATAGCATTGAAAATTCAATGACGAAACCCCCGTGTGCCAGAAACCTTTAAGTGAAATGCCTGGTAAGATTAGATCGCTTTCAGAGAGTTTTTTAAGAATTGTTATTAATCAAGGCCAATTATTTCAAACTGCAGTAACCTAAAAGGCTTTTCATTTTCTGAAGTGCTTTAGACCTTCTCTCTTTCCCAAATATTTAATGTAGCTTTATCCAGTACAGATCCGTTGCAGTTTGCAAGCCTGCAAATTGTGCTTTGTGACATTACACTGTGATCTGAAGGATAATGTGCAAAGTAATTAAACCATTTATTTTAATAGAGAAGTAACAGACCTTGAAATTTGATCAGCTAGTCAATGTATCTTCCAACGTGCTTTCTAATTGAGTTGGCGTGGTGTTAGGATATGGCTGAATTGTTTACCTGTGAAGCCCCTTTAAATCTCTTTTGCTAGACCGACTTGTGCAAGACCTTGTGGAAAACTTTGGGTTTTGGCATGGCTGCATATTTTAAAGAAAGCATTGGAGCTGGTTGTTCATCTCCATGCCTGAATGATGAGACCCATAGCAAAGATTACATTAGAGCCTGGCCTTTTGTTATTGTTAAGCTGGTGAAATCAATTAATACTTATGCAACTAATGGGTCAGTCTGTTGCAGCTTCCTCTATAAGACTGGTTTTCCTAGAGATGACTGACACAAGCTGTGTTTCGGAAAACCAAGTCTGCATTGCGCAAGGGAGCCCTTAAAGAGTAGATTGGAACATCAGGCCACTGCGATGGCAATACTGACCCTTGGTAACGCCCTGGGTGTAGCAGTGCTGGATGGGTAGTACTGGCAGTGATCAGGACACTTAAATTGAGGGCCAACCGTGGCCCATCTGTATTGAACATGAGTTCAGGTTGAGCATCCTGTTTAAGGCCTCCCTTGTGCAATGCAGACTTGGCTTTCCTAAGCACAGCTTGTGTCAGTCACCTCTAGGAAAACCAATCTTATGGAGGAAGCTGCAACACCCTGACCCGTTATTTGCATAAGTATTAATCGATTTCAGTCCTGGGCCCTGAAGACGTTTCATTTAGCCCATACCGATGTGGCGAATGGTGTAATTCTGACTCGCAAAAAAGAAATCACTTCCTGCTTCTCAGGTTGAAGGCTCTAGGACATTGTTTAGCACCTGAAGAATAAATGTTGCATTGTCAAGTTTCCAACCCAAACTGTTTGAAATAAATGGAATAAAACCTGGATATAAATAGCAGGCAAAGTCATCTCATGAAAGTTTGTTAGGAATTTGGGATAAGTTTTTTAAACAAGTCATTTGAAGAGATATTTGACACGGTATTGCAGAATAATTTTTAGATCACTTACACGTGAATTTATGCCACCAGGGACCCAGGTTCGATTCCACCCTCGGGCGACCGTCTGTGTGAATTTTGTGCACTTTCCCCTTGTCTGCATGGGTTTCCTCCAGGTGCTTCGGTTTCCTCCCACAGCCCAAAGATATGCAGGTTACATGGTTTGGCCATGCTAAATTGTCCATAGTGTTCAGGGGTATGCTGGCTAGCTGGATTAGCTATGGGAAATGCAGGGTTACAGGGAAAGGGTAGAGGGTGGGTCTTGGTGGGATGTTTTTTGGAGGGTTGGTGTAGACTCGATGGGCCAAATGGCCTGCTTTCACACTGTAAAGATTCTATGTATAGGTTCCAATTAAATACTTTTTTTGAAAATTGCAAATCCTGCGTAAAAAAATCTTCTAGTAAATGTAGAATATCAGATTAGTGCTATCATGGTGTTCTTACATTGTCATTGCCCCAGTCAAGGCAATAGAGGTAATAAATTGAAAGGAAAACAATTCAATCAGGTTGTAAGGAGAGGGGAAACTATTCTGTGCACCTGCTTCAGTGGAAATCACTTAAAAGTAACCTTTCATGAATTTACCATTTGATTATCATTTGTTGTTTACTAAGACAGTAATGTTGAAAGAAAGTTTGAAATTAGTCAATTGCTTTCAAAACATAATGCTTTTGCACTCTATTGTATAATAATATGAGGTTATTATGATAAACAGTGGACTGTTGCCTCTGTTGTGGACTAAGTGTATTTAATACATTTTATTCGTTTTCACAACTCGATGTAATTGAATAGATATAGACGAGCACAGAGAATGGAATATTTTCTAATTGTTATTCCTTGCTGTTTGGAAAGCAAACCAAGATACTAAGTGCTTATCATTATCACCTTCCTTGTAGAATTTACTTCTTTGTAACCCTGACATCTGCAATATGTGTCCACATGGCTTTCAAATGCAAAATTCTTTTCTTAAAGAGTTTCCTACTTTGTGGGAGAAATTTGATTGCTGCAGTTAATCTTGCAACCTCATGAATGAGCTGTTATTTTTATTTCAGATGTGAAGTATGTTCATGTAATGTCAACAGAGATTTATTGAACCTTGGGAAAGAGGACAGGAAAAGATTGAAAGTTGTCTGGCAGAGGAATTTATCTTGATCGTTAACAATGTTCAGTACATTCTCTTGTTTGAAACATAGATCCTGCCTTGGCTTCAGATTTGTTGTTATAATTTCAAGAGATCCTTCTGGGATATGAAATTTGACCTTCCTTTGTATTTTGATCAATGAACCTATTACAGAATTTACTTCAGAGCTTTTAATACCTTGGTGGATTTTGGGCTGTTACACTAGCTGTTCTGTGGGTTTAGCATCATTTCCAGAGCAGACCAAACATCACCCATTATTTGAAGTGCATTATTATCTGTCAGTTTTTAAGTAAACAATAGAAAGACCAGTAGACTAGAGTGGAATTTTTACCTTGAAAAAACCAGACATTTTTATCTATTGTTGTTCTACCAACTCTATTTTGTCTAACTCATTCTGTGACGTTTCAATCCCGCTACTCTTTGCAATTACATGTATTACCTGAAAATGTGGTCAAGTTATATTGCTGATTAAATTAAAAATTATAAGGCCTATTTTCACCAAACCCATTCTTTAGGTGTCCATTCTTGGTACAAGTCCACTTATAAGCAACAGTGGATGGAATCTGATAAACAATGAACAGCCTGTGGGCTACAGAAAAGTGAGTGGTAGAATCGGGTGAGATGGTCATCTTGACAGTGAAATCTCTCATCACAACATCTATGTTTTGCTCAGGTAACGTGATCAGATTCTTGCCAGGGAGTAGCAAGTTCCCAATTGATGGTCTTCATTGTTTGTTGAACGTCCTGTTAATAGCCCAACTCACCACAGGTTGCAGTCTTACCAAACTCGTCATCCAATGTAAACTCAACATGAAAACCAGAGCGGGTTCCTGGTAGTTCAGTTTGCTGCTTGCTGCAAGTGACCTGCATGTTGCCCGTGATCAAACTACAGAGCAGGGCTCAACTTGTGAACATCAGCCTTTCACCATGGGCACTGGCACCTGACTTCCAGGATGGATTCTATGCAGTGCTCTGGAATTGCACCCTACACTCCCATATTTGTGAAGTAGGGCACACTGGCTGCCAGTTGTACACATCTGCTGCATCGAGTCAGGTAGCAGCACGGGGATGGCACCCAGTCAGCAATGTGCACAATGCTATCCACCAGGGTTACTCCTTTGCTATCTCAGAATGTGTACACTTGGTGCCTGCCAGCATGCTCACAGCATATAATTGCTCTGCCATGCCTTGCACGAGCAATTGGGGCAGTCATGTAACCTGGCAGATGGCCATGCTGTTTGACAGTGCTCAGACGAGGGCATTTACATCTTCTCATATGTCAGTGAGCAACATCAGGCTACCACCCGCACCACATGGGAGCACCATTCATGCTAAACTCAGTGCATTTGCATCTAGCAATGGGACCTGTCTGAAAGTTTTCAGGGAGTGGTCCTCACCCAATTCCATGTTGGGTGTCCATTGCAGTTAGTCAAGGGCAGCCTCCCATACTGGTCCCAGGCATTGTTTGAGGTGGCTTTGCACAGATGGGTTGTGCCTCTATGCTGCAATGAGTGGGTCATGATTATTCTTTTGTCTCCACAGGGGGCAGGCCAGGAGCTGGGAGAAGGTCTTCCACAATTGGAGACTTGTGTGGCCACCAGTCAGGGGTCTTTGGGGGTGTCAGCCAGGGCTGGCCAGGAAAGTCGCCCAAGGGGGTGGCTCATAGTCATCCCATTGCCATCGTTCATTGATGTTAAGAGGAAAGAGGGGTTGGGGGTTGTTGGGATGGGCTGGAAAGTGAGACAGGTCTCGGCACATTTACCTGCCTTGGATGATAACCTGGTGAAGTGTGAAGCCTGTAGGGTTGACCCATAAGTTGCCTTCTATCCCGTACTCCCTTTGACTATCAAGCCCCCGATGTTTCAGTGTCAGCGCTGGCTGGGTGGGTGGAGTAGGAGGGGGTACTGGTCCAGCTTTGCCAACGGTTCCTCCTGGCCTGAATTGACTGTTCCCCTGAGGTTGAGGAAGTCCCTCCCACGGGAGATAGCTTCCTCTTGGCTGATGTACTCAGCTCAGTGGCTATACCTGTAGAACACAGAAGGCAGAAGGCGTCATGGCCAGTGGTTTGAGGTGGTGCCCAAAGCAGCACACTGCCCGCCTGGCAATGGCAGCATTTTGGTGCTACTACAATGCGTACTTTCTCAGTTGCCAGAGCACGGGTATCTCTGCATTCCTGCAGGACTTGTCACAGCTGAAGCCTTGGTGGGAGATGAGTGCAGTAGTGGAGATAAAGTGAATGGGACAGCAGACAGCAGATTGTGGCATGGAGAAGGGCAATGACCTTTTGGCACTGCTGCCTGGACCTCTGAGGCCTGGATAGGGCAGTGACCCAGGTGGCAATCTCTGACAGGGCAGATATTGTGCAGTGGCACAGCCTCATCTCCTGGAAGGAGATGGCCTTCCTGTGCAACTCCCCAGGACCTCCAGGTTCCTATCAGTGCTAACTTGCCCTTGTCAGCCATCTCCATCCAGTGAACAGTCACAAGCAGGGTAAACACCAGATGCCAGCCCTCCTCCCAGGTACACTGTGGGTTTTTGAAGATGGTGCTGCCAAAAGGGATGTTTTATGGCTAATATCCAGGGTAGGGTGAGTTCTTATGGGAACAGCGCATGGTAAGATGGAATGGAAGTACAATGTGGTACTTGCCATTAGGTCGACAATGGGAATTAAAGCAGTGAGTTTGAGAAGCTATGGTGGAAGCCTCAGTGGACTATGTGCCTGATTTCTCAATACATGCTTCTGCTCTACCTCTCAGAATGGAAGTTCATTAAGTTGTCCCTTTTATCTTCTCAGTTCAATTTTAGTTGGCCCAAAAGTCTGAATTTAAACTTTATTAACTTCCGTTATCTCTTGCAGTAATTTTTTTTTGTCATATTGTGACTTTCATCCAAATCTAAGTGTTTTCCAAACCTTATTTTGTTGAAGTGGGCTCATTGCTCTCATGAAGAAATATGCTGCCTGGTTAGTAAAGGCTCAGAAATTCACCTCGCATCCTAGTGCAAAAGGATCAATTTGAGATAGATTGTCTGTTACAAACTGCTTAATATTTAATTCCAATAACATCAGGAAATCTAAGGGAATCTTGCCACTGCAGACGTGCTGATAACCCCCAACATAAATCACCCCACCCCCATGAAAGAAAAAGAAGACTAGTGTCCCACAGTGTGTGAATGAAGGAAACTCTATCCCTGTCCCCAGCAAAGCTCTTCTGCATTAAACATCAAGTGGCTCTGTCTCACATGAAAATTGTTGTAATCTTTTTACACATCTCCAATCTTATTTGTTAGCAACTTTTATTAAAATAAAGATATGCATGTTGAAATTTCAAAGTTAGAAAGAAGCCTATTTTGAAAATATTTGTGAGGTTTTGTAGAATATGTCCATCACACATAACTGTTGCTATTTGTTCAAGAACTAGTCGACTATTGCCTCCGATTACATCTTCCTCAAACTTTTTTCCAAACCCTTTCAGCAGCCACATGCAGTCATTCCAACCCAGGAGGTCTCTTTCTGTCAGATAGGAGCAGAACAGGAAATTTGTTAGTCTTTGTAATTATAAAATGAAATGATAATTTCAGTTTATCTAGCACTGATTCTCGTTTTAAATTGTCACAATGGGTTTTGTAAGCATTGAATTTTGAATTACAGTCACTTTTGACTCCTGGTCCATGGATCTAGACATGTTGATTGACAGAATCTACAATATCTAAAAGATGATAATCCAACAGTTTGGGTCTTCCTGAGTACAGTACCTAGTTAAAGTTTCAGCTGAGATTTTGATGTAACTCTAAAGCATCGCTTTCAAAAAAATGGTAGGATTATTTAATTTTCTTGGTGGCTCTCATTCCTTATTGGAACTTATTGTTTCTATATTTGATAAGAGTAGATACATAATTAATGAAACTAATGGTTGGGTTCAGTTGCATGGAAAATTATGGAAAAGTTAAAGTGGTAGAGAGGTCAATAAAAGTTATTAAAATTTCCAGCACATGTAATAGGTCAGAGAATATGAAAAGACTCAGGAATCTAATTTCAGGCACAGCAGACAAGGGGACATCTACGAGAAGCGGGGAAATCAATGTAGAACTGAGGGTGTTGTACTTAAATGCACGCAGTATATGATAAAAGGTGCAGTTGATATTAGCAGGTACGGCGTTGTGGTATCACAGAAACGTGGCTGCAAGGGGATCAGGGCTGGGAACTCAATATCAAAGGATACACATCCTTTGGAAAGGATAGGCAGAGGGGGCGGTGTTGCCTTGTTCCTAAGAAATGAAATCAAATTCATAGGAAGAATCATATAGTATCTGAAGGCATGGAATCTGTGTGGGTCGAGTTGAGCAATGACAAAGGAATGAATGACTCTGATGGGAGTTGTGTATAGGCCTCCTTGCAGTAGTCAGGATGTAGGGCAGAAACTAAATCAGGCGATAGAAAACGCATGTAAGAAAGGCACTATTACATTAATCATGGAGGACTTCAATAGGCAGGTGAGCTGGGAAAATCAGGTTAGTAGTAGATCCCAAGTAAAGGAATTCATGGAATGTCTAAGAGATGGTTTTTGGAGCAGTTCAGTGGGAGAGCCAACTAGGGAACAGGCAATTCTGGATTTGGTGATGTGTAATAAGGCAGATGTATTAGGGAGCTTAAGGGGGCAGTGACCATATGATAGAATTCACCCTGCAGTTTGACAGGGAGAAACTGGAATCGGAGGTAACAGTATTACAATTGAGTAAAGGTTAACTACAAAGATATGTGGGTGGAATTGATTGGAAGGGGAGCTTAGCAGAGAAAATAGTGAAGCAGTAATGGCAGGTGTTTCTGGGGGTAATTTTGGAGGCACAGCAGAAATTCATCTCAAGGAAGAAGAAATATACTAAGCAGAACACAACCATGGCTGACAAGGAAGTCAGGGACAGTATAAAAGCAAAAAAGAAAACATACGAAGTGGTGAAAGTTAGTGGGAAGTTAGAGGATTGGAGGTCTTTAAAAAATAGCAGAGGACTACTGAAAAAGAAATAAGGTGAGAAGATGAAATATAAGAGTAAGCTAGCTAGTAATATAAAAGAAAATGGCAAGTGCTTTTTTATTTAAATGATAAGAGAGGCAAGAGTGGACGTTGGATCTCTGGAAAATGAGTCTGGAAAAGTAGTAATGAAGAACAAAGAAATGGGAGGAACTGAACAGGTACCTTGCATCAGTCTTCACAGTGGAAGACACCAGTAGTATAGCAAAATGTCAAGAGAGTCCGGGGACAGAGATAGGTGTAAATGGCATTGTGAAGGAGAAGGTGTAGTGAAACCTGAAAGGTCTGAAGGTGGATAAAACACCAGGATTGAATGGACTACACCCCAAGGTTCGGAACAAGACAGCTGAGGAGATTGTAGAGGCATAGGTAATGATCTTTCAGTAATGACTGGAGTCAGACAGGATCCCAGATGACTGTAAAATAGCTAATGTAGCACCCTATTTAAAAGGGGATGGAGGTAGAAGACAGGAAATTACAGACCAATTAGCCTAACCTCAGTCTTTGGAATTAAATATTAAGGATGAGATTGTAGAGTACGTGGAAGTGCATGGTAAAATGGGGCTGAGCCAGCATTGCTTTGTCAAGGGGAGGTCATGCCTGAAAATCTGTTAGCATTATTTGAGGTATTGACTGTCTCTGTCTGAGACAACAGTCAACCCCTGTGAATGTGAATTTAGAAGGCACAGAGTACTCCTTCACAATTCACTCTTATTCTCAAATGTCTCAAAGGTATCAAGTATCAAAATATCAAATATGAAAAATATCCAAATATCAAAATATTCCCAAATACAAATTGTAAACAGTTAAGAGAAACCACGCTAGTCACCTTTCTGCTAACTTAATACTGCACTCAAATCAAAACACATTTACCCAGAAATGCTCAGCTGGCCAGGTTGCACAATCCACCTCCACCTCCACCTCCACCTCCACCTCCACCTCCACCTCCACCTCCACCTCCACCTCCACCTCCACCT
>NC_063351.1:17518081-17563869 GCF_021869965.1 Rhincodon typus | reverse complement strand
CACCTCCACCTCCACCTCCACCTCCACCTCCACCTCCACCTCCACCTAAAGGGTTGCTTATGTGTTGTTCCTCTCTGGGGTTACACTAAAGGACTTAGATGATGCTGGGTTTTATCCCTGATCCCTGTTCAATTTTATCCAACCAGAAATGTCCACGTTGTGTTGCAAAGTGCTGACCCTCCAATCAGGTACCAGAATTGCTTTCTTTTTTTCTAGATTGGTCCAGGTAACAGCCATTGTGTACATGACTGTTAACTTGTTCCCTCATTCAGCTTGAGCAACTCACAGTCTCTCCATTTGAGCTTCAACCCTGGCTACCACTGGCCAACAGGTGGTAATGAACAAGTTAAATAAAGGAGACCAATAGATATGATCTATTTAGATTTCCAAAAGGCCTTTGACAATGTTCTACATGGGAGGCTGCTAAATAAGATAAGAGTCCATTGTGTGAGGGGCAAGGTACTGGCATGGATAGAGGATTGGCTGACTGGCAGAAGGCAGAGAGTAGGGATAAAGGGGTTTTTTTTTTGGAATGGCAGCTGGTGACTACTGGAGTTCTGTAGAGACCGTATTGGGACCACAATTATTCATGTTATACTTAAACATTCAGGACAAAGGAACTGAGGGCATTGTTGCTAAAGTTTGCAGATGACACAAAGATAGGAGGAGAGACAGGTAGTGTTGAGGAAGCAGGGAGGCTGCAAAAGGACTTGGACAGTCTAGGAGAGCGGGCAAAGAAGTGGCAGATGGAATACAATTTGGGAAAGTGTGAGGTTATGCACTTTGGTGGGAAGAATTGAGGTGTAGACTGTTTTCTAAATGGGGAAAGAATTTGGAAATCTGAAGCAAGTATGTAGGAATCTTTGGCAGGATTCTCTTAAGGTTAACATGCAGGCTGAGTTGGCAGTTAGAAAGGCAAATGCAATGTCAGCATTTATAGAGTCATCGAGTCATACAGCATGGAAACAACCAGTTGATCCAATCAGCCATGCCGACCATAATCCTAAACTACACTAGTCCCACCTGCCTGCATTTGACTCACATCCCTCCAATCCTTTCCTATTCATGTACTTATCCAAATGTCTTTTAGACATTGTAACTGTAGCTGCTTCCATCATTTCCTCAGGAAGTTCATTCCACACATCAACCACTCTCTGTGTTAAAAAGAAATTGCCTCTCATGTGAGCCGAAACATCAACTTTCCTGCTCCTCTGATGCTGCCTGGCCTGCTGTGTTCCTCCAGCTCCACACTTTGTTCCCTCTCATGTCTTTTTTAAATCCTTATCCTCTCACCTTAAATATATGCCCCTTCATCCTGAATTCCCCCAACCTAGGGAAAAGACACCTGCCCTTCACCTTATCTATACCCTTCATTATTTTATAAACCTAATCTATACCCTTCATTATTTTGTAAACCTCTATAAGATCACTTCTCAACCTCTTACGCTCCAGTGAAAAAAGTCCCAACTTATCCAGCCTTTCCTTATAACTGAACCTCTCCATTCCCGGCAACATCCTGGTAAGTCTGTTCTGAACCCTCTTCAGCTTAATAATGTCTATTCTATAACAGCTTGACGAGAACTGGACATGGCACTCCAGAATATGCCTCACCAACATCCTGTACAACTTCAACATAGCGTTCCAAGTTCTATATTCAAAGGTCTGAGCAATGAAGGCAAGCATGCTAAATGCCTTCTTAACCACCTTATCTACTCGTGATACAAACTCCAAAGAGTTATGTACTTGAACCTCTAGGTCTCTCTGTTCTGCAACGCTGCCCAAGGCCCTACTTTTAACTGTATAAGTCTTGTCTTTGTTTGTTTTACCAAAATGTAATACCTTGCATTTATCCAAATTAAATTCCATGTGCTACTTTTTAGCCCATTGACCCAATTGATCAAGATCTCTTTGTAATCTTAGATAACCTTCTCCACCTTCCGCTATACCACCAATCCTGGTGTTATCTGCAAACTTACTAACAATGCTTTCTATATTGTCATCTAAATCATTTATATAAATTACAAGCAAAAGTGAACCCAGTACAGATCCCTGTGGAACACCGCTGGTCACAGGTCTCCAATCTGAAAACCAGCCCTCCACCATCATTTCTCTGTCTCCTGTCATTGAGCCAATTTTGTATCCAATTGGCAAGGTCACCCTGAATCCCATTTTATCTAAGTTTACTAATTAGTCTACCATGTGGAACCTTGTCAAAGGCTTTACCAAAGTCCAAGTAAACAATATTTACCACTCTGCCCTCATCAATCTTCTTGGTAACTTCCTCAAAAAAACGCAATCATGTTTGTAAGACACGACTCCCCTCGCATAAAACCATGCTGACTATACCTAATCATTCCTTGCCTGTCCAAATGCATAAAAATCCTATCTTTCAGAATAATTTCCAACAACTTACCCACCACTGAAGTCAGACTTATAGGTCTGTAGTTCCTAGGCTTCTCCTTACTTCCCTTCTTAAAGAAAGGAACAACATTAGCCACTCTCCAGTCATCCAGCACCTTACCCGTAGTTATAGATGATACAAATATTTCTGCAAGAGGCTCTACAATTTCCTTCCAAACCTCCCACAAAGTTCTGGGATACACTAGATAAGGTCCTGGAGGTTGATCCATCTTCATGTATTTTAATATCTCCAGCATTTCCTCTTCTGCAATGTAAACTGTTCTTGAAATGTCAATATTTATTTCCCTGAGTTCTCTAGCCCTTATTTCTTCCTCCACAGTAAAAACTGTTGCAACATATTAATTTAATACCTCTCCCATCTCCTGAGTTTCAACACAAAAATGACCTTTTTGATCTTTAAGGGGCCCTACTCTCTTTCTAGTTGCTCTCTTGTTTTAAAAGTACTTGTAGAATCTCTTTGGATTATCTTTGAACTACCAACCTTACCTTTTAAGGTAACAGGAACATAATAACTCTCATTATTGCACTTCTGAAACCTTCTTACTTATCTGACGTCCTTTTACCTGTCAACAGTCCACTTCAATCAATTTTTGAAAGTTCTTGTCACATACCATTAAAATTTGCCTTGCTCCAATTAAAAACTTTAACTTTTATGGATGGCTTATCCTTTTCTATAACTACTTTAAAACCAATAGAATTAGGATCACTGGTCCCAAAGTGTTCCTGACTATCACTTCTGTCACATTCCCTGTCTTATTACTGGGGAGGAGGTCAAGTTTTGCTCCTTCTCTAGTAGGAACATTTACATATTGATAAAGAAAATTTTCTTGAACACAGTTTGCAAATTCTTCACCATCCAAACCTTTAACACTATGGTAGTCCCAGTCAATGTTTGAAAAATTAAAACCCCCATTATTACAACCTTATTATGCTTACATTTATCTGAGATGTCCTGACATATTTGTTCCTCAATTTCCCTCTGACTATTGGGAGTCTTTAGTACAATCCCATTAAGGTGATCATTCCCTTTTTATATCTAATTTCAACCCATATATTTTCACTGGATGATTTTTCAGAAGTATCTTCTCTAATCTTTTGCCTCTTTTTCTATCTTTCCTATGGCATCTGAAACCTGGCACATTGAGCTGCCAGTCCTGTCCATCCCTCAGCCAAGTTTCTGTAATAGCTAGAATGTCCCAATCCCATTTTCCCAAACGTGCCGTGAGTTCACCAACCCCACCTGTGAGACCCCTTACAATGAAATAGGTGCAGTTTAATTCTTCAGAGTTACTTCACTCTCTGACATGCTTGAGTCTGTCTTTTCTAATTAACTTGTTCTTTTCAGATTCAAAACCATTCTCATCTATCTTTCTGTTTACTCTCCCATTTAAGATCTCTTCACCCCTTCTCTCTAAAAGTTTACAGTCTCTCTTAATAGAATTAGCAAATCTTCTTGCAAGGATATCAGTCCCTTTCCAATACAGGTGAAACCCATCCCTTTTGAACAGGTCTTTACTGCCCCAGAAGAGATCCCAGTGAGCCAAGAACCTCAATCCCTGAACTTTACACCCCCTCTTCAGCCATTGACTTATCTCTTTTATTCTTTCATTCTTTCCCACGTTTGAGCGTGGCACCGGGAGTAAACTACTTTTGAGGTTCTGTTTGTTTAATCTTCTACCTAGCCTCTTGTATTCGTTCTGTAGAACCTTAATCTTTACTCTAACTATGTCACTTAGTTCAAGAGGGCTTGATATGCAAGAGCAGAGATGTACTGCTGAGGCCGTATAAGGCTCTAGTCAGACACGTTTGGAATATTGTGAATAGCTTTGGGACTTGTATCTAAGGAAGGATGTGCTGGCATTGTTGGGTTCCAGAGGAAGCTTACAGGAATGATCCCATGAATGAAGGGCTTGTCATATGAGGAGCAATTGAGGACTTTGGGTCTTTGCTCGATGGAGTTCAGAATGATGTGGGGGGATGTCACTGAAACTTACAGAATACTGAGAGGCCTGGATAGAGATTCTTGACATGCTCGCCGAGCTGGCTTGTTTTCATTCAGACGTTTCATCATCATGCTAGTTAACATCATCGGTGTGGCCTCTGATTAATCAATGTTGTTCTACTACACTTAGTATTTATATGATCAGGCCTGTTAAGTGAGCTTGTGTTTTTTTTTTCTGATGAAGGGTCTAGGCCCGAAACGTCAGCCTCTCTGCTCCTATGATGCTGCTTGGCCTGCTGTGTTCATCCAGCCCTGAACCTTGTTGTCTCGGATTCTCCAGCATCTGCAGTTCCTACTATCTCTTGTGTCATTTCTGGTGTTTTTTGCAAGTGTTTGTATATGGGGTCTAATTCCACATGTGTATTGATTGCATGATGGGTGGAGTACCAGGCCCTTAGGAATTCCCATGTGTTGGTCACGTCGTCCCAGTTAAATTGATGGCCTTCATTGTCCAAGTACATTGAAATGAGGGAAAGTTTGTTGTGTCGCTTTGCTGCTAGCTGGTGTTCGTGTATCCTGATGGCTAGTTTTCTTCCTGTCTGGCCAATGTAATGTTTTTGTCAGACCTTGCACAGTATTCTGTACACTCTGTTGGTCCTGCATGGCATGGGTATGGGGTCTTTGGTCCTTGTGAGTGTTTGTCGTAGAGTGGCTGTGGGCTTGTGTGCTACAGTGATTCCTCGTGGTTATAGGAGTCTTGTTGTCAGTTCCGATATGTTCTTGACATATGGTATTATGTCCTCTTGGTGTTGTCTATCTAGTAGGCATGTGTGGATGAAGTTGGTGGGGTATCCGTTGATAGTGAAGACCTTGTAAAAGTGCTCTTTCTCCTTCTTGAGAAGTTTGGGTTTGTGCCAGTGGGTTGTGGCCAGTTTGAATGGTGTCTTTACACACCTTTGCTGTGGAAATTGAGGATTTCGTCAGTGGGGGTTGCCTTCCTGTATACTGTGGTTTGGAGTTCCCCATTCACCATTCGTTCTATCCTGACATCAAGGAATGGAAGTTGATTGTTGTTTTCCTCTTCTGTTGTAAGTTTGATCCCGGTGAATACGTTGTTGATGAGGTGGTGTGTCTCTTCTAATTCAGTGCGTTTAATGATGATAGACGTGTCGTCCTCGTATCAAATCCACTGTTTGACTGTATGTGGGGGAGGGTCATGCGTTCCAATCTCTGTATGACTGCCTCTGCAATACATCCTGAGATGGGTGACTCCATTGGTATGCCATTGGTTTGTTTGTGTATGTGACTGTTAAAGGTGAAGTGTGTGGTGAAGGATAGGTCCAGTAGTCTAAGTATGTTGTTCTTGCTGATGGAGCCGTCATTCCTATTTCCTGTAGTAATGTGGCCAGTGTTTCTTAGGCTAGTAGGATGTCAATGGATGTGAATAGCACTGTGGATTCAAAGGATACCATAATCTCATCGTTGTTGATTTTGATGTTCTGAGGTTATTAAAAATTCCTGGGTTGAGTGGATGGATCAGCTGAACAGTCGACTGGGTGTTTCAGTCTCTATTGTAGGTCCTTGGCCAGTTTGTGTGAAGATGTGCTCGGTAAGGAGACAGTGGGTCTGAGGGGGGTGTCTGGTACTTTGTGTACTTTGGGGAGCCCATAGAAGCGGGGTGGTGGGGGCGGTGTTTGAACCTTCTTATTTCATTTTCATGTAGTCTATCTTGGTTATTTGTCATGCAGTTTTTCAGTCTCTTCAGTGTTTGGGTGATTCTGTTTCCCTATGTTGGTAAGTGTTTGTATCTGCAAGCAGTGCCTGTGATTTTTCAACGAAGGCCATCAATTTAACTGGGAAGACATGACCATCCTAGCTCAAGCCAACCATAGACATGCACAGGAATTCCTAGAGGCCTGGTTCTCCACCCATAATGCAATCAATAAACATGTGGAATTAGACCCCATATCCAAACCCTTGCAAAAAAGAACTGCAAATGACACAAAACACCTCAACAGACCGGATCATATAAATACTAAGGGGAGTAGAACAACATCACTTCATCGGAAGCCGCACTGATGATGTTACCTAGCATGGTGACGAAATGTCTGAACTATAATCAGCCAGCTCAGTGAGCAAGTCAACAACCTCATCCACAACCCGAGCTACAAATCTTCATGAGAACTTTAAAAGGCCTGTATACAGTTGACATGGAGAAGATATCTCCACTAGTAGGAGAAACTAGGACCTGAAGGCACAGTATCCGAGTGAAGGGAACGACCCTTTAGAACTGAGTTGAGGAGGAATTTCTTGAGCCAGAGGGTGGTGAACATGTGGAACTCATTGCCGCAGAAGGCTGTGGAGGCCAAATCATTGTGTGTATTTAAGGAAAAGGTAGATCAGTTCATGATCGGTAAGGGGATCTAAAGTTACAGGATGAGGGCAAGAGAATGGGGCTGAGAAGCAAATCAGCCATGATCGAATGGTGGAGCAAATTCGATGGGCTGAATGATCTAATTCTGCTCCTATATCTTATGGTCTTACAGTTTTAAGTCAATCACAAAGTTTTCCTCATAACATTTGTGATGATTTTGGGTAGGGGTGAGAGACTAGGATCGTATGAGGCACACTGTAGGTGTACCATTTTTAAAAGGTATCATAGACTGAAACTAGGTGCGAAGGTTTTAACAACATGAACAACATGGCTTGCACCAAGTCCATTTGAAATTGTATATTCCACCACGAGTGAGGCTGCAAAAATTGACAGAATCAGGTGACATATTGTTTCCATTTCTTCTTTTGACCTAAAAACACAACGTCCTAGTTTTTTCTGTCAGTCTCTTAGGAATCCATGCACAGTTGTTTCGTCTGTGATAAATGATCTTGCAAAAGACCAGGAGCACACATGGGATTGGAAAAATAAACATTGCATGCAAGACTACCATGCTGAAATCTTCATCTTACTTCTAGGTAGATGAGCAGCATTAAACGTACCAATTTGTAGCCAAGACTGCTTCAGATTATGCATATCTTCTCAGCCATTCAAGTCTGTGGGCCTGCATCAAGGTTCTTTCTTGGGTCAAAATTTGTAATGGAAATTAAATCACTGTTGTTCATGACAACTGAAGTGTAATGATGTTGCTACCAACTCCTTAGAAAGAGATGGCCTTAAACTGTCTACTTTGCACATTTCTTCGGCATGCTATTGGAACATAACATCAAATATCGATTAATTTGTCCTGTGAATGTGTTGTAATTTTCCTGCAATTTAATTCCGTCAGAGGCAAGTACTATATTGGCATTCCTTTCCCTGATTTAGTTTTAAACAAAACTAGCCTGATTTCCACACAAACCTGAAGTTATTGACTGCAGGCCAGTAGTTAGGTGTGGCAGGAGACTGCAAACACAGACAAACAGAATAATTCTTTGAAGAGCGACTAAAGGGAAGGGTCCAATGCAGTTTTAGGATGCCTGAGGCAGGGGAGGCGTAATAGATTGTGAACTACCTTGGAGACATCTGTACCAGGTCCTGTCCTCACTGGTGGTCGTTAAAATTTGGTTGAGTCTGAAAGACATCGTCAGACTCATTCTTTGAATCTTTGCAAAGCCTTTTGACTTCTGGGTGAAGGCCTCATACAGTTCCCGAAACATGTTTGTTAAAATGCCAGATTGCTTGTGGCTCTGGTGAATGCCAGGACACCTGGCAGCGTGGCTAATGTTGTACCATTGTTTAAGAACGGTAGCAAAGACAAGCCAAGGAACGACAGGCCAGTGAGCCTGACATCAGGATCAAACAACATTTGGATAGTTAAGGTCTGATTAGGGATAGTCAGCATGGATTTGTGTGCAGGAAATCATGTCTGACAAATCTTTTAGAGTTTTTCAAAGAGGTAACCAAGAGGATAGATGAGGGTAGGGCAGTGGATGTTGTCTCTATGGACTTTAGTAAGGCCTTTAACAAGGTCCCACATGGCAGGCTAGTCATGTAGGTTAGGTTGCATGGGATCCAGGGAGAGGTAGCTAATTGGATTCAAAATTGGCTCGATGGTAGGAAGCAGAGGATGATGGTTGAAGGCTGTTTCTCGGACTGGTGGCCTGTGACTAGTGGTTTGCCACGTGGTCGGTGCTGGGGCCTTTGTTATTTGCATAAATGATGTGGATGTGAGTGAACAAGGCTTGATTGGTAAGCTTGCAGATGATACAAAATTAGGAGGTATCATTGATAGCGAGGAAGGTTATCAAAAATTCCAGAGGGATCTTGATCAGATAGGGAAGTGGGCTGAGGATTGGCAAATGCACTTCAATACGGAAAAGTGTGAGGTGTTGCACTTTGGAAAGTCAAACAAAGGTAGGACTTATATAGGTCCTGAGGAGTGTTGTGGAACAGAGGGACCTAGGAGTACAAGTACATAGTTCATTGAAAGCGGCATCACAGGTGGACAGGATGGTGAAGAAGGCATTTAGCATGTTGGCCTTCATCTGTCAAGGCTTGGGTATAGGAGTTGGGACGTTATGTCGTAATTGTATAAGTCATTGGTGAGGCTGCACTTGGAACATTGTGTATAGTTTTGATCACCCTGTTAAAGGAAAGACATAGTTAAACTGGAAAGTGTGCAAAGAAGATTTACGAGGATAACACAATACAGAACTGGAAAAACACAGCAGGCCAGGCAGCATCAGAGGAGAAGGGAAGTCGTGCTCCTCTGATACTGCCTGGCCTACTGTGTTCTTCCAGCTCCATACTGTGTTATCTCTAACTCCAGTGTCTGCAGTTCTTGCTGTCGCAGATTTACAAGGATGTTGCCAGGTCTAGTAAGCCTGAGTTATCGGGAGAGGTTGGCCAGGATAGGACTTTATTCCTTAGAACGTAGGAGAATGAGGGGTGACCTTATTGATACGTATAAAATCATGAGGAGCTTAGAGGGGATGAATGCATATAGTCTTCTTCCCAGGGATGGGAAATTGAAAACTAGAGGGCATAAGTTTAAGGTGAGAGGGTAAAGATTTAAGAAGGACCTGAGGGGCAACTTCTTCACACAGAGAGTAATGTGTAAATGGAATGGGCTACCAGAAAACGTGGTTGAGGCAGGTACAATGGCAACATTTAAAAAACATTTGGATAGGTACATGGATGGGAAGGGTTTAGAGGGATATGGTCCAAATGCAGCAATTGGAACTAGCTGAGTGGGCACCATGGTCAGCATGGACCTGTAAGGGCTGAAGGGCCTGTTTTCATGCTGTATTACTCTATGACTCAATGATAACGGAATCTCCTATTCTTGTCAAATGGACAGGGTTAAAATGTCGGCAACTATTTGGAGAACAAGTGAAATTAATGTACAGGATAATAGGAACCACAGCTGAAGGAAATAATTTTTGTTCAAGGCCAAGATGTGCCTTTTGATCTTTATTTGCTGAGCTTGCAATGCATCAAATTTTACAACTATATGTTTGATGATTTGTACAGCTGATAACTGTACCGTGCTTATTTGATGTTCTAGAAAAATAGCAACCTTTGTGTAATTCTGATGTTTTGAAGTCTTGGCTGTGATAACTTTGTCACATCTCCCACTTGCATTCCACCTTCAGCTTGGCATTCTCTAAATTAATTCATGTTATCTCTTATACTAGCTTTAAAGCCTAGTTTTAATTCTTTTTGTAACAAGTTTCCTCTCATCTGAAAGTGTTATGTCATGCCAGTGTTCCACAGACTATGAAAGTGATTGTGTTTCATGTTTGAGGGTGGGTGAATGTTGCTATGCTACTTGACTGTTGTTGGCACTACAGATGAGACTGAACCATTCTTCAGTTATTGTCCACCTTTTGGATAATAGTCAGGAACCAAGCTAACTCCACTCTTAAACTGACTGCTCTTTCCAAAACACAGGAGCATTTATAGCACACACCAGGAATCAAACCTAACACCTTCTGGCTGACGTTGCACAGCGGTACACTGTTCTTTTTATTTGTTAATTACTAGTGAGTAATTCATGGCCCTTCTGTTAAAATAAATGAAGACATGTGCTATTTTGAGGTTACGGATTGCTTTGTATAGGATTTGGGAGCAGAAAGCCACTTGGTACATCAAGCCCGCTCCACCATTCAATATAGTCAGGGGCTGATTTGTCTGTGGTTTCACGTCTACTTTTCTGTCTCCAGTTCATAACTTCACATTGACTTCCTTTCTGTCAAAAATCAATCTAACACAAACTTTAATAAATCAACCTTTAATGAAGACTCCACTGCATCTTTGGAGATGCGAATTTCACCCTTCGTGAAAAGAAGTCTCCTTGTCTCTGTCTTAAAATGGAGACCTTTCGTTCTGAAGTTATGTCCCCTAGTTTTATCCTTTACTACAAGAGGAAACATCCACTTGGTGTGCGCCCTGTTCAGCCTGTCAAAACCTGATATGTTTCAATTAGACTGCCTCATTCTTCAATGGAGGCCATTCAACCTTTCTTTGCAAGAAGATATTCTTTTGTCTCAGGAATGAGTCAAATAAACCTTCTCTTGTGCTGTTTCTAAAATAACTTTTTTTTTAAATCAAAGACCAAACTGTACACAGTACTCAGATTAGGTCTCAGCAATGCCCTGTACAGCTGCAGCACAACTTTCCTAGTCTCATACTCCATTCACCTTGCAATTAACAGCATTCCATTGGCCTTCCTAATCATTTGCTGTTCCTACATGCTAACTTTGTGATCCATGATTCACAATCTTCATATCCCTCTGTATTATCAAATCCTGCATTTTCTGCCCACTTAAATAGCATACTGTTTTTCTGTTAGACCTGCTCAATATGAACAAATTCATATTTACCCAAGATGTACTCTACCTGCCAATTTCTCCCCACTCCTCTTGAATATGTACTTTCTTACCTATCTTGGTGTCATTGTCAAGCTTAGCTACAATACATTTGGATCACTCATCCAAATCATTAATGTAGATTATAAGTAATTGAAGACCTGAGACTGATTTCCAGAGAGGCCTTTCTTGACATCAAGAGCAACTAGTTGTATTTTCCAATTGAGATCATATGCCATGCACCGTGCATCCATGGATGCTGGCATTAAACATGTGTCAACTTTTCCATACGTATAGTACAGTCCTGTTCTGCCGTGCTGCACTTTGGAGCACACTGGTACCTAGCATTAAAGGGGCTGCAGGGGCATTTTGCACACAAGGACAGGCACTCAGCTCACAGACCAAAACAGGCTGCGTAACAGGGCTGCTTGTTCGCTCATTCTCATAGCACTCACTCTCCTTGCACCTACTTGGAAGGCCTCAATGTCACGGCCTTATCTTGCCTTGCCTTTTAACATAGACTGAAATCTATAGTTGTCAGTCGTCACCAGACAAGGGTTGGGCATGATGCTGCACATCACCATCATAACTCCATGTGGCTGACGTGGCTGACACACTGCACGTACTTGCTATGTCGCACAATCAGAGCAGCATAGTGCTAAGGTACCTTAATGGAGGCTTCCTTCAGTCAGGGGGTCCCAGCACAGTAAGGGTAGCTTTCAATATCAGCCCAGTAGGTTCGGCATGGTCAGTTGGCTGGTTGGGGAAGACGAGGTCAGGACCCTCCTTGCAGAGGGTCAGGAGCCAAATGTCAGGCATCCCACCATCTGCTTTGGCTCTTGTTGCCCTCTCATGGGCAATTTCCTCTTTCACTGTGAAAGGGAGAGATTGAGTGTGATGAAACTGGATGGAACAGCTGTTAGTGCAGTTGGGAGAAATTGGTGTGGTATTCTGAGTAAGTAGAGGAGCAGAGGGGATGGAAGGAGTGTATTTATTGTAATGAGGTCAGCAAGGTGCATCTCATAGAATATGAGTTCCCCGATTGGGGCTGCTAATCAGGTCCAATCAGGGAGGCCTGGCTGACAGAAAGGAAAAGGACTGTCAGACATCCTGTTCACTGTGAGAGCTGGCTTTCTGGGAGCTGGATCAGTGTCAGGGATACTCCATGTGTAAATAGAGCGTGGCTTGGTGACAGGATTCTGGCTTCTATGAAGTTATTTCAGTGGCGATGAAAGAAAAGCACACTCCTGAAGAAATTCCCTCAGAACTTTTGAGTCTTTGAGTTGGGGTAATCATTTCTGGCATTATGATATTATTTGGGAAGCTTGACTTGTTCGATCTTGCCATCATAGACTGGGCCAATATGTGGAAAGAATGCGTTATTTTTTCCAGGAAAATGACACTGGGGCAGATGAAAAGCAATGAGTAATTCCCCTGACAGCTTGTGGACCCGCAGTTTTTCCGCTTATTGGGAGTCTGACTTTCCCTGAGGCGCCAGATACTAAAACCTTTCAAGAGTTGACAGATTTAGATTAGGAATATTACAATACCAAGCCTCCCCTAATTCTGTGACACTGTCAGTTTTACTTGGCATTTTGAGAGCTGGGGAATCCGTGTTGGGACTTCTGACTTGGTTAAGATGACTGGCAGCGGCATATGACTTTGGTTTAACCCTTAATGAGATACTGAGGGACTGTTTAGTATGTGGGATTAATGACGTAACAATGCAAAAGTGCCTACTAGCTGCAGCCCAGTTGGACTTCAGACAGGCAGGACAACTGGCTTTACCATTGGAAAATGCAGCAAGTGGAGCATATGAGTTGCAGGGTATGCCAATGGAAGTGGACATCCTCGCAGGGCCGACAGAGCTTGGGGAACCCTACCTGAGTGAAGGCAATTGCATAGCCTCACTCAGGACATATCCTGAACAGAGCATCTCTCGGTCAGCAAAATCCCAAAACAAAGCCAAGCCCCAGCCAAATGATTAAAATTTTCTTCGGGATCTGGGCCAGCAAGCCATTGCAGTTGCTGCCAGTAAGCGGACTTGAAACAGCAAAAGGGTCCCACTAGATCTAAATTGAGTAAAAGAACTCATAGACTAGTATCCAAGAGAGTGCACACCGTGGAAAGGCCATCTACATCTGGTTTGGAGCCGTTAAATTGCTTAGCAACATCCAAATCAGAACTGCCTGGTTAAATGGTTCCAATGGAGGACAATACCAGTGCGGTCGTTTCAGTGATTGTGGATCCAGTCTTTAACAAAATCGTTCTGGACTCCAACCCTATGTTTGTGCAAGATCTCGGCCAGATTGAGAATCAATACCAGGCAGCCTTTATAGATTAAGGGTACAACTTCAGTTCCAGTCTATTATGAGAAGTAGCTGGTTCCGTTGTCACTGATTACAGTAAAAGGCTTGGGCCGAAGCTTGATGGGGTGAAATTGGTTGAGAAAGGTTCACCTAGGTTCGGTCAACATCTTTTCATTAGAAAATGGCTGCCTGAGTGAAGTCCAAATTAACTACCCAGAAGTTTTTCAAAAGGTCAAGGGGCTATCAAAGGTGCCAAGGCCACCTTGCATGTTGACCAGGAAGCAATTCCATGATTCTGTAAGGCCTGCCGAGTGCCATTTGCCTTATGGGCAAAAGTCGTGGCAAAAATCAGAAGGCTGGAAAGCGATGGAATCATCAAACCAGTCCAGTTTATGGAATGGACAACACCGGTTATACCGATTGTGAAGTTCAATGGGTTGGTTCGCCTTTGTGGGGTATTTTAAACAAATGGTAAACCACTTTTCGCAGCTAGATAAGTACTCAATCCCTCACATAGAGGATTTATACACAAAGCTGGACATGAGCCATGCGGGGACTTGCAATTATGGTTAGATGAGGATTCCCAGAAGTATGCTACAATTAATACCCATTGGGGTTGGTATACCAGACTGCCATTTAGGGTATCACAAGCCTGTGCAATTTTTCAGCGAACGATGTAGAACATTTCACAAGGGCTCCCTCAGGTCGCTGTATATCTAGATGATGTGCTAATAACAGGGAAGACCGATAAAGAACACTTAGAGAACATAGATGTAGTCCTTAGACATTTCTCCCAGGTGGGCATACGCCTTAGAAGGGAAAACTGTGTGTTCCAGGCACCCCAGGTGACCTTCTTGGGCTATAGAGGCAACAAGACTGGGTTACACCCGTTGGAAGATAAAATGAGTGCAATCAAAGGTGTCCTGGCTCCCACATCAGTACTGGAGTTTAGGTCTTTCCTTGGGCTGGTGAATTACTACGGAAAGTTCATACATATCCTGGCCTCCATCTTGGCACCTTTGCATCAACTCTCAAAAAAGCACCAACCTTGGAAATGGTCGCACAGCCAAGCCATAGTTTTCAGGGAAGTGAAGAAGCAACTATCTTCCTGTAAGGTGTTGGCACACTCGATCCCAAGCGCGACCTGGTATTGACATATGATGTCTCCCCATACGGCATCGAGTTAGTATTAGCTCATAGGTGGCCTAATGGAGAGGAACACCCAAAAGCATATGACTTTGGCTAACGCTGAGCATAAATACACCCAGAAAATGAAGGAAGGTTTGGCAGTCATATTTGGAGGCAGGAAGTTCCACCAGTACCTTTATGGACATAAATTTGTAATAATAACAGACCACAACCCCCTGCTGGGTCTACTTAAAGAGGATAAGACAATGCTGCCCATAGCTTCAGGTTGATACCAGTGGTGGGCTCTAATACTAAGTGTGTATAATTACAAGTTGGAATACTGTCTGGAAGGCCAAGTAGCAAATGTGAATGCATTCAGCTGCCTCCTGCTGGCAGATACACCACCAGTGGTACTGCCACTGGAAGAGACCATAATGGATTTAAATTTTCTGGACCCACTTCCAGTCACAGCTGACAATATCAGACTTTGGATGCAGAAGGATCCGGTCCTGGCAAAACTGAAACAGCTGGTGGTGATGGGGGAAACCAAAAGGGCCATCACAACCAGAATTAATACCGTTTTTGGATCCGGAGAGACCAGATCACAGGAGAGGGCAGTATCTTATTATGGGGAGCAAGAGTGATTGTTCTAAGCAAAAGTCATCGCCAGATACTGGCTGAACTCCACCAGGGTCATCGAGGGGTTTCCAAAATGAAGATGTTGGCGAGAAGTTACGTCTGGTGGCCAGGATGGGTGGGGCAGTGCCCAGAGTGCCAACAAGGAGAAAAATTACTGCCAGCAGTGCACTCACATTTGTGGGAATGGCCAGGTAAACACTGGAGTCGGTTACACACCCACACTGCAGGTCCTTTCATGGACTCAATGTTCTTAATCATTGTGGATGCCCACTCAGAGCGGCTGGAAGTGCATAGAAGTCAATTGTCAAACTCAGGGGTGATGATAGAAAAACTGCTTGCATCTTTTGTAATACATGGACTCCCAGAAGTGTTGGTCACAGATAACGGGCCATCATTTACCAGCAGGGAATTTGAGTATTTCCTAAAGTCAAATGGTATTGACATATAAGGACAGCTCCATACCATCCACCATCCAATGGTCTGGCAGAAAGAGCAGTCCAAACTTTGAAGGCAGGGTGAAAGGAATAGCCCACAGATTCACTCAATACCAAACTGTTCTGGTTCCTGTTTGATAATAGGGCCACCCCTCATACAACAACAGGGAAAGCTCCAGCAGAGTTGCTAACGGGGTGAAGACTCTGCACCAGGTTAATCTGATCTTCCTGTACCTTGTGGGGGAGAGTGAAAAGGCATCAGGAACACCAGTGCCAGGTACAAGACTCTGCTAAGCGAGAGAGACAGTTTACTGCAGGGGACGAAGTTTGGTGTAGGAACCACAGGAATCATCCTGCGTGGATAAAAGATACCATAGACACAAGGTCAGGTCCAGTGACATATACAGTTCGGGCAGTTGTGACTGCCCTGAACAAGTACGTGGACCATATGAAAGCTGCAAACTCACCAACTGTGCAGGAGCAAAACGTGCCCTGCTCTTCGACAGCCATTCCGAAGCTGTGGGGTCTCCCTCTCTGCCAAGCGTTGATGATACTTTGGAATCTGAGATGGAGATGGCAGATGTCACCACCTAGATGCCTTTGCCGCCTGAAGAAGAGACTGAATTTCTTCCGAGATGCTCCGGATGCAAGAGGCGAGCTACTATGCATTACATGCTGCCCGCGTCAGAGGCAGAGTTGGAGGAACCTGACCCAGTGCTAAAACACCCCAGGAGGAGCTACAATAAAAAGAACTGACTCAGAGGAAGAGGGATGTAGTGATTGCAATGAGGTCAGCCACGTAGACCTCATAGAGTATGAGTTCCCTGAGTGGGGCTGTTATTCTGGTTCAGTCAGGGAGCCCTGGCTGACAGATAAGAACAGGAGTGTCAGACATCCTGTTTACTCTGAGAGTTCCCTCTGAGGAACCTGGATCAGTGTCGAGGACTTTCCACATGTAAATACGGGGTGACTTGGTGGTGGGATACTGGCCTCTGTGGTGTTAGTTCAGGGAGGAGGGAGTGATGGTGATAGCGAGAGAGAGTGGTAAATGCAGTAGTGAGAATGATATAGAATGAGCCTTGGTGGGAGCTGGGTGTGGCAGCTGAGATAGAGTTAGCGTGAGGTAGCAGAGAGAAGACTGCAGAACAGAAATGGTCATTGACCCTTTTTCAGCACTGTTGTCTAAACTGAAAAGCAGCTATTTAGTTTAATGCCCTCTCTAACATTCTAGTTATACAATTAGCCAAACCCAAGCTTCAGCACAGTTCAGGTGTAGGCTGTTTCAACAATACAGGTCTTACTTTCCTGAGCACTGGTGCCATTGCCCTGTGAACTGAAACCCATTCCTCCCACACTCATCTTTGAGTTAAGCATTCACCTCTTTAATCTTATTTACTTACTTAATGTCGCTTCTATAGATGTAACTAGACCAAGTGCACTTCAGAATTGTTTATACTTTTAACTCTCCAAATAATGATCGAAAATGCACTATAATTATATATTCTCATGCATAAGCAGTTCAATAAAACAAACAAATTATGTATTTATGCCAAGTACAAAAACATAATCAGATGTACATAGTGCAGAATGAAAATGAACATTGTATGTAATAATCAAACGTTCTGATTGGTTTTTGGGGATCATATGACATGCACATTTTCACAATGACATCTGTATTGATGCTGACACAGGACCTGTTCATTATAAAGGTTGGCACTGCTTGAGTCGGTTCATCTTTCTGGAACTCCAATATTTGAATTTATTGTTCACTACTTCTGTTATTGAATAACACACTCTGCTTTCTCCCACAAAGCACAATAAGACATAATAAGCACAAGTCAAGCCTGTCACAGAAAGGACTACAGATTCTGATCTGAGGTTTCACGGTACAAGGTTCTGATCAGCACTCACAGCAGTTTACTATTCAAGGGCCAATTAAAGAGACAAATGACACAACCTAGTACCAATCTTAAAACTAGAGACAATGGGCACTGAAGACTTATTGGCATCAACTGCCAAGTGTTGTTGGCATGTACTACAAGTTACAGTGTGAACTCAGAGTTGGCTGTAGCCTAGATCAAAATGAAGTAATGTGCAGTGACATTGCTGCCTTTAGATGAAGAAAGAACAATAACTTGCATGTTGGCACTGGTACAGATGACAATGCATACAGATGATATTTTAAAACAATCACTCCAAGGAGGATCAGACATCTGTAGTATCTGGAACTGTGTATGTTCAACAAAATGAAGAAACAGTCTCTTAAAATGAGTAATCTGTTATGTTAAAAATGGATACCAGTGGGTGTTGAATTGATCTTTCTGTAGTTGGTCACAGTCAGAAAAAATTCTGGTGAACTTTGCCAATTCCATTTGTATTTGAGGGAACCCTCCCAAACTGACCAGCAACTATCCAAAGCAGACTAGATTCCTCTCACACAAATCGAGCAAAATCAAAACATTATTTCAGAAGGAAAACAGCAGTATCACTGTGAGGAATGTTTGCCATCGGGAAGAGTATGCCATCTAATGGAAGAAGTTGGTGAACAATCGAGTTACTACAGTGCATCTAAAATAAAACAGTAGCTGAGAATTTGTCACAACTTCTTTTCACGTTCTGCAGGATTATATTAATTTCTGGGATTTTCACATTGAAAAAAAATTAAATCTCAGAAAATAGAATGCTGCACATTCTTTCTTTTGGTGAAGAGATGTGTGAAATTATTACTGACCATGTGAGATGCATTGTGGTGAATGTATAGCTAAAAAAGCTACACTGAACTGTAACAGATAAGATCCAAAGCATGTTAAAGTTTGACAAACTCCTCTTTGTCACAAATCTGTAAATACATGACTGAAAAAAAACAAAATGAACTGTAGGTTTAATTTTGAGATCCAGGAACATGCTAGTGACCATTGAGTTAAAACAGAAAGCAAAGGATTTAAACAAAAGTTAAACAAAGGTCCAATCCTCTTCAGAGATAGTAAGAACTGCAGATGCTGGAGTCAGAGATAAAAAAAATGTAGAGCTGGAGGAATACAGCAGGCCAGAGCCCGAAGAAGTGTCCTGATCTGAAACATCAGCTTTCCTGTTCCTCTGATGCTGCCTAGCCTGCTGTGTTCCTCCAGCTCCACACTTTGTTATCTCTGATCCTCTTTAGTTGCTTCACCAATGATCTTCCTTCTGTCATAAGGTCAAAAATGAGAATGTTCAGTAACAATTGCACAATTTTCAGTGCCGTTTACAACTCCTCAGAGACTGAAGCCGTCTGTAAAAATAGGTAGTGAAACCAGTTGTCTTTTCT
This sequence comes from Rhincodon typus, assembly GCF_021869965.1. Lineage (NCBI taxonomy): Eukaryota > Metazoa > Chordata > Chondrichthyes > Orectolobiformes > Rhincodontidae > Rhincodon > Rhincodon typus. The sequence goes on along the minus strand of NC_063351.1, from coordinate 17,544,888 downwards.
GCAGTGTTACTGTCTCTGTCTCATTGCTGTTTTCTCCCAATCAGTGAAAAGGACCCGTATTTTGTAATATTTTGAGGTAGAATTAGCCAAGGGTACCACACGTACAATCATATGGATAAGGAAAGATTTATCGAGCAACTGAAAAGTTCAAGGAGTGCAGAAATAAACAGGTCCATGTGTACTCTGGACTGATTGAGAGCTGCTTGCTTATGACCAGCAGATTGGTACAGAAAGTCCACAGCCAGCTAATTTATCCTGGAATATACTTGAATTAGATTCTGTCTCACCCTTCTTGCTTGATTGGGCATAATTCTGTCATATTCTCTTGAATGTCCCAGTCAGTGTCCTGATTCTTACGGAATCACTGTCAATCTTTTACATCAAGCTTATTCTCCCCTTAATTGGCTGTAGTTGTGAAGGATGTACCGTACCACTATGATGCAGCACACCTCTTTTTGGCTGTCCAGCAAAGCCCCTCTGAAGCGATGCAGGCATCAAAGCCTCATCTTAAGGAGTCCCAAGGTGTGCTCCACTATGGGCCTCATAGAAGTATGGGCAGGGTTGCACCACTGTTATGTGTTCTACTGAAGGATTTGTAAATGTGACATCAGTCCTGTTTGGAGGGGGTAACCTTTGTCTCCCAGCAACCATTTCTGTATGGCCCCAGGGACATGGAAGGAAGCAGGAACCTATGAGTTCTTGAGTACGTTGAGAAGTTAAGAGTCATGGCAGCTCCCTGGATAACTAGCGCAGACCTCCAAAATTTGGCATTGATGGTCAAATATATTTTGAACATTGTTGGAGTGGGTGTCTTGTTTGTTGACGAACCCTGCATATTGTTGACAGAGTGCTGTCAGGATGATGTGGATGCAGTCCTTTGTGGTGATAGTAAGCCAGCAACGTTAGAGAATCCCATTGCTTGGAATTCCCTCATCACAGGGAAACACTCAAAGAGCTGTGCTCTGGAGAACATGCCATCACTTACCTTCCAGATGGATTTATGGATTAAGGATTGGGAGCTACTACACAGGTTCCCAGTGGCTCCCTGGAGCATGGGTCCCATCTCAGATCCATGGGTAGATAATCCGTATGGAATATTGGAAGTAGTACACAGCCTGTCAGCAATGGTATTCCGGGGCCCTTGTATTAAACACTATGAAGCAATATTTTATTCCTTGACAGCGAATTTTGACTTCTTTGCAAGGAAGCCAATGCCAGGCCTCCCTTTGGAGTTCTGAGCTATGGAATCTTATCTAGATGTATGCTGCAGAACTAAACCATGAATGTTATATGGGAGATGCATGTGAAAAGCTCCCTGGTCAAAGGTTGAGAAAAGATGACGTGGTGCAGGGAAACGATGATGACTGTGGATTTGGATGAAGGCCAAGTGTGATGAGCTGCTGGTGCTACGTAAATGCTCTGACTTTCATGTAAGGAGTTTGCACCACCTAGTTTGTTAGGGGAGGAGGGAATTATTTTGAGCTGCTTATAACTGAGACATGATTAGCTCATAATGAGATGCAAATACATGGAAATAAGATCATCACCACTCAGTAGCAAGATTCAAAACTTGGTATTTAAACTGTAAGGTGAGAAATTGTAAGCTCCCCCCCCACCCACCGCAACGTGTCAAGAATCTGGCTATTCTTTCATTCTTGCCATATTTTCCTAACTTTCCTACCACTGCCTGTATTGCTCAAGATAATGGAAAATTCCTTTCATAACAACATCTCCCTCATCTGGAAGGAGGCAGGCAAGACAGGGTCTCTAAAGGCCATACTTGTGACTACCTTTAAGAAAGGAGTCAAAACTGAATTATAGAAGAGTATCCTGCTGTTTGCCACAGGAGAGGTCATTGCAAGATTTCATCCTCAGCTGTCTCCTGGATTTGCAATCCAAATTTCATCCATTGAGATGTACATCATCTTCATAGTGAGTAAGTCTAAGAAAATTGCAGATAGCAGCTGGAACCTATATACATGGCCGCTATGCACCCCACATTGGCCTTTGACTGTGTCAAAACGGAGAGGCTGTGGAATGTCCTCTTCAAATCTGATTGCCCTCGGAAATTCATCATCATTCTGCTCCTGCTGCATGATGGTATGCAAGCTGTGATCTTCACCAACGGATCTGCCATAGACCCAATATCAGTGCAAACAGGCATCAACCAAAGTCATCACACAAAATTCTCCAACTTCCTTGCCATAACACTGCATCTCATCTCATCTCCATAAACCTCCCCTCCTCAGTGGAGCAACTGTGCACGACAAGCAGTCTTTCATCTGTCACCTCTGGTTGTTATAAATCAGGAGGAGCCCAACCTCTGTCATCAAGCTGCAATACACAGATAATGTTTGTGTGTGCATGAACTCAGACACTGAGCTTCAAACCCATTGATGCATTCATGGAGGCATCTGAAAGAATTAGCCTTCGGCTGAACATCTGGAAGACCAAGATCCTACACCAGCTTGCTCCTGCTACTCAAAACAGGCCCTCCCCTCACAAACCTCTGACAATCAAGATCAATGACAAGCCATTGCCAGTGTGGAAGATCTTTCATACTTTGGCCACATCCTTTGAGCAATGACAGGCATTAATGCTGAAACCCGACCTTGCCTCCAGTGTGCTCATACAGCCTTCAGCTACCCGCAGAGAAGAATGTTTGATTAAAAGTGACCTCAAAGCCAGCACCCAGATGATGTGCCTGCAGGGCCACCGTGTTATCTGCACTCCTATATGCATCAGAGACACGGACAATGTTTTCACCAGCCCACAAGCAAGGTTCCTCCAACTATTATGGGTACACCAGGGGGCATGCTTGAGGAGCCTTGCTCCTGCAGTTGTCCAATAGTTATGAGGTATTTTTTAACAAGGAGGAGACTGGGGACTACCAGGAGAGTGAGCAAATTGACCGTGGCACCATGATACACGGAGCCATTTGAGTGAAGGGGAAGGAATAGCACTGTAGTATGGTGGGCGATAGTATGATTAAGTGGACAGACCCATGAGCAAAGGTCCCAAACATTGTGTTTCCTGATTTGTGCCAAGGTTATGGATATCTCCTCAGGAGTGGAGAGGAAGTTGGAATGGGAGGGGAAGGATCCACTTGTCATTCACATTGGTACGAATGGCAATGATTGGATTAAAATGGATGTTCTACTAAAACATTTTAAGCAGTTAGGGTCTAAATTTAAAGTAAAAGTCATCATATGAGTACTACTACCTGAGCCCCAGGCTAACTAGCTGGATGAATAAATTTAAAGCATTAATTATGTGGCTTAACAATTTGTGTAGAGGTACAGGTTTCAGTTTATGGGGTTCTGGCACCAGTACTGGGGCAGAAGGGAACCGGTTAAAATAACAAAGCAGCAAATTGGATCGAAGTGGGAAAACTGGCAAAAGGGAAAAATGAGTGGTTCTTAAATGCACACGGTATTCGATACAAAATAAATGCATTAACAGTACAAATAGAGGTTAATGTATTTATCTAATAGCTATGATGGAGACATGGTTACAAGGAAATCAAGGATGGGAGCTAAACATATAAAAATATGTGATTTTACAAAAGAACAGAAGGGAAAGGTAGAGTGATGGGATAGCTTTGTTCGTACAGGATGGAATAAGTATGACAGCAAGAAACGGTCTTGGATCTGCAGATTGAATCCATATGGGCAGAAATAGGAAATAGTGAGGAGAAGGAGATACTTGAGGACATATTTTACAGGCTCCCTAACAGTAGCTATACTGTAGAACAGAGAATAAATCAGGTGATATTAAGAACATGTTTAAACAAAAGTTAGTATATTAATAATGAGTGAGTTTATTCTTAACGTAAATTGGGCAAATCAAGTTTTCTGAAGTAACTACAAGGAAGAATTCATAGAGGGTATTTGGGAGCATTTCCTACAAAAAAATTGTTGTGAGTCCAAACAGGGATCAAGCTATTTTGCATCTGGCAATGTATAATAAGACAGATTTAATAAATGATCTAAGTGTGAAAGATCCCATTTGGATATAGGTAACATAGCAGAATTTAGCATTTGGTTTGGAGTGAAAACAACTGTGCTCAACTTAAGTAAGGTAATTACATAGAAATAAGGAGAGAGTTGGCTTGAGTGGATGGGGAAAGTAGTTCAGCAGGTAAGCTGATTGGTGAACAATGGCAGATGTTTAATAAAATTGTTTATGACTTTCAACAAAGATTAAGGGGAGGTGATGGCCCAGTGGTATTATCGTTGCACTGTTAATCCGGAGACCCAGGGAATGTTCTGAGGACCCAGGTTCATATCCTGGCATGACAGATGGTGTAATTTGAATTCAATAAAAATCTGGAAATAACTGTCTAATGATGATCATGAATCCATTGTTGATTGTCAGGAAAAGTCTATCTGGTTCACTAATGTCCTTTAGGAAAGGAAACTGCCATCCTTACCTGGTCTAGCCTACATGTGACTCCAGACCCACAGCAAAGTGTGATTGACTCTTAACTGCCCTCTGGGCAAATAGGAATGGGTAATAAGTGCTGACCTAGCAGTGATGCCCTCATTTCATGAATGGATAAAAAAAAATCCCAATGAGGAAGGAGGATTCTAGGAAGGGGATAAGCCAACAAGAGTATCAAGTTGAAATGAATAGCATTAAATATAGGAACATTTTAAATGCCAACAAAAGATGGCCAAAAACAGGCAGAAAATGAACTAAATGGGTTAGCTAATGAGTAAAATAAAAATTGACAGACAAAGCTTCTTTAAATATATAAAATGTGAGACTGACCCCAAATAAATATAGATCCTTTAAAGAATGGGCCAGGGGAAATATTATTGGGGAAATCAGGAAATGGCAGAGGAGCTGAATAAATATTTCACCTCAGTCTTCACAGTAGAAGACATTAATACCGTTCCTAGAATACTAAACAAAGAGGTGAAAGGTGGAGAAGGTATAAACACAATAACTGGGGATAAGGTATTATGGTAACCAAAGGGGCCAAAGCCAATAAGTCCCCTGGAAACCTCTTGTGTATTTTCCAGAATCTGGCAGTAATTTTCCAAGAATCCTTAGATTCTGGAAAAGATACAGAAGATTCGAAAATTGCCAATGTATTTCCCTTATTCAAAAAGAGACAGAAAGCAACAATAGGTAATTATAGCCAGTTAGCTTATTGTGTCTCAGTTTAAAATGTTAGAATCTAATATAAAGAATATAATAGCAGAGCATTTAAAAATGTATAATGTAATCAAGCAGAGTAAGCATGGCTTCATGAAGAAGAAATCAGACAAATTTATTAGAAATCTTTGAGGAGGTAACAAACAATATAGATCAGGGAGAATCGGGTGATGCAATATGTTTGGATTTCCCAAAGGCAATTGATAAGGTACCACATGTAAGGCTACTTAAGAGCCCATGGTTGGAGGTAGTACATTAGCATGGATAGAGGATTTTGACAATTGGAGGACAAAGAATCGGGATAAAGGACGCATTTCGAGATGGCAATTTGTAATTAAGCACCACAGGGATCAGTGCTCGAACCACAGTTATTTAGAATATATATTAATGATTTGGATGAGGAAGTGAATGTACTATTGCTAAGTTTGTGGATAATACAGAAATAGGTGGAAAGGCAAATGGTGAGGATGACACAAAGAATCTACAAAGGGATATGGACAGGTTACGTGAGTGGGCAACAACTGACAGTTGGAATATAATGCAGAAAAATGTGAGTTGATGCAGTTGACAGGAAGAATAGAACAACTGAGCTAAAATTATATAAGGCATTAGTCATAACTCACCTGGAATAGTGAACAGCTTTGGTCCCTTTATGTAAAAAAGATATACAGGAATTGGCAGCAGTCCAGAGAAGGTTCGTTAGGTTGATCTGAGACATTTTCTTGAGAGGTTGAATAGGTTGGGCTTGTACTCATTGGAGTTTAGAAGAATGAAAAGTGACCTTACTGAAGCATGTAAAATTGATAGGGGGCTTGTCAGGGTAGATATGGGGAGATTGTTTCCTTTTGTGGGAAAGTCTAAGAGCATATTTCAAAGTAAACGATTACCATTTAAGGCAGAATTTGGGATGACTTTCTTATCTCAGAGCATAGTTAATTTGTAAAATTCTTTATCACAAAGAGCTGAGTTATTGAGTGTATTCAAGGCTGCGATGGACAGATTTTTAATCAAGAAGAAATCAAGGAATTATGGGAAAACACAGGAAAGTGGAGTGAAGATTTATCAGATCAGCCATGATCTCATTGAATGCTGGAACAGATTCAATGGACTGAGTGGCCTACTTATGCAACTACATCTTATAGGCTTAAGGAATTAACAAGAATGAGTTTAATAATTACTAAATGCAAAACAAAGTAGCAACACATGTACACACAGATTAGAAATCAAAGGTGAATCAACTATGATTAAAATTATAATAAACAGTGGGTCAGTCTTTGAATTGTTGCTGGAATGTTGTGTTGAATGGATAGTTGAGTGTTCTGGCTGTTGCAGTAGATGTCACCAGAAGATTTGACTTTGGTAGTTGAACAAGCGATTTTGAGATTCTTGGTTTTAAAGGTTGTTTGAACTCTTTTGTCCTGATTCCTTTTGACAGTGGCTAGCTGGCAACACTTAAAGAGAGAGAGAGAATTTTGCTTTTTTGCTTTACCTGCAATGCAGGAGTATTTAAATGACTGGTTTCAGAGCTGTGACCTGCACAGTATTCTAGTAAATGCGTGCTAGGATGTTAGGTTGCTATCCCCCACAGCTCAGGTTTGGAGCTTGCTTTTATCCCCTGCCCCTGTTCATCCTTGAAATGGGGCAAACTCAGATAGGCCCACATTCGCAGCATTGAGTCACTGCTTATAGTTAATTAGCTATGTGAAGTGGGCCACACTGTCCACATGCCTGACACAAGACCCCCAAACCAAGCTCCCAGGCTTTTTCACAGCATATGTGCAGAGGAAATGCTTCAAGGAGATCCTTCAATCGTCCTGAAAAATTGCAACATCACCACTGATTTGTGGGAGTCTCGAGCCCAAGGCTGGCCAAACTGGAGAATAAAAAACATCCCCAAAGCTGCCAACCAATTTGAGTCTCTCCAACAGGCCCAGGTGGAGACCAAGTCCAAATAGCTGAAGAGGTGTGTGAAAACCTGAGCATCCTACCCACCTGCCTCTTTAGACATCGCTTGCTCCATCTGTGTAGAGAGTGCTGATCCAATATTGGACTGTCCAGTCACCCCAGGACATACAAGTCTGGAGTGGAAGAAATTCATCCTCTGTCCCAAAGAAATTGACTAGACAGAAAAGATTTTGAAGCAGCAGCAGTTCCTGGGGATCACACCAGACAAAATGCTGAAGATCCATAAATATTGCCACAATAACATTTGAAGAAGTAAACATTTTAGGATGTGTTGCTTGGATAATACATAATAATATTATCTCTTTGTTTTCAAAACCTTCCATTGCCCCTTCCTATCCCTGCAATCTCCTGCATTCCTACAACCCTTTGAGATCTCTGCATTTCTTCAAGATCCAATTTTTTTTAGCATCCACAAATTTGATGATTTCATGTTTGGAGGCCATGTTTTTAGCTACCTCAGTCCCAAATTCTCGAATTGCCTTCCTAAACTTGCTGTATAACTCCCTATCTCTCTTTACATGACTCTTCCGAAACCTACTTCTTTGGTCAAGCTTTAATCACCTGGCTGGACATCTTATATAGCCCAGTGTCCAATTTTGTTGGTTAATTTTCCTGTGAAGCACCTTGGAACGCTTTACTGTGTTAAAGCTGCTAAATAAATGCAAGTTGTTGTTGAATAATACCAACAACATTATATTTAAGTTCTACAAAAACTTACTAGAGCCACAACTTTTGATCATGGTACACTGTGGAGATAACAAGGCACCCTAGAGAAGGTCAATCAAAATGATATCCAAATGTTAGCCCAACGGGACTTGGAGGTTATTTTGTTGGAAAAGTGCAAAGCTAACGGAAGTTATGATTGGCATATTTGGAGTCTGTTCTATTCATGACTTTATTTGGCTAAATAGGAGGATAGGGTATTTGTACCAAAGAGATTAGAAAGTTAGATATTAAGGAAAATTTATTTTGCCAAGGGTAATTGACTATTGAAGATGGGTGCACTGAGTATGGATTTCCTGTGGATAAATTGCTAAGCTTGACAATACCTATGAATCTTGCTCAATTACATTTGTGGGCAAGGGTCCTTTGTGGACTCTGGCTCTGTTACTATAACTTTGATACAGGGCTCCTGCGGTACTGTGGTGGTGTCCTACCTATGAGCCGGGAGACCTGGGTTCATATCCCACTTGCTCCAGGTGTGTTATAACATCGCTGAACAGATTGATTAAAAATACCTTAAATGGGCTCATAGTGAATTGACTGCTCCTATTAGAGCATAGCCAAAGTTCTTTCCCAGGACACTTTGTATTTCTGTTGGCTATCAGCCATGATTGAAGGGTGGAGCAACTCAATGGACCAAACAGCTTAATTCTGCTCCTACATCTTACAGTCTTATGGCTAGGCAGCCTCTTGACTGAACCTGGCAAGCTGCTTCTGGGTGTCCATGTGAAATGGGCAGCAATATTTAAATGAGGCCAGGCTGTTACAATGGAACAAGCCTCCCTGTGTACTACTTGGTTGGAATATATGTGTGTTACATTAGTTGATCATCAGCTCATTAAAATTTCTTGCTGTAAAGGAGGTCGGTGCTCTGCTAACACAACAACTATCTTACATTTATTGTCACTTGTTTTGATCCCAATAATTGGCTGGCTCCATTAAACTACCGCACATACTCACAATGTCTGAACACCTCCACCTTTATGTCATGAAATGCAATCTCAATCTTTTGATGCAAATCAGAATAGAACAGAAAAGCTCTTTTCTTTGTAACAAGAGCCTTAGCAGGGCATGGCAGATACTATACTGTATTGACTTGTTTCTCAATATAATGTTCTTGGTCTTGCATGTTAGGACTTGTGTATTTGCTTAGTCATTGAAATATAAGCTCTTTGTTTATACAAAAGGACAAATGATGAATGTAATCTTTGGCTCCGTCCAATTAATAGATTAACATTCTCTGGATCACTTGGCCTGCAACTGACATTACCCAATGGTGCAATATGTCAGTGTCAAGTTATAGTTTAACTGGCAGATCTCCCATGGCATTGCTCATGGTGAGTCAGAAGTTAAATAATTTTACTGCTGTGTGAATCAAGGATGTGGACATTTTCGTTGAGCTTGAGCTCAGTTAGCCAAAGAGATTCTTGATAATTTTAGCTCATTTATAATTTCCAACTTCATTCAGACCTCTGTAATCTCAGCATTCAGCAGTGGGTCTAGTTTCTGTCATGGCTCAACCGTTCTGACTAATTTCAGTTTCCTTATCTGCTTGTCCTGTGTAGAGTGAATAATATTCTTACACAGCCTGTTATTGTTGCAACTTCTAAACTAACATCCCGAATGCCCACCCTCTGTCAAGTATCCCATCATGCCAGGAAGAAACTAAGCATGACTACGGCACTTATTTCAAGATTAGCATGCATTTTAATTTTAATCCAATTAATATTAACCTTGTTGTCCCTAGTTCACAACACAGTATATGTATGTTATGTAAGAATAACATTAATAACACTGACTTACAATGGCAGAGTAAAATTCAGTTTTTACCACATGATATTTCATCGTTTATCACTGCTCTGTGAATTGTATTCCACAACTGTGAAAAATGTAAAAAGCCAAATTGAGACCTGGAGGACACACAATAAAAATTACAGATAGAAGTTAACTAACTGGGATTTAGAGGGATTAGTAGGGTTAGGATTTTGCAGTTGAGTCACATGTCACAAAATCCAATAGGTCCTTTAAGTATACACACTGTGTTTCAATTAGATCATTAGAATACAGCAGCAATCTTAACAAGATTGGGCCTTCAGTTCCCACCTCAATTCAATGAGAAAAGAACCTGTGTCCAAAAAATGATATGGATATGTTTGTAGCCTTCCCTACTGCGACCAAATGGAACAGTAGTGCTCCTTTGGGCTCCACAATTAAATCCTTTCCTGTGAATGATTTCTTCCAAACCACACTTGGCTGTATTTGTTTTCTCTGAGGGTGGTGAACCTGTAGAACTCTTTACCACAGAGGACTGTCGAGGCTGAGTTCTTAAGGATATTCAGGGTTGAGATGGACAAATTTCTAATCAGTAAAGGAATAAGAGTTTTTTGGCATAAGGCAGGAATGTGGAGATGATCTCATTTAATGGAGGAGCAACTTGATGGGCCAAATGAACTAGTCCTGCTCAGACAACTTAAGGTCTTACAAGCTGCTCCTGAAACCCCTTCAAACTACTTATATTCTATTTGTTGCAGCTTTTGCCTACTTGTGTCAGTCATGTTTGAATAAATGAAAACTCCTGCTACTTTTTGTTTTAGGGGTAACATTTTTGCATTTAGTTTGAAGTATTGTTATTTTGATACATTTTGCTCTTTGATGTCACATTTTTGCTTTTAAATTTTCCTTCGTATTCAACCAATATAAGTTGTTTTTCTCTTCTTTTAAGTCATAATTGATAGAAAGATAATTCCTCTAGAAATATTTTGCAGTCGGAGAGCTGAATAACCACATCCATATTGCCTTATCCAAAGAGGCAAGCATACAAGCGCTACCAGAATTATTTGTGCGTGTCCTAGGCAGCCTATCTTTACAGCTTGGATTTCACTAGAGAGCCACTTACAACACTTAACATATTTTTCAACTAGGGCTGAAATGCCTCTGCTTGAGGTATACTGTGCACATATATGGGTAATATTGTGATTATTTGGGAACTTTTTGATGGTTGTTGTACAAAAGCATCCAATATAAATATGAGGCTCGTTATGTCAAAGTGCATGTTTCAGCAGCATCAAACTTGGAGCAAAAACATTCAAAGTACCTTGGAAAACCTTTACAACAAGGTGAATTGTTTTTGCTGTGCCAATGAGGTAGTCACATCTACTGTTAGGTCTTCCCAAGACGTATGACAAACAGACCGTTCAGAAAGATTCCTCCTTGCGTCCACAATGTAACCTTCCTTTCCTACACTTATTACAGCATTACCTTGTGCTGTCTCACTAAAAGACCGCTTACAGTTTTCTCATTTATTGCCTTCAATCTTACTGGTGCATGAGTACTTGTTGAGATACAACAGCTGTTCTTTGAATCTAATGTTCTCCTGTATATCCCATCCCTGTCCCCTGTATACGCATAACACATGGCTTAACCTATGTTGAAATCTACTTGTGCAATTCCTGATGGTCTACCTATATCGCATTGGAAGAATTTGTCTCGAACATGCTAGGCAAGTTTTGTAGTTGATTTGTCATTCTTTGTAACAATTTTCTTTTTAAGAGGGACAGTTTGATTTCTACAAGTTATGGTGATGTTGAGATCTGGTAATTTGAGAAGCAATCCTCTTCCAGTTCCACACAAATTTTACACATTTTGGGATTTTGATGCAAATTAGTCTGGTAAATAATTTTTGTACAGTGGGTTCCCCGATTTACAAAAATCAACTTATGAATTTTCGTACTTATGAACTTAGAAGTATGTATTAATTTTAAAAATCCAACATACAACGTTTCCTGTACTTACAAACATAATTTGTATTGTCCTGCATTGTGTTCTGACTCGCATACAAATCACCTTGCAAATAGACTCAAGGACAGAACCTCTTTGCAACCAGGAACTGCCCATACAGTCTTTTAAAGTGTTTTTGTTCCACATCAATCATTCTTAAGTTTAAGGTTTAACTTGAAAAGGTGCTATAAGGTAACAATAATAACACATCTTTGGTAACCTGGATGTCATGGTAGTTATTGTAAGTGCAGGGATGGGGAAAACTGTTTAGATTTTGTGCTCATGTAATACAATCGTTCAATACATTAACACAGTTTATTGTTTGGGCTAGTTGTAATTAATAATATAGTTCTTTAATAAGTTACCCAGAAAACATAATTTCTAGTTTTTTAAAGTGCCTATCGTATCCATTGCTACTTGATTTCTAATGAAATTACTTTTTAAAAAAGAACGTATTGTTCAGCAATAAATGTAACATTAACCTGAAACAATGTCATTTACTTTTGCTGAGATAACAGCTGGAACGTTGTGAGAGTTACATTAAATAGTGTATATATTTTAATGTACCAGGATATTCAACAAATATTGTAACACTGTAACTTTTCTATGCATGTTCTTAATATTTTCAGGCTCACGTCTATTCTTTGGGGGCTACGCTAGCTGCTGCAGCTGAGTATGTGATAGAGCCAGAGTTAGAACCAAACCTCAGCCAAGAACTAAGAAGCCTTCTCGATCAAATGCAGCAGGAGAAGCCCGAAGACAGACCAGATATCGAGGTACAATTTTGAAATTCTTGGTGGAATTTATGTGTGAGTTTTTTCTCCTCCATAAATGTAGACCCCTGTGGTGTGTGTGTGTATATATATATATATATATATATAGAATCATAGAATCCCTACATAAAAGTTTTGAAGAACCCCTTGAAAATGAAATTTCTGGATTATGCATGTAAAGATCAGCAGGGTATCTGAAAAAAGCTGGAAATTTGTGGGCCACGTACGAAAGGTCCCAAAGTGGGAATAGTCTGGGAATGGGGTCTTTAACTTTAAAGAAATAAGGGTGGTTTGGTTAGCCTGAAAACTATGTTTCTTGCCCCAAATCCGCCTCTAACCATCCACTTCCAGCTTTACCTGAGGCTGTAAAGTGAGCAATCAACCTGCTAAAGATTTAATAATGAGAAGCCTTATGGGCATTCTGTTCACAGTTTTCTTTAAAAAACTATGGGCTTCTAGCCTCCAGCAGTTTCATTGAGACAAGAAACTTGGCGGATTCAGGAGGCAAGACTTTTAACCCCAAACTTCTGGACTTAAGTATCTGCTTGTCTAAGAAATCTCCAAGGCTCCCCGGGGATGAACAGTTGACTCAGTCATCCACCGTCCCCAACCTCCATCCCCTCCACCCACTACCTCCACCGAATAGCACCACACCTGAAAAATTCACTCCCTCCACCATTGATACATTCAGGCAGCCAGTGTACACCGTTTACAAGATGCACTGCAGCATTTCACCAAGGTTCCTTTGATGGCATCTTCCAAATCCAGAACCCATGTAAATCGACCAGGATGGCCAATGGACGGTAATACCACAAGCTGACAATCCCTCCAAGTCACTCACCATCCTGACTTGAAACTATATCATTGTCCTTCAGTGATGCTGGGTATAAGTCCTGGAATTTGCTTCTTAACAGTACGAGGGATGTACTTGCACCACATGGACTACAGCAAATCAAGAAAGTGGCTCACCACTGATTTTTAGCATGGGATGTGGCTGTGACTGGCTGGGGCAGCATTTATTGCCCATCCCTAATTGCCCTTGAGAAGGTGGTGATAAGTTGCCTTCCTGAACGTTTGTGGTCTATGAAATGTAGGTAGCTGTTAGGGAGGGAATTCCAAATTTTGATCCAGCAACACTGAAGGAACAGTGAATTATTTCCAAGTCAGTATGGTAAGTGGTGTGATGATACTATGACGAAGAGATATGTTTAATCTTTTTTTTAATGAAGAAAAGTTGAGACACAGGTGAAGAGCAGTCTACACAAGCCAATAAAGTAAACAGCTTATGAGGCCTTGTTTGTTTTTAAAGTTGAAGCAATAGAAGCAGCCTGATGGGTGGGGTCAAGTTCCCACAGAACCAAGATTTTTGGTTTTAGCTTTCTGCAGTTGCTAGAGTCTTGAAGCTGGATCTGGAAGCTCTTATTATTCTCTCTGTTACAGCTAAAAGCTGGGGTTCTCTTCCTGCTGCTACAATTGCATATGAGACAATCTGTTTTCCTGAATTTGCCTTTGCAAGTGTGTGTTCATGGGATGTTACTCAACTGGAACTTTTAATTAGTAGTACTTATCATGTGTATGTATGTGTGTATATATGCAGTTAAGCCAATTCTTTTGTTTTTATTTTGTCTGTATTTTAATTATAGTGTACGAATAAAGTGTGTTTTGTTTCAAGCCTGGTAGTTTGACCAACTTAATTGCATCTGAACACAATACCTTACACTCACCTTTAAAAGAAGAAAGAGTTAGGATCTGGACTATTTTCATGATATATTTTGTGGGGGGTTTCATCTTGTCCATATCAATGGCTAAATGGGGAATTTGCAGGAGGTGGTGTTCCGATATATCTGCTGCTCTTGTCCTTCCGGATGGAAGTGGTTGTGGGTTTGGAAGGTACTATTGGAGGAGACTCTGAGTTATTGCTGTGTATTTTGTGCAGCAGTGGTGGAGGGAGTGAATGTCCATGTATTTGGTACCAATCAAATGGGTTGTTGTGTCCTGGATGGTGCTAAGCTATTTGAGTGTTGTCGAGATTGTGCTCATCCAGGCAAGTGAGAAGTATTCCATCACACTCCTGACTTGTGCCTTGTAGATAGTGGACAGTCTTTGGAGAGCTGGAGGTGAGTTAATTGATGCAGGATTTCTAGCATCTGTTCTTATAGTTACAGCATTGATATGGTTGGTCCATTTTATCTTTTGGTCAATGGTAATCCCCAGGATGTTGATAGTTGGGATTCACGATGGTAATGTGATTGAATCCCAAATGACAATGGTTAAAGTTTTAGCAAAGATTTGTAGCTCGGGATGTGGGTTAGGTTGTTGACTTGATCGCCAAGCTGGCTTGTTTTCATTCAGATGTTTCATCATCATGCTAGGTAACATCATCAGTGAGGCCTCCGATGAAGCGATGTTGTTCTACTCTGCTTGGAATTTATACTGTCCGGTCCATTATAGTGAATAGTGTCATTTCCGGTTTTATTCTGTATGTGTTTGTATATGGGGTCCAATTCTATATGTTTGTTGATTGCATTACAGGTTGAGAACCATGTCTCTATTCCTGTGCAAGTCTATGTTTGGCTTGGGCTACTATATTTACGTTGTTCCATAACATGCAGAGCCAGTGCAATTTAGAAAGTACCATGCAATGACTGACATAAACATTACATCGGACAGACAGGAAGGAAACTAGCCATCAGAATACATGAACATCAGCTGACAGCAAAACGACACGACAAACTTTCCTGAATGTCAGTACATTTGGACAATGAAGGCCATCAGTTTAACTGGGACAATGTAACCATAGTAGCCCAAACCAACATAGGCATGCACGGGAATTCCTAGAGGCATGGTTCTCAACCCGTAATGCAATCAATAAACATATAGAATTGGACCCATATACAAACACATATAGATGAAAACCAGAAATGACACAACTTACCATAACGGACTGGACAGTATAAATTCCAAGCGGAGTAGAACAACATCACTTCATCAGAGGCCTCACTGATGATGTTACTTAGCATGATGATAAAACATCTGAATGAAAACAAGCCTACTTGGCGAACAAGTCAACAACCTCATGGACAATCGTTAAATTCTATTTTGTAGGAGATAGCCATTGTCTGGCAGTAGTGTTGCCTAAATGCTAGTTGCCACATGTCAGCCCAGACTTGGATATTGTCCAGATCTTGTTGTGTTTGAACATGGATGGCTTCAGTATCTCAGGAGATTCAAATGGTGCTAAACTTTGTGCAATCAGTGAACAACTCCACATTTGACATTGTGATGGAGGGAAGGTCATTGCTGAAGCAGTGAAGGATGATTAGGCTTAGAACACTACCCTGAGGAACTCCTGTAGAGATGTCCTGCAGCTGAAATGACTGACCTATGACAAAAATGACATCTTCCTGTGTGCCAGGTGTGATTCCAACCAGCAGAGAGCTTTTTCCCCAATTCTCATTGACTTCAGTTTTGCTCAGGCTCCTTGATGTCATGTTCTGTCAAAATTTTCATTTGATTTGATTGAATGTTCACATATATCAAGATACAGTGAAAGGTGTTGTTTTGTGTTCTCTACAGGCAGATCATACCATACAAAGCGCATCAGGATAGCAGAACAGAGTGCAGAATACAGTGTTACAGCCACAGAGAAGGTGCAGAAAGAGAGATCAACATTAACATTCGAGAATCTGATAACAGCAGAAAAGAAGCTGTTCTTGAGTCTATTCATATGTGTCTTCAAGCTTTTACATCATCTACCCTGCAGAGGAAGGTGGAAGATAGTATAACTGGAGTGGGAGGGGTCTTTGATTATGTTTGTTGCTTTCCTGAGGCAGCGGGAAGTACAAGTGGAGTCAGTGGATGGAATATTGGTTTGTGTGATGGACTGGGCTGTGTTCAGGACTCTGTAGGTTTCTTACGGCCTTGGGAAAAGCAGTTGCCATACCATGCTGTGATATATCCAGATAGGATGCTTTCTACGGAGCATCTATAAAAATTGGTAAGGATATGAAATGATGTCAGAAGGCAGTCTCTCACATTTGCCATCTGGAGTATAGCACTCAGCTGTAATGAGGTTGGGAGCAGAGGGATCCTGGTGGAATCCAAACTGAGTGTCACTGAGCAGGTTAGTGGTGTTCAAACTGAAGCTTGATTCATGAGCTGAGGAGGAAGTGGCAGTACAGGACATGGAATCAGTGTGAGGACTCCGAGGATAACTCCTTCCCAACTGTATACAATTGTGCTGTCACCTCTGCTTGGCCTGTCCTGTCAGTGGGACAAGACATACCTCGACATGGTGATTGAGTTGTCTGTAAGGTACAGTTCCGTGAGTGTGATGATGTCAGGCTGTTTCTTGACTAGTCTGATACAGCTGTCCCAATTTTGGCATTAAATCTTTACCTCACTACCTCCCACTCCTATTTCAAAGCCTTCACAAGCCTTCATCCTCACCACACCGTCCATTCTTGGCCCACACTCTGTGGATTGGGTGGGTGGGAGCAAGGGAGGGAAGATGTTGCACGCAGTCGTGGGAGCGACGTGCCATGAGCCACAATGGGAATGTTCTGCAGTGTCACAGATGGAGTGATATAGCAGATGAAAGATGCTGGCACTTAGCCTAGGAAAACGGAGAAGGTCATTGACCTTGCGGCGTTACTGGGCACTTCTCCAGATCATCAACACCGCACTGACCTGGGTGGAAATCTGGGACCAGGCTGGCAGAGTCTTGTGTCATGGTCAACATTCCCTCTAAACTGCGCAGGTGGTGCGTGTGCAGCCAC
The DNA here is from genome assembly GCF_021869965.1 of Rhincodon typus. NCBI lineage: Eukaryota > Metazoa > Chordata > Chondrichthyes > Orectolobiformes > Rhincodontidae > Rhincodon > Rhincodon typus. The sequence goes on along the minus strand of NC_063351.1, from coordinate 17,527,709 downwards.
TCCAATGTTCTATGATCAGCGCCAGCTCGCCGATTGCTATATTGACTTCTGGTTCTGGAAGTCGCTGCCAAACATAGAACTTGGGGGCCTGCGCTGCCAGAAAGAAGGTGAGAGGGAATACCAGTTGTTGCCCGCTGGCCCTGGGGAAAGAGGACGCAAAGGCATGGATTTTTCTGTGTCAAATGTTGTGAGGCATGCAGGGTAGCTCCAGACTGACAGTGCCTAATGTGGTGCACAACTGGAATGCAGGGATGTCCTGGCAGTGATGAGTACCTCTGCCCACGGTGAATGGACGAATGCAACAAGAGGGCTACCATAGGGGCAAGATGCATAGTTAATGAGGCGAGTTTGGTAAGCTAGCGTGAGAAAACTCACTGGGAGATAAAGCCTGTATGAAACTGATGAAACGGTATTAAACACTTCGCTAATTTCCAGTAAACTTGAGCCCTACGTGTTAAATTCCAGCAATTGTGCGAGGAGTCTGGCAAGTCCTATCCCAATGTCAGGGTATCTTGCTGCATGTTTATACACCTGCCAGCAGCTCTGAGATTTAACCTGGTCCAATCCATGAGCAAGGTTCCTGTCCATGCTCATAGTCTTTTAATGTTAGTTTTTGTTGCACCCTGTAATAAAAGTCTGTGCTTCACAAAAAGGCCTGCAAGTAGATTAGAGAGGTGCCATGATGGTCATGAGGAGCTGGCAAATGTTAGATGCCAACAGGTCAGACAAGGAGTGTGTGTGGCTGATGGCCTTGCATTGTATCTGAGATGCTGAGCATCATTGAGGGTTCTTACAGGTAGCAGTGAGCTGAAGTCACCAGATATCCCCTGTGACTTCCATGTTGAGTTTGTTTGGTGCATTTAGTCATATAGGAATCTGAAAATGAATGAGACAAATTAGGGTGTTAATAAGGTGTTTAACAAGCTATAGACCCTTTCACTGGTAGATCATTGCTGCAAACATGAAACCCACCTTGCTGCTTGGCAAAAGTATAAGGAACATAAGAACTAGGAGCAGGAGTAGGCAGTTCAGCCCCTTGAACCTGCTCTGCCAATTGATATGATCATGACTAAGCTCATCTCGGCCTCATCTCTACTTTTCTGCCTGTTCTCCATAATCCTTCAACCCATTACTAATTAAAAATCTCCCTGTCTCCTCTGTAAATTTACTCAATGTCCCATGATCCACTGCACTCTGGAGAAGTGAATTCCACAGATTCACGACCCCTTGAGAGAAGTAAGTTCTCTTCATCAGTTTTAAATCTGCTCGGCTTTATCCTAAAATTATTATAGATTGTCGCATAAGAAAAATCATCCTCCTTACGTCTATTTTGTCAATCCCCTTTAGCATCTAATGTTCCTCAATAAGATCTCCTCTGATTCTTCTAAACTCCAGTGTATAGGCCTAACTTGCTCAATGTCTCTTTATAAAACAAGCTCCTCATCTCTGGAATCGATCTAGTGAACCTCCTCTGAACTGCCTCCAATACAACTACATCCCTCCTCAAGTAAGGGGACCAAAATTGTTTGCACTACTTCAGATGCAGTCTCACTAATGCATTGTACAGTTGCAACAATGCTTTCGTACTTTTATACTCTGTTCCTTTAGCAATAGATGCCAAAGTTCCATTTGCCTTCCTTATTACTTGCTGTACCTGCGTACTAGTGTTCGGCGATTCATGCATGAGGACACCCAGATCCCTCTGCAGTAAGGCACTCTGAAGCTTCTCTCCAGTTAGATAATAAGCTACCTTTCTAACCCTCTGACCAAAATGGATAACCTCACACCTTCCATGTTAACCTTTGCCAAATTTTGTCCCAATGACCTAATATTTATATATATATATATATTTTATACATATATATATTTCTTTAGTATATTATTTTTAAAGTTTTTATTTCTTCATTGCAACTTACTTTCCCGTCTATTTTAGAGTCATCTGCAAATTTGGCTTTAGCACTTTCTATTTCTTTTTCCAAGTCATTAATGTAGTTTGGAAATAGTTGAGGCCTAAGGACTGAACCCTGCAGCACCCCAATAATTACATTTTGCCAACCAGAAAAAGATGTATTCATCTCGGCTCTCTGCTTTCCATCGGTTAGCCAATCCCTATCCAAGCTACCAACCTGACCTTAATGTGATCTTACCTTGTCTAAAAGAGGTAGTGAGTTGTGCCCATTGTCGGGATCGGCCTTATTGGATTTTTTGTCACAAGTCTTACTATAATGTCACTGTGTCCCCTATGCGATCCCAGCCATTCAAGCCTTAAACAGAAGTGGCACCTAAGATTATGGTCACTTTTTCCACATGGAGGAAAAGACACTTTTACTACATCCCAACAATATGGTTTTATACACTAGTTTTTATATTTGAACTTGAAAAGATTGGCAATTTTTGGCCCCTGCCCTGGTTTTGTATCTAACGGAAGCTGAGTTGAGCCTGTCTAACTTTACTTACTTTAGACTTTGGGGAAAGAGGAAACTTTCATTTTGTCACTCTACATGTTAAAAGCAGAATCTGCTGGTAACACGATAGTATGTTAATCTTAAGTCTTTTGAGCACCTAGTTGCTTCTAGAAAAAACATTTGCAAAGTAGCCTAATAATATGTATCATAAAAACAGAAATTGCTGGTGAAACTCAGCAACTCTGGCAGCATCTGTGGAGAGAAATCAGAGTTAACGTTTCAAGTTGGAGAATGACCAAACTCAAAACGTTAACTGTGCTTTCTCCCCTCAGATGTGCCAAACCTGCTGAGTTTCTCCAGCAGTTTCTGTTTGTTTGTTCAGATCTCCAGCATCCATAATTCTATGTTTTATTACAATGATACGTATTAAAATAGAAGTTCTAATAACTTTATCCACTTATTTGCATTTGCAGTGTATTGTCACCATGTGTGAAGAAAAACTAAAATGCTTATCCTCAGATAGCATTTGCCGTAATCTCTCTGCCATAGGTCGAAGAGTACTTTCAATTGAATCTGTCGGTGCTTTCCAAGGTAGGTGACAGATAATTATTTTCCTGGCCACAAGAATTTTCAGATGTTTTCCGAACTTAGAAAATATTGCCAAGCTTCCCACTTCCAAAGCAAGTGAAAATGACAACAAGTCTAGAGGATTAGTCACCAGAAAGATTTTAAATTGTGAACTTCGGTGGAAAAAAGATCAGGAGTGGTGAAAAATCAATTGTTCATTTGGGACATCTGTGTTCTTGGATCTTGACTTTGAATAATTTCACTCTCTAGATGTCTCATTCAGTGAGATTGAATTATTATTATAGATTTATTCTTTTGTCTATTGTGGAGTAACTTACACATGCTTCCTATTTATTTTAAATGGGACTTGGTATCTAACTGATCTGCATTTTCAAAATCTTTATGTAGATGGATGTGAAGAGACCTGTAATGAGAAAAAGCGCCAGGAAGGTGTAGGTCATGAGCTGCAAACAAGTGAAAGAAACCCAGCAGATGGTTCATCGAGCACTGAAGACCTGCCGTATGACGTAAACATGCGAAACATTGGAACAGTGGAGGTTATTTGCAAGACTGAGAAATGTATGCATGACATAGGTCCAGATTCAACCGTTGAAGGTGATCAGCTTATCCAGCAAGGTTCAGATGACATGAGTTCAGAATTGTGCGAGAGATGGGAACCAGCGCTCGTTGTGCATCCTGCAGTGGTAACTGCCGAAATGAATACCAAAGGATGTGAGGCGGACAGGATTTCATCTGTTCCTCAAAAACGATCAACAGCTAGGAAAAGAATGCTACCGAAACTACCGACAGAGTTGGTGGGCAGTTCTCAGCACCTTCATCAATCTAAAGTGGAGCTTGGCAGATCTGTCACATCTAATCATTCTCCAGTTTCATTTTCTGACATTACTGCAGATTCTTTGTCTTCAGTAGGCTCTGTCAAAATACTGAATGTTACAGACTGTCCTCAGAAGATACATTTGAGAACTAAGGATACTGATGTTAATTTCATTCCAAAGAGCAGTCTTCCATCAGAAAGGTTAAATGTGGACAATTCAAGTGACAGGACTCAGAAAGTCTCCAATATAGCAGCAATGAATAAGAGTTCGCCCAAGAGTTGTAACTTAGTTTTTGATGAAAGCAAAGAACGCTCATTAAAATCTCCCTTCACATTCGGGAAAATGTCTTCCACTAAAAGTCTCAAAGCTAAAATCTCAGCGTTATCATTTACTTCAGCAAGTGTGAGCAGCCAAATGGATTCTCTTGCTTCCAGTGGACTGCTACTAGGCACAAGGGCTGCATTTGGAGACTGCAGTTATAAGGCACCAAGAACTGAAGCAAGTGATTTGCCTTGCATGGATAGTAATCTTTTAGACACTGAAAGAACTGTCAGCCGTACTCAGAGAAATAATTTCAAACAAAGCCGCTCCCAAACTGTGAATGATTTATCAATAAATAATACCCTGCTATTTAGCAATGTCATTCAACTTTCTCAAGAGGATAATTGTGAGCAGACATCTCCGATCAGAGCTGCTGAAAATGATCCTGCAGAATTTCACTTTGATAAACAGGTATGAGAGCTTTTATGGGGCAGGTTGTACTGTGGTTATTAAGTGCAATGTTTTGTGTGCATTCCTAAATAATATAAGACTTGTTTCTTGACACCCATCTCCTTGAAGCCGTTGCTTTTAATCTCATTATTCCATATAATAACCATGTGTCTTTTGCAAAGCATTATGAATCATTTCCTCTACATTTAATAAGACTAAAGTAAATACATTTTTTTGAGTTCAGGATAAAGGCTAACTTGAATTGCTCTGTAAAATAGTAGAAAATTCATCACTTTAGCATTTTGCAGTTTTGCTTAGTTGCAAAATATACAAGTTTATAATGTGTGGTGAACTGCTACTGAAGGTAGATTCTTGATTAAGTGATATTAGTTTTTTGACATTCTCAGACGCACTAAAATAATTTCTCTCAAATTTAAATCATATTTAGCTTCAGTTTAGCATTATATTAATTTGTGAATTTTTGGTTACTGGAGTACAAAATTCTCGTCTTCCTCTCAGCACTGTATTGTGGATGAGAAACCTTCTCCTTGAATTATGTTTCTCCCATGGGATCTTCCTTTAATTGTGCATTTTGGCAAGTGAAAAGGTCAATAACCACGACCCTGCTGACATCCAAGTTTCTATTAATGCCTAACTACAAATGGGCTGCGAAGAATTTCTTAACAACAGCTATGTTGTTCACGATTTTCTCTCATTTTGAAGAGGCACCCAGCCTTCACTCAAATAAGACCATAACAAATAAGAACAGGAGTAGGCCGTTCAGCCTTTTGAGCCTATTCTGCCATTCAATAGGATCATTGCTGATCTGACATTCCTCACATCCACTTTCCTGCCTTTTCCCCTTATCCCTTGATTCTCTGACTGATCAACAGTCTCTCTCAGCCTTCAATATACACAAGGATTGTGCCTCCACAGCTCTCTGCGGCGAGGAGCTCCAAAGATTCTCAACCCACTGAGAAAAGAAATTCCTCCACATCTCAGTCGAAAACTGGCACCCCATTTATTCTGAGACTCTGCCCTCCGTCCTAGACTCTCCCATGAGGAGAAACATTCTCTCAGCATTTACCCTGCCAAACTCCTTAAGAATCCCTCACGTTTAAATGAGATCACCCCTCATTCTTCTAAATTCCAGTGAGTAGTATCCAGACCTGTTTAGCCTTTGCTCATAAGACAATCCCTCCATACCAGGAATCATCCTAATAAACTTTCTCTGAACTGCCACCGATGAAATAATATATTTCTTTAAATAAGGGGACCAAAACTATTCACATGCTCCAGATGCGGTCTCACCAGCACCTTGTACAATTGCAGTAAGACTTCACTACTGTTATACTCCAAACCCCCTAAAATGAGGGCCAGTATTTTACTAACATTCCTAATTACTTGCTGCACCTGTCTGCTAGCTTTCTGTGTTTTGTGCACAAGTACCCCAAGTTGCTTTCTAACTCAAAGAAGAATAACCAGGCTTGGAGGTTCCCAAGTCATGAATTGAGGGCGCAGATTTGCATTCTACCATTGTGTAGTACTTTTTGCTAGGCATCCAGCTTACTGTTTTATCTACTTAAAACATTTTTCCTTTTGAGTTTTCATTCAGTGATAGAAATGAAAGTTGTGTTGAGCTCACATAAGTGATTCAGTTTATTGTGAGTTAGCATTGTTATGAAAATTTTTGCAAAAGGACAAAACTCTAACTGCATAATTTAATTTTGTCCAGTGGAAACCATCAATATATCAAATAATCCCTCAAGGGAAAGTGATAAGAATATTTGGAATAGTTACTCCTGAAGGAGATTAATAACTGGCACTAAATGAGTTTCTCCCCATTCTCTCACTTTGATTTAGCTTGGTTCTTGTTATTTTCTGCTGATTACTACATTTGTTCTATGTCCCAAGTGATAGTTGTCCTGTTAGAAATACCAAGTCTTTGATCTCAAAACCAATGATCATTTTTATCATTGTGTATTCTATTCCAAAATGAAAAATGTCATGAACATTTTATTTCTGTCCAAGAAGAATTTAACAATCTCTCCTTAACATTACACAGTACTATCTTCATTGAATACAGCACCATCTTCATCGTAGGGTTACCATTGATCAGAAACTTATCCTGTACAACCATATAATAATTGTAGCTACAAGAATAGGTCAGAACAGAGGCTGGGAATTCTAAGTGTAATATTTTGCCTCCTGACCTGAAGCCTTTCTACCATCTGCAAGGTGTCAGTCAGGGATGTTAGCAAATTTTCCTCATTTGTCGATATGAGCGCAGCTCCAACAACACTCAAGGAGGTTCTGGATCTCTCTTCCTAACAGCACCATGGGTGAACTGACACTATTGAAATGGCAGCAATTTAAGAAGACAGCCTTTCTTTCCCGCTACTAAGGATACATAACAAATACTAGCCTGTTTGTAATGTGCATGAATGAAACTTTTCAGAATCTTAAAGAACATTTTTTGGCAAAGAAGCTATCATTAATTTTCATAGAATCCCTACAGTGCAGAAGGAGGACATTTGGACCATTGCGTCTACATTGACCCTTTGAAGAGCATTCCATCCTATCTCTGTAATTGCACATTAACCATGGGTAATCCCCCTAACCTGCACATTCCTGGATACTGTGGGCAATTTGCCATGGCTAATCCACCTAAACTGTACATCCCTGGACACTATGGACAATTTAGCATGGCCAATCCACCTAATCTGCATGTCTTTGGACTGTGAGAGGAAACCAGAGCACCCAACAGAAACCCATGGGGAGAATGTGCAAATTCCATACTGACAGTCACCCCATGTTGGAATTGAACCTGGGTTCTGTAAAGCAGCAGTGCTAATCACTGAACCATCGTGCATTGTTCAAAATTCACCATCTTGAAACAATCTAACCTGTAAATTCAAAATTAAAATAATTTTTTGAAAATCAGAGTTTTTGCTGAATAATTCTGAAAGTATTTCTCTGGAAAAAACTGCTTATTGGAAACTGAGGATTGTCCTGATGGAAGCACAACGTTACTAAACCTGTTCTTTGCCTTTTGTGTGAGCATGCAATGCTTGTGATGAAGTGGAGAGCAGAATGATGCATGATTTTTATTTTTCTTGAGGTGTAAATCTTTGAAATGGAGAATTACCCGAATCATCTACTTGTGCTCTATACAATTCCACTAGTTTTCCCACATACATCATCAAACTTCTGTATGTAATTGTCATTTACAACATTACCACCTCAAAGAGGTACATTTTCTCACAAATGGATTGTCCTACCATTCCTCTGTCACAGCACAGTTTAAGTACACTACTAGCAGATTGATGAGAATAAGCTAATGATTATCTATTAATGGCATCCAGCTTTAGGCTTTATCTGTCAGTTTTGCTAGAACAGTTTCATCCTTTCATTTAATACTCATGATCCTGTCATGTAACTTGCTTGTATGCTTGCATTAACAGAGATAACTGATTCCGATTTGTCCCTCCCATTCCTACAACAGTACATTTCATTAGAGGAGCTACTGGCTGAGGATGATAGACCCTTGAAAGATCATGAATTGTGGGCTCTATGTCATGAATGTTTGATCAGTCTGCAATTCTGCAAAGATTATCCAGGTATTGTGCTACAAGGCTTGTTTAGTTTTCTTATCAGTATTATTAAAATTGTACATATTTGTTTTCTTTTTCATTTATGTTGGGGAGCTGCAGAGAAAATGTTAAACTATAAATATTATCAGTTAATATCCGCTGCATCGTGTAATTTAATTTTTAAGAACACCCTACTTCCCATAAGTCTAATTCATTACTGTGTTTACATTCATCAGTCACTATTGCACCGTTCATCTTTGCTCAGATTCAGTGGTAAACATTGCTGATGTCTTAAAAGACACAAATTAATATCTTCCAAAAGTAATATGAAACTACAAACATATTGTTGAAAGTGATCGAAGTTGATTGTTATACCCTGGAAAGTGTTAAGGGCCAGAGCCTCAAGTCCATTTCCTAATCTGTGCTGAGTTAGCTGATCTCAGGCAAGTCAGCAATAGCAAGCTCTCACTAACCACGTTTTCACTTATTGAAGAAAAGTCAGATGTTGTTTCCATACCCAATTTCTGTACAAACAATCATTGAGTGCTTATCTGTAGATATGAAGTGATGTCATTGAGAAACTAGAACCCTGATTTCCATTAAATCTGAAAAGTCTACTGAAATCCATAGACTCACACAGGAAAAAGACCCCTGTTGTAAGAAATATTGGGGATCTCCTTGCACCTGCATCAATGTTTTGCGGAATATATAGGGAAACAATTAAGTTTTCCACTTTGTCAGGAAGAATGGAAAAGCAGCATGACATTTAAGTGGAAAGACATTGAAGAACTGTGAGGTACAGAGGAATCTGGGTGTCCTAGGACATGAATCACAAAATGTTAGTAAAGGCAAGTACTGAGGAAAGCAAATGGAATGTTGTCATTTATTACATATAAACATGTAAGGAAGGTAATATACAAGTCGGGATATTTTACCAGATTGTACAGGGTGCTGGTAAGGTACTAGAGTTCTGTATGAAGTTTTGATGTCTTTATTTAAGAAATTTATTTAATTGCATTAGAAGCAGTTTAGAGAAGGTTCGCTTAACAATCTCCTGAGATGGGGAGGTTATCCTATGAGGAAATGATATGAAGAATGAGAGGTGATTTTACTTAAACAAAGAAGATCCTGAGGCAACTTAACAGGGTGAAAGCTGAAAGGATGTTTCCCCTTGCAGAGGAGAGCAGAATTAAATGACACAGTTTAAAAATAAGGAGGAAATGAAGCATCATTTTTTTTCTGGCAGGTACATGAATCTGTGGCACTCCCTTCCCTGGAAAACAGTGGTGTCAGGGTCATTGAATATAGTTAAGGCAAAAGTAGATAGGTTAAAGAGTCATAGAGATATACAGCATGGAAACAGACCCTTCGGTCCAACTCGTCCATGTCATACAGATATCCCAAATAAATCTAGTCCCATTTGCCAGCATTTGGCCCATATCCCTCTAAAACCATCCTATTCACATACCTAGATAGTAGGAACTGCCAATGCTGGAGAATCTGAGATAACACGGTG